>NW_027468587.1:17507163-17607163 GCF_046254945.1 Alosa pseudoharengus | reverse complement strand
CATCGTTAATTTGAACTCAGTATATTGTGTTCTACTGTGTTACAGTTGCCATTGCCATCTGCATTTCACTTGAGTGAGTCCCACTAGAATTTTCATCAGACATGTTTACATTTGAATTTGACAGTTTATACTTAATGGCTTGTCCAGAAGATTAGAAAAAAAAACAAAAACATTTTTTGTCAAATAACCATCTAATGGCCACATAATCAAAGCAAAACTATTTCTAAGGACTGTGATGTAAGATGAACACGCCACACACATATGCAGTTCTTACATTATAGGTAACAGTCTTAAAGGACCAGGCTTATTACCATTATTCTTAATGAGAGACTTCTGAAGACATTCTGACTCCCCGTCGTCCAGCTCGGCTACTGACCAGGTCCCTGCACTGCTCTAAGATAACACACAATACAAAAACCTTCTTGAGTCTTCAAGCCAGCCTCCTTTTATTCATACCTATCTACTCATCCTGTCGCAGGCATGGCACAGGACCCTTTCTCATTGTATGGAGGGCCGTTCACTCCGATAAATTATTTTGGCCATTCTCTCTCTCTCTCTCTCTCTCTCTCTCTTTCTTGCTCTCTGTCCATTGGCCACTTTGGTAGAGGGAGATAGAGGGAGGGAATGAGAGGAAGACTATGTGCACATCACAAGGGATGAACAGTCCAAGTGACGAGGCTATCAGTCTGGCTCCTGAGCAAAGAATGCTCACAATAACTGACAAACACACACACATACACACATGCACACTCTGCACAAGTTAGACATTAGAGAGCAAAAAAAGTCTCACTGGTTGTTCATAACAGGATTGAAAAGTGAAAATATTTGCATTAAATTCAATGTGCATTAAAAATACGGAACATTAAACACTCATAGTTTCATGTCTATGTGCTGGAATATATCCATAACACACAACTCACATTAAGATGGCCTCCCCAAATGTAATGTACACCTCAACAAATCCTCCACAATTCAAACTCAGAATTCACACTTTGCATAGAAAGCAAAGCACCTCTGACACTCAGAAAATACAAGCTGTCCAGAGAGGATCACACGCGAGGACAAACTTCTAATAGGACTGAGAGAACGGTGTAGCCTGTGTGTGTGCGGATGGTCGAATGGGGAGTATGACTCCACTGTCGGGAGAGATTAGTACAGGGGGTTCAGTGGAGAGGTGAGATTGCAGACGCTCACAGTAGCTCTGGACCGTCCACCACACAGCCATCCAGTCTCACGCGGCTGCATTTAAGGCTCTTTCAATCAAACCAATAGCTTGTCCCCCAGCCAGGGAGAGAATAGAAAAAACACACCACCAAGATCACAAGTCTGTGGTTGCCAGTTGCCGTTGACCATAATTTGAAATCCCCCGGTTTGCATTATTTGATCCATGATCTAATGATGAAAATATTCTTTCTTTTCCTTTATAATTTGATATTATGGTGCACTATGGCACCCAGCATATTGTCCTTTTTGGTGACCGATAAGTATCACATCGTCCTAACACTTCCTGTTCAGCTACTCTGCTGCCACTAGCTTAATTACAGTAAAAAGATTAAATTGGTGAATTCAATTTGATTCAATTAGGTCTGATAGGACAAGTCAGATCTCATCTGTCTCATCAAGTGCAATGGCTGCCTGTTTCATTTTATGGCATTTGTATCATACATTTTGAATGTGTCTTTCTGTTTCACACCATTGACAACATAGTCTCGCCTCATAATTGCGGAATCAGGGTCAAAATAGCACATTGATAAATATGTATGAATGCATATATATGTAATGGTGATGTAAAGGAAATCAAATGAAATTAAATAGTGTACAAGGATGACAAAACACTCCTCGAGAAGTATCACAGGCAGTTGCCACTTAGTTGAGCTCCAGCTACAAGATTCATCACTTATGCATGTTAGGCTCAGTTACAATCTTGACAACTGGTCTCTCTCTCTTTCTCTTTCCCTCTCTCTCTCTCTCTCTGTGTGTGTGTGTGTGTGTGTGTGTGTGTTTGTGTGTATGTGTGTGACAGAGAGAGAGAGAAATGTGGATGTGAGAGGGAGAGAGAGACATCAAGGGCATGTCAACATCCATTCTGTTTCTATGTCTGTCTGTCTATCTGTTCTAGTGGGTGGTGAAGACAACGTGTGCATGGCCATTTGTGTGTGCGTGTGTGTGTGTGTGTGTGTGTGTGTGTGTGTGTGTGTGAGTCTGTGTGTGTGTGTGTCTGTGTGTGTTTGTGTGTGCACGTATTAAATATAAATATAAATATTAAATACTGTGGGGCCTTGGTCTCTATGGTATAGCCTCTGCATGTACAGCTGGGTACCTGGTGATATAGTGTTGGGACTTTGCCACATAGGGTGTCTGGCTACCCTGCAATGAAATGGTATACACCACATCCCTTCCCTTCTACACGACAATATGATCCAGGCTGTTAATTTAGTCATGAATATTAGTTTCAGATTCATGATAAATCAACCAAGCAATCTTTTAGTGATACATTACTTATGTGGACATCATCTAACATGCATTTTGCTAGTTGTGTAATGCCATTCACATTTCATATGACACACTGAAAGATAAAAATAAAACGGATGGTGCTGTCATTTTGATGGTAACACCTGATGTCATGTTTGGTACAGCAGTTCTCTCATTATATCACAGTATAATGGCATACTTCAGGGTAGTGAACGATTGAGTTGGAGGCAGTGAGTGAGTGAGTGTGTGTGTGTGTGCGAGAGAGAAAGAGAGAGAGAGCACTCAAGTGAAAAATGTTGACTTAAATTGATGTTTCATATTCAGACACTGTCCTACAACTTAACTGAAGAAGCATGCAAATTGTACAGGAACATAATGCATGCATATTTTATATAAACCATGTTAAGGACACTAGCTTACATTTTAAGCAGTGTCATGCAAGTACCACGCCTTCATTTCTCAGTCACAAGGCGCAATCTTACATCGTATATCATAGCTCTTCTCTGTGACCATCCACATTCATTAGACCATGAGCATCACTTTACCTGAGAACGCAGTCGTGACTGTTAGCCTCCGGCTTGGCCTTCTGTATTGCCTCTTCCGGGCATGGTGCACAGCGCTGGGGGTTGGAGATGAAATCTGATGTAATTACACACGTGGTGGTTAGCAAGGGAGTACAGACCTAGTTTCTTTTAACGCTGACACGCTCTCCTGAAAGCACCGCAAAAATCTTACCTCGGAAAGTCGGCACGGGAGTTGTGAGAGAAAAGGGTTTTGCAGCTGAAGTGACCGAATCCATGTTGCTGCTTTTCCCTCCCGTCAACAAACTACACGCCCCCCCCCCTCTCTCTCTCTTCCCATCACCACTCTCCCATACCTGCACAGAGTAAGGTCGGTAAAACAAAGACCATTGCCACCCTTGCTATTCAAATTAACCCTTGAATACATTGCATGGCATAGAACTAAAATAATGTAAGTAAAATCAGACCATGTAATTGTAGAACTGATTTTGCTCCCCTCTGTGCATGCTGACATTAGTATATGTTACGGAATATGTTTTATACGAAAATATGTTTAATTTACAGAATAGGCTAATGTACAAAAAAAAACGAGAAAGGATTTGCATGACAGCACTGCATGGTGTTTAATGAATTGCGTGACGCATTGGGGGGAGGGGCCATGTGACAATTAGGTTTAGATCATTGGTGATTTAACTGTCCTAATTTGGACAGTGGCAGACCTTGCTGGAGCCAGCAAAGGTTCGGCTCCGTCATGATAACCATTAGGATAAGAGCAATCAACAAACACGGGAGCCACTCGCGTTGTAATCATTTGTTCATAAGCCTCTTATGTTGCCTTTAATGACTTTACCTCATTTTAAAGAATGGAAGATCATGTGTATATTGGATTAAAAGAGGTCTTTTCTTTTCTTTTCTTTTTTTCTCTTTTCCATTCTCTCCATCATCAGAGAAATACAGATTAGAGAGGAGATTGTAAAAGCCCTATGCCGAAGAGGAGCAGATCTTCATTCCCTTGCCTTTGTGATGATATTGATGATGATGATGGCCAAGTGGACAGTTTGATTTTTGTGTGCCGAGCTAGTTATAAAGAATCAATATTATATCAAGGGGTAACTTTCGTGATAAAGGACTTTAGCCACTCTGGCTATTCATCATAAGTCTGTAGAAAGCAGATAGGTCAAAAGAAATTATATTGCACTAAAGAGTGTGTCTTCTTATCTCTCTATACCAGGGGAGTGGAGGACAAGCCGATCGATACAGTAGCTGCGGTATACTCCTTGCAATTATCAATAGCTGATTTTGTCTTCCCGGGGCTGCATCTATTAATACCAGATAATAACAGCCTTTTGGACATAACTTCAAGGGGGATGATGGGAGAGAAAAAAAGTTTGTACGTAGGACGACCTTGCTGTCAAGGAAACTGTCTCTCAGTACACATGGCAGCCACTAGGGAATAGACCTCCTTCATCCAATGGCAAATAAATACCGCGGGCACTGTCACAGTCTTCCAATATGACACTGAAAGCTGTGGAGAGAGTCGGGAACATGAAAGCACCGCTGTGGCTATATCAGTTTGCACGAAATGCAGCGACGTTATGTTTAGACGTATTTAATTTTCGATAGCAGGGTATTAAACAATATGATAAATAAGGTGCTTGGACGATTAAAATTGTTATGGAAAGAGTATATGGGTTGTGCTTAAATCAATTATTATGTGGTATTTGACTTAATTTGTTGGAGGAAAACCCTATCAATAATGAAATTGTTGAAGGAATTAAAAAAATATTATTTTATATTCTATATACAACCCATAAAGATAAGGCATTCCACTCTGTATTCGTCTTCCTTTTTAACAGTTGCACTGTTTCATTTTGTAAAATATGAATTGCTAATATGCATGCATGCATTATGCATGATGCATTTTTTGTATTACAAGTATTACAAGTAGATTCAGATATAACATAGCGAATTTTAGCAAACACTGGATAGTGGATATAAAAATCACAAGAAACTGATATGCTGCAACAAAACCTGCCCCTAATAACGTCTTCTCATTAGCGACAAGGCTGCCTTGGTGTTCAGCTTACCTAGAAGAAAGATCTATCTAGAACTCCAGTAAATGTTTGGCTCCACCTGCGCGTAGGCCTAAATGCATTTACTAACAGTTAGAAATATTAAAAATAAATTCCTTCATGAAAAACTAATATGGATACATGTTTCTTAAACAGTGTGCGGATGACTTATTCCTAGTCCACTACATCTATCCTCTGAACAGTTCGTAATTATTCAGTCGTTATTAACCTGGTTTGTACATGGGTAAATACAAAGGCAACCACTGAAATAGCAATTAAAACGATTTTGCAGCAATTCCACCTAAACCAGTTTGTGTCCAAGGCCTAAATCCGTCTGCCCGGGCTGAACAGTGCTGAATGTTAGGTTTTAGGTGATGCTGTGGGGTGCTTCTTCCTCTGTTCAGGTGTAGTTGTGAGCGACCTTGTGTTCTTTTAAGGTTGTAAACACGCATTTAACGAGATGGCAGCTGGGCAGCTTCGTTTATCGGCATAACGTAAAATCGAAACGCTTCATGAAAAGACGTGTTTTAGTTTTGGAAAGTAGTACTCATATGCGTAAAATGCAGTAAATAAGGCATTCAAGGTATAATTGTTTTTCTTTTGATTTCTTTGCTATTTTATTTTGAATGTCATATGCATCAATTGATCTGTCTCACTCCTGTTAAATGAAAGCCCAGATCTACGTCTTTTTGTGTAATTGGGTATTTGCTTTTAGCAACTGAAATATTTCCTCGAAATTGCTAAACTCTTATGAGATACATACATATTCGGGATGTCCATATTGGTATGAGCCCTTGCTTTGAACAGCAACGGTGTAGTACATCCTAGCGGTCGCTCCACGCAATGGGCTGAACTTTAAGCCCTGGGTTTAACTCCCTCACACACAGCCGAGTCTTGCACACACGGAACTATAGCAGTAGACAGCGAGAGCGGCGTCAGACCTCTCGTGAAATGAGCGCTCTTCTCGTGAAAAAAAGATCTATCACGAACACTCGTCAAAGTTTTACCATCATTATATCAGCAAGTGAAGTCGGAAACCACGAAGACTTACATCAAACTGCAGGCTATTTCTGCGTCCATCACGTTTGAACTCTATTCCAGTGGAAGAATAGAACACGGAGACCGACCGGAGGTGAACGCTATAGCCGGGAGCGAGGTACTTGGCGAAGGCAGAGAGGCTTGACCCGCACGCTGATCGGGTTGCGCTCTTTTCTGGCGTTTTTCGCTTGTTTTGTTTAACAAACGATTGACCGACTATGCGTGCATCACGTTGATAAGAGGAAGACAGACGATCGAGTCTGTGATTCTGAACAAAGTTTTAGAGACATTTCTGGTGACTGACTGGTAGGTTGTTTTCTGCGTATCCACATGGACTTAATCAGATGCTTATTCAAATCAGAAGAAGTTATCAACAAAACTGAGTAGGCCTATTCAGAAGAGTAATCATATAATTATTTTCAAGTACTGGTTATTTCCAGAAGTTTTGAAACGGCACTTGTTTTCTGGTGTCACTGGGAATTAATTTCATCGGCACGGGTTTCAGTCAACAGAGGATGAAGTTAAGACTCACTACATAAACGATAACCTGCTTCAAGTCTCTATCAGTAAGCATCAAAAGCAAGAAAGGACTCCGCAAACTCCTCGACACACATGATCAAAGAGTAGCCAACTCAGTCACGCCTGGGACTCACAAAGTTCTCCACAATAAACGAGAAGAGATGGCAAAGTATGAGTGCGTTTGATGCAAGTTGCTCTCAGTCTTTACAGCAGTAGAGGAAAGTATGCTGAGACGGTGGCTGAAGTATGGAATACGACAAAAACAAAACAAGGCATCAATGAGTATCCAGCACTCGTGAGTTAAAGCCCCAGTAGAAAAGGCGAGAAGCTGACCTTCCTCGAGTGAAGACCCCCCTGAGTGCTGGGCGTATTAAGCGATATTTGGTGTGTTGTTGGAGGAGGTGGATAGTGAGCAGAGAGACAGATAGTGTGAGGGTGAACCAGCTAATTGCTAAGTCCGTCCCTCATTACCATATCCAGTGTGTCCGCTGGACTCCAGCCAATCCGCCTCACACGGGCACCATTAATCGCAATGCATTATTCACTATCATAATTATATACCGACATGCGCAATCCACACAACGGCAACGCCAGCTAATTTCCGTAATTTTGCAACTCGACTATTTGTGAACATTTTTTTCATTCGCTCCTCGCTGATGTATCTGCAAAAAGCAGAAACAAGTCGCAGCGAACTAACAGCATGTCCCGTCGCAAGCAAGCGAAGCCTCAGCATCTCAAGTCGGACGAGGACCCTTCAGTTGTTGGGGTAATATCCGAAAATGGTAAGGCACTTTTAACTACTTTAAAACGTCAAGTTTTGATACTTGTTCTTTAAAAAATAAGTCAGCAGACTTTAATATTTCAATTTAATTCGTTTATAAACATAACATCGAAAGAGACTTTTCAGTTTGCGTCTATGTGGAATAAGCTACGGAAACTTTCGATACACATTATTTTATATTGCACATATTTCGTTTTGATTCCCACATGCTTTTGTTTTGGGTAGATTAGTAACTCCTATTAAGAGTACTCACGAGGTCGAGGGGTTATTGAGTTTAATGTTAATTTCCTTATTCCTGATATGTCAGTCCATAAAACAGGAGCCGAATATCATTTCATATTTGCAAAGCTGAAAGTTTAAGTCAGTCATCTTGGAAACAGTGTAATGGACGCAGGCTCGCTATTTATCTCAGTGCTGGAAGGAAGAGGTTCAATGCAGTCATCCACTTTTTTGAAGTCAGTAATATGTAAATCAAATAGACGCAGGAACAGACGCAGTCAACTAGTCATGGTTGTTTATCTTATATGTAGAGTTGCTCTTGACTTTAAGTGTTGAGTACAGAAATTGTGTAGCAGATGATCACTTATTGTAAGCCTCTTAAAGAAAATCACAATTTGTGTTACAGAAAGTAGGGTCACATATTTATAGTAGCCAACCAGCTCTTTGTGTATTTAATTTGGCAACACCTAACTGAATTATTTTGGTCAGATGGCTCATGGAAAAATGTCTTAGTCGGAAACCCATGGAATTCTTATATATAAAAATAATTCAATCAATTTATACACATAGCCTACCCTATATATTTACAGCATTTTACTCAAAGACGGATTACACAACTTGACAGATTAGTAGGCTAAGAATAATTAAGCACAGAATAATATACACAATGAAGATGGTGACGAGTTATTTTAGACGTTGAAAAATACACCAACGGTTTTTGGCAAATGTATAGTATTTTTTAGAAGATAAGATGCAATACAGCAGAACTACAGCGAAGCAGTGTGACGAAGCCAATGCTGCAAAGTGCTGAAACTTAACAGAGCACAAGTTATGCCACTCATATCAGGAGCTCGTTGGTGCAGTGGTACTCATTGTATTGAGGTTAAAAGAAACCATGGCATATTCCGGAGCAATTAATTGTAGAGTGCTTTTTTGTCATGGAAATGTTTTTTGGTTTGATGCAGCCCATATAATTTTCACACTCTGTTGTTTCCTATATGTTGCTCCAGCCAAGCCAAACGCTCCCTGTTCAGTGTCAGCGCGATTGTTGTGTCATTGGGAAACTCTGATCCGTCTTCATGGGGTGAATAACCTCCACTGATAGTTGAAACATAGTCAAGTAAATTTAAACATTTTTGCGTTGTATTTTGCCTCGCTTAAATTTGCGTTAGCCTATGTTATCAGTCATTATTCTTTAAACATTTACGAGTGTTGTTTGGCAATTCCTTCCTACCTTGGCTGCACTATCAGAAACGGTATGTGGGCACGCAGTAGAGTTGTATTTAAGAAAATATATGGACATGCTTAGCTATATGTCACGCACAAACATTTATGTAGTTCTTATGTCACTTATGTCACTAAAATAATCTTATGTCTTATGTCACTTATGTCACTAAAATAATCAAGTCGTTTCAACACTTTGGTGTTATATATGTTGGGGGCGAAATACCCTGACGACCAGGCATATAAATGAATGTTCGCAGCAATAGCTGTTAAATGAGAATAGTTGTGTCTTAGGTATAGTGGTAATGGTACTGTAGGTACGTTGATGTTGGAAAGCGGAATCTGAGGTCTGCGTCTGCAGTGATTGCTTTAGTGTGACCATTCAGTCCCTCTTAAGATCACTGACATTGAGAATTATTTCTCCTAAAACTGGTGTAATTACCTCTGATATAAGGTCATAGCACATGAGTGAACTGGAAGAAGCATTCATCCTTTTGAAACATTATACTGTATATCAAGATAAATGTTCCCGAATCATCCCTCCCCAAGAAGCCTCTGTAGCCATAGCTAAGGGTCAGCCATGTTTGACCTAATCATTTTCATCTGATACAGACTAGAGAATAATCCACATAAACTAAATAGAATACCACTCAATTGACATGTTTACAACCAGCCAAACATGTGGCTCAGGGCAAACTGTTCTGGATGGGTTTACCTTTTGTTTCTAACAGGGTGACTTGTCTTTAAATTGTTGCATTATTATTGGGTTTTGTACAAACATCCACATGTAGTGTGGTGATTATAATTTTGAATTCTATTATTTGTATGGAAGTCAGGATGCCACTTTTGATGCAGATGCACATTTTAAAATGGCGCCCTGTTACACTGTAACTGTGTGTGTAAACAGTATGTGACACAATCAGAGTGGAGAGAATGATTTTAGAGAATGAAAATGTGATTTTATATTTTCAAAAAGGGTTGATACGAGGCTGCAGTGAATTTTAATTCTATATAATAAATTGAGCCTACCTTACCATATCATTTAAAAAAAAATCTTGTATTATGCAAGGTGACAGAAATACAAGCTACACTTGAGATGCAAAGATCATATATTGATAGAGTTGAAAAGAAACATGCCCTGGCATTTAAACAAGCCATATAGTCATACAGTATATACCTTCAATCCCACACAAGCCCATACTCCCAGACACAATCACACATGTAAATGCAAATATATATTCAGTCCGACACACACACACATTTGAACACGGAGACAAGCAGAAAAATGTCCTCACAGTCACATGCTGCGAACACAGACACATACATACACATACCATCAGTGACATGCATACAACTACACATACACACACAGACACACACACACAGTGAGTTATATACCATATAGTTTGTTTGCACACACACACACATACATTTTCTTTCACTCTCTCTCACTCTCACTCTCTGACACACACACTCTCTTACAAACACGCACACACACACACACACACACACACACACACACACACACACACACACACACACACACACACACACACACACACACACACATATTTCAAGACCTTTCCTTACTGTGGTATTACAGTATTACCTCACGGTTCACGATTCTCTCTGTTATAGCATTCTCTTATCAATATACTGAAGCTGGAAAACTAATGCACCATTGGTAATTATTAATCATTAAATAATATTACTATAATTACAGTACTATAAACTATTTACATAATTTTACTGTAATTCATAAAATGACAAGAACCTTAATAGTTTACTAACAGCAGTGACATATTTACACACTCAGTCATTGAATTTCAATTGAATATTTATCTTGTCCAATCTGACTCTCATTTTACACACTCTTACATAAGTATACATACGTAAACTAACATATCCGCATATTCTATTACGGTATTGATATTTTTAATGCAATATATAACAGCCGTTTGGTAG
This sequence comes from Alosa pseudoharengus, assembly GCF_046254945.1. Lineage (NCBI taxonomy): Eukaryota > Metazoa > Chordata > Actinopteri > Clupeiformes > Clupeidae > Alosa > Alosa pseudoharengus. Next base: position 17,596,352 of record NW_027468587.1, on the reverse strand, counting down.
CAATTGCCATTTAAAAAGGACTAAGTGTCTTTTGTTAAACAACACTATGCTGCTTTTTAAACTGCTCTCATCTTCCAACAGATACACTCTTGCACACGCACACACACACATACGGACACACATACGGACACACACACACACACACATACACACACACACACACACACACACACACACACACACACACAACACACACACACACACACACATGCGCGATGTTCAGACGTTAGCACGGATTTATAAGTAACCAATGCCCGCATTGTTTTCCAATGTAGTGATTAGGTCTCTTTTGTGCAGCGTTCATGAGAGGGTGGGGAATCACACGTGGTGCCAACAAGCGTTTGTCTCTCCTCCCTCCCTCCCCTGCCCCCGCCAGACCCCCATCAGCCACCCCCCCCCCCACCCCTCCGAGTCTGCCCCAGGGCACCTTTCCTCCATTGCCCCTTAGGGTGGGTGGTTGGGAGCGCTTTGTACACCCTGCTGACTTAACCTTTGCCTATTTGGCCCTGTCAGAGGCTGCCAGTGGATGTCAAGCCCATAATACAATTAGTACATCTGTGCCATTGACCTTGGCAGTGTGGCTCGAGCAGTTGTCCTAGAAAGTGTTAACATTGACGGGCTTTCATCTTGCCGCCGCTGCTTCCTCCCCGGTCAGACACTCCTAAGCCTCCTGTGAGCTCTCCAACCCCCAGCAGGACTGCACAGGGCGGGCAGGAATCTCACAACACCCACAGACGCATACACACACGCCTGGACACACACACACACACACACACACACACACACACACACAGACAGGCAGATGCGGGAAGAGACAGTCACATGCAAGAAAACAAATTCAAATACATGTGTATACACTCACTCATAAACATACACAGAAAGATAGACAGATGGACATCTCTCCCTCTCTTGCGCTGTCTCTTGCTTGTGTGTACACACAGACAGACAGACAGACAGCGATTATTGAGACACGACGACCATTCCTACAATTTATTTATTTATTTGTTATTTCAAAAAGGAAATATTGTTTTTGGCTGTTAGAATATGAATTTAAAACATTTAGTATTTTTACAAATGTTTTTAAAACATTTGATGCACTGTCTGTATACAAAGTGTAAGAGATTGTAAGGTATTTATGTGAAACAAGAACTAAGCTATAGTGAGACAGACTGAGATAGACAAGAAAACAAACATGAAAAAGGAAGATAAAGATGAGTGGATGAAATGAACGAAAGGGAAAGAAAGAATCTCTTTGGCTAACCAGAGACAACACTGGTGCCTCCCACTTCCCCTGGCTTCTGCGTGTAGTTTGGCTTTTGTTTTAATCCACTCACACCATTTGGTTGGAGGTCTAACAGACCACCCACATAGCTATGCCAAAGATGTCCTGGAGAGGAGGTTGGCTTTTCATTCTTTCCTTCTTTCAATTTTTCTCTCTGCTTTTTTCTGTCATGTTTTTGTCCTATCTTTTCTACTTTTTTCCTCGGGATTCAGAATATATATGTTGTGCAGATAACAGCTTGGAAGTCAGGCGCACATAAATATGAGGTCCCCATTGAAAGCGGGACAACGAACACGATGCGCACTGCCGGACAAAATGCCGTCATTGAATACTGTATTGCCTGGCCTGCACAAACAAATCGTTAATGTTTTGGCTGCTAGCGCATCTGCACACAGTGACAAAGACCTCACTGTTTACGGGAATATAGAGTCGTTACTGTACCACTCTGCATAAGGGTCGGGGCTTGGGAAAGCACGAGAGCGAGAGAGAGAGAGAGAGAGAGAGAGAGAGAGAGAGAGAGAGAGAGAGAGAGAGAAAGCTTCTGAGGGATAGTGCTGCAGGTGTAGAGAGGAGAACTGATGGCTGCTGGGTGGTGGGGAGTGTTTGGGGGGATGGAGGGCAGCACTGGCATTGGTGTTGGCGGGTAGGCCGCAGTGTGAGGCCAGGTTTGGCGGACGCAGCTCACATCACCTCCTCATTTGTAAGCAGGCAGAGACGATGATGGCTGCTCTCTTAACAGGGTGGCCTTTACAAAGTTGGGAAGTAGGAGGGGGGGGGGGGGCAGTAAGAGAGATAGAGAGGGAGAGAAAAGGAAGAAGCCAAAGAAATAAAAATAGGATAGAAGTGAAGAAGAAAATGCTATGGAAAAAAAGTGTCATTCGCACAGGAATTCCGCAACATTGTTAAACACAGCAGGCATCCTTGTATGCTCCCCTCCAGCACCCCCCCCCCCCCCACACACACACACACACACACCACCACCACCCCTCTATTTAGGCTCAGTCTATGGCTGTCTATGGCAGTTCATCCCCTCTTTCTTCATTTTGAAGTCATCCCAACTCTTAAAAAAGAATGCACTTTTTGAAAGGGGTGGTTGTGCTACAAATGCAACAAATTTGGCGCTTTGCGAGGAGGGCGCACACCAGGCCACCTTGTGGCACGCTGCGCCACAAAAGCATGTGATGTCATAAAAGATGTCTTTGTGAGCCTAAAACAGCACTCTAGCGACAGACCACAGAGTGACAAGCCCCTGGAGATCTCAGGGGCATAAACCTTAAAAGAAAGATGGCCTCATAGCCGTGGAGTTGAGTTATGTGTCTTTAAAAAAAAAAACAGCCCATTCTTTGAAGAATGTTCCCAAGTGAACAGAAACGGTGTGATCTTCTGGAATTTCTCATTAAGTGGGTCAGCATTTGTGGGTACCTGAATGTGATTGTCTGAGTGTTTCCCCCCTGTGTGTTGATATGTGTGTGTGTTGATATGTGTGTGTGTACTGTATGTGTGTGTGTGTGTGCGTGTGGTGTCTCAAATGAATATGGAAATGGTTAAGAATGGAGTGTTTGTAATTGCTCGATACTCTGCTCAATACATTGCTCTGTGGCTTTCAGTGAATCAGTGGAGAGCATGAATACTTTATCTGATATAATATGTCAGATTAGCGGTCTCAGTTAGCATGCCAAAGATTGCTCACCAAGATAGCGGATACAATGATTCAAAGTCTACAATCCCTCTATTGATTCGCTTGAGCTTCATATTTGCATTTGAGTAAAGGAAGACTCTTAAAGGAATGAAAAACGCATTGGATTTTTTAATGCCTTCCTTTCCTATGCTATAGAAGAATCAATATGCCGCTTCTCGTCTGTTGCTTTCTCCTTCCCTTTCTCTTTCTTTCTGTCTCCCTCTCTCTCTCTCTCTATCACTACCTTTCTCTAGTCTTTCTATTCTTGCACCCTCTCTTTCTCTTCCTCCACTTTTCTTTCTACACCTTTCTCTTTTTCCCTTTTTCCTCCATCCCTCCCCTCCACTCTCTTTTTTGTGTTCTTTCAGGCCTTTTTGCCCCACATTTGATATACAGCCCATACAAATGGATTAGGTGCTTTACTAATATTTTCAATTCTAGCCTATTAAGGTTAATTAATTAAACAAATCAAATGACAAAATGTAAATTTACATGCCATCACAACAATGTTCCATGTTCCATACAAGATACAACAAATCTTTTTTTTGTGAAGTTAAAAGGTGAATATTCTAAATTGTGTGAGGATATAGGGAACTCTGAATGCTTTTAATACATTATACATGATGAGTACATGATACAATAAAATATTCCATCTAGACAGCAAAGTTGGTTAATTATGTTGTGTGATAGATTGATTTAATTTAAAAAGAACAACATCATAATGAAATTACATTACTGCTTAATTAGCATGTGTGTGCTTGAATTATTTTATGTAGTTCCTGTTACTGAAATTATATATAAAAAACAGTGTAAAGAGATAACCTACAGCCTCTCAGTTAATCGATTATAATTCTGTGTGATTTCCATATGACCTATCACCTTAAGATATGGCAACACAGACCCCTTTTGATTTTCTTTGCTCCACACGTGTTAGTAGTTCTTAGAAAAATAGCTTTGTGGGAGCGGGAGCTTTTGAAAAAAGAAATAAACAAAGCCAAAGCCTTCAGCAGTGAGCCAATGAGGCAAAAAAGAGAAAGAAGAAACCAACAAAAGATAGCTTAAATCTTTTCATGTCGTTTTCTCCCTTTCTTTCATTACTTTTGGCTTCAAGTCAATTCTTTGCATGTGGACATGGATGTCTTTGTCACACTGTATGGAGATAAATAAAAAAAAAAAAAACCAAATAACGGCCGGCTGTGGCGTCAGCCCTTCCCTCTGGGTAGGCAGGATGAGCGGATAGCCCTCTCCAAAAGCCTTTTTGTTGATTATTAATTAAGTTAAAGAAATCGGACCCTGATGGTCGAGTCGCCCCTTTGGCGAGGAATTACAGAAAGAGTGATGAATTCCTTCACTAATGACTCATTTAGATGAGACGCAGAGACGAGTAAACGTCCCGTGGCCTCTCCAGAATGACTGACGCAAAGGGCAAGAACTCTATGCACCATGCTCTCTGTCCTTAGAACATTCTAGAACAAACGTCATGCAGAAGCTTTCACACACAGTAGTGAAGAGTGCATGAAAGAAGTGTGTTTGATTATGAATGTTTGACATTATCTGATGCAAACATTTTAGGGTGAGGATTTGTGAATTTGCTGTTGCTGTTTATTTATTTATCTTTTTGGTATTGAGAACAGGTTTGCCTTGTATTATTCTTTACAATACAGCATGGTGTTTGACTTTGCATGAATTGCATATATTATTTCAGATAACTTTTGAGATACAAATGAGCTATTATAAGAAGACACCTACAGCAAGAACAGAAAAATCCATTATGTTTATAGTGTAAAAAGCAAGGCAAGGGACCATACATCAACTTAAGTGTAAAAATGAACCTGAAAACTACAACCCTGAAAGTAAGAGTTTATCTCAACATGTTTTCCTAAAGGTCTAATTATGTCTACTGATTTAAGGTCAGATTTGAGAAGGTCTCTGAAGTAAAGCAGTCATGTTGTTTTCCATACAAGAAAACAGGAGTAATTCGTATTAAACTCCCAGTAAACACACAAGTCTCTTTCTCTCTCTCTTTCTTTCTCTCTCTCTCTCTCTCTCTCTCTCTCTCTCTCACACACACACACACACACACATACACACACACACTCTACCCCCACACAAACGTGCACACACACACATTTCCATAGAAAGGGCCTATTTCAACTGGGCATATCCATAGATATGGAGAGGATTGGTTGATGAGGTGTTAATAAGGCCTTTGCTTTGTGAACATGTTTGTCATCTTTGCTCAGAATGGCAATATGCAGAGGAAGAAGTGGCTTCTTACAAATGTGATTAAACATATATAACTAATCAAGGACATTGCTGCTATGGCACAAGCATATAATTTGTTGGGTTACATTCTGAAAGAAAGGGAAAAAAAGTTAAAAGAAAGATACATTTTTTTATCATTTGAAAATGCCAAGCTATGAATACAACTAAAGATTTTCACTCATCATTCACAAATGATAAAGACACCCTAGACAAAAAAAAACAATTTGTTACAGCCTTAAACCTATTGAGAGTCATGCTATTTCTATCTCGAGGCTGAATAATTGTGTGGAATTTGCTAAAGGTTAAACCGGTCAGCTTGTTTAAATGCAGAGGTTATATATTACTTTAGCAATGCTAAATGAAGAGGTTCAGGCATTTGAAATTCAGGTGGAAATAAGGGGGCTTGATAGCAGAGGGGAATCCTAATAGGGCCATCAAAGGCCTGATTTGTACTCAACTGGCAAGGCAGCTGTGAATTGTATGAAAATATTGGAAATCAATAGCGTCTATGGAATTTCATTAAGAGGCAGTATCCACAATTGATAGGCCCTCATAATTTGATGGATTACACAAAGAAAATTATTAGCTGGCTATAGAGAGTTGGGTAGAATGCGCAAAACTGGGTCTGGAGAATTGGTGAAGTAGGGCAATTTGTTCTGATAAAAAAGAATATTGATTTTGGCAATGGTTAAAAAAAAAAGAATTAAAGGTTAAATCTTTGCAGAGTGGTTGTGAAACTTCACTGAATGCCTTTGGATTATTTATTCATGTATTCTATTTTTTCTTTCTTTCACCCACCCCACCCCCCCCCCCCCACCCCTCTCCCCTCCTCTCTTACCCTCTCTCAGTCCCAGGTGAAGTCCTGGAGGATGCAGACAGTGGGAACGAGAGTCGCAGCGGCAGCGAGGAGACTCATGTGTGCGAGAAATGCTGCGCGGAGTTCTTCAAATGGTCCGACTTCTGCGAGCACTTGAAAACCTGCACCAAGAACCCTCTGGTGCTGATTGTGAATGAGAACGAGGCCACTCCAGACCCCTCCCTGGAGTACCCTGGGGAGCCCTCGCCCGTCCCCAGCTGCCCCAGCGACCCTGCAGACAGTGAGGAGGCCGGGGAGGGCAGCCAGACCCCAGCCGAGGGGGACGATGGGGCGGAGATGATGCTGGAGAGGGGAGCAGCTACAATGGAGAAAGACGACGAGCCCATGGAGGTGGAAATGTCCCCAGAGAAGCCTGCGGTGGACCCAGAGGACCAGGATGCTTCAGCCGAGCCCGACGCCCCCCTACCTCAGATTGATGATGCTGTCCAGCCCTCGGGGACTGGAAGCTATGGCATGCCCAGCACAAATGTCACCCTGGAGACATTGCAGAGCACTCGTGTGGCTGTGGCCCAGTTCTCGCAGAGCTTCAGAGGAGGGGCCTTGGCGGGAGGTGTCTCCACCATGGCCATTCCCATGATCCTGGACCAGTTGATGGCCCTGCAGCAGCAGCAGATCCACCAGCTCCAGCTCATTGAGCAGATCCGGAACCAAGTGGCACTGATGAACAGGCAGCCCTCCAGTCAGCCAGCCCTCGGCCACCATGCTTCACACCACAGCGCCGGCTCAGCATCCCAGGGAGTGGCCTCCTCCTCCTGCATCCCAGCGCTGCCTAGTCAGCTGCAGCTCCACAACTTCATAACACCTCCGGTGCACCAACTGCCAGTCAGGGTCCCAGCAACGCTGAACGGCCCGGGCCCTGCATCGCTAACATCCGTTCTCGAGGGTCCCCTTAACCATGCCACCCAGGCAGGAGGCCCGCTGGCCAGTGCTGGGCTGTCCAACAGCACGTCCACCAACTCTTCGTTCCCTCCATCGAGCAGCAATGTGGTGTCCTCTTTACTGCCCCCAAGCACAATTTGTAACACAAGCAGCATCAGCAGCAGCAGTGCTGGAGCATTAGGTGGCATTACCAGCAGTGTCACCCTACCTAGGAACTCCTCTAGTCCCCCAACCTTGACCCACGGCAGCCTCTTGAGTTCATCCTCCAGTATCTCAAACATGCCTCTGATACCTCACAGTTCCTCAAGTAGCGTCATATTCCCCAACCCACTTGCTAGCATCGCAGCCACGGCTAATGCCCTCGATCCCCTGTCGGCTATGATGAAGCATCGTAAGGGCAAGCCGCCGAACGTGTCTGTGTTTGACACCAAGCCTAGCTCTGATGATCCTTTCTTCAAACACAAATGTAGGTTCTGCGCCAAGGTCTTTGGCAGTGACAGCGCTCTTCAAATTCACCTGCGCTCACACACTGGTGAAAGGCCGTTCAAGTGCAACATATGTGGCAACCGCTTCTCGACAAAGGGCAACCTCAAGGTCCACTTCCAGAGGCATAAAGAAAAATATCCCCACATTCAAATGAACCCGTATCCAGTTCCAGAGTACCTGGACAATGTGCCCACCAGCTCAGGCATCCCATATGGCATGTCGCTTCCTCCAGAGAAACCAGTCACCACTTGGCTGGACAGCAAACCTGTCCTTCCCACAATACCAACCTCTGTTGGCCTCCAGCTCCCACCAACCCTCCCTAGCATGATGAGTGGCTACGGTGATTCTCCAAGTCTTACCCCTTTAAGCAGATCACCTCAAAGGCCATCTCCACCATCCAGTGAGTGTGCTTCTCTGTCTCCTAATCTGCTCAATTCTGAGGCCAGTATGTCCCGCACTTCTGAGTCACCTCGGCCCAACAACACTGCCGGGATTGACGCATCTCCTGTTCTGAAACCTGAGGGAGTTCATCTGCCGCCCAACTGCACCACAAGGCCAGGGGAGACCACTAACAGCAACACAACCTCTGTGACCCAGGTCGCGATCTCGGCAACTGTCACCATGACCACAGCCACTACTCAGAACACCAACCCCACGACTCCTCCCACCTCGACCTCCCACCCTTCTCTCCCTATGATGTCCGACCAGTTCAAAGCCAAGTTTCCTTTTGGGGGGCTCCTGGACTCTATGCAAACCTCAGAAACCTCAAAGCTGCAGCAGCTAGTGGAGAACATTGACAAAAAGATGACGGATCCCAACCAGTGTGTCATCTGCCACCGAGTGCTCAGTTGCCAGAGTGCCCTGAAGATGCACTACCGCATCCATACTGGAGAGAGACCCTTCAAATGCAAGATTTGTGGCCGCGCATTCACCACCAAGGGCAACCTAAAAACACACTTTGGGGTTCACAGATCCAAACCCCCACTTCGTGTCCAGCACTCTTGCCCCATCTGCCAGAAAAAGTTCACTAACGCCGTTGTGCTTCAGCAGCACATCCGAATGCACATGGGAGGACACATTCCAAACACTCCCCTACCAGAGGGATTTCAGGACATGGACACTGATCTGTCATTTGATGAGAGGAGCCTTGATGCCATGAGCAACTATGACGATGATCTCATTGATGAAATGGAGCAGGCTATGGAAGATGAGGCTGATCTGAAAGATGGGGAAATTGATCCAACCAAACCCCTCATGCACTCATCAGAGATGTCTCCAGGAAGCTCTCCCCCAATCTCCGTCATCTCCAGTATTGCCGCCTTGGAGAACCAGATGAAGATGATCGACTCCACTGTAAACATGACTCGTTCTTTTGGACAGAAACCCATGGAGAACGGGATCGGCTTCGGGGGCGAGAACGACTGCTTCAACCACGACTCATTTTCGGCTGGAGGCGACCTCGAAAACCACAGTGTGGGGAGTCCAGCCTTGTCCGAGTCGTCTGGCTCCATGCGAGCTCTCTCGCCGACTCACAGCCAATCCGAGAGCCACCGTTCCAAGTCCCCAGGCACAACAAACAACACTGGAGCTCCAGCAGAGGAGGGTCAGGGACAGGGTCAGGGACAGGGACAGGAGAGTGGGTCTGCCACAGCCACGGTGAAATCTGAAAAATCTGAAACGCCTTCCCCAGCTTCTGCAGCAGAGAACAATGGAGCCCTGGACCTAACTGCAACCCAGCCTGGAAGGCACTTTATCAAAGAGGAACATCAGTTCAGCATGCTCTTCTTAGGCAGAGACAGAGGTAATTTAACATGTCTAAATAATTATGTTTCAATGGCAGCAGGGCATGTACACATAGCTTAACCTACATTTTTTTGGCCCCTGGGGATTAAATCTTGTGTTGGTGTCTTCTTCAAAAATTATATGAAATAATCATCAAAATCAATTAAATTGATCAATGTGTTTGTTTATTAACATCTTAACCTCAATTGTGTATTACAGGTTTTAGCAGTCCCGGCATGGTCACTGCACCCAACATGATCAAACTGGAGATGAACGGCCACAGCAAACCGTCCTCACTAAGCGAAGGTCCCCACATGCCCATGGGCATCCAGGTACCCGCCGCTGCACCCCAGACAGTGATGAGCTCCAACCTCACACCCATGCTGGCTCCACCTCCACCCCGCCGCACCCCCAAGCAGCACAACTGCCATTCTTGTGGGAAGAATTTCTCGTCGGCCAGCGCTTTGCAGATCCACGAGCGCACTCACACTGGAGAGAAGCCCTTTGTGTGCTCCATCTGTGGAAGGGCATTCACCACCAAGGGAAACTTGAAGGTACTTATTCAAATCAATTCGATTTCAAAGTCATTTACATTAATTTCAAATGTTAAAGTAGTGCATGCACATGTTTTTTTAAATAATCTGTTACTAATAATAATAATAATAATAATAATAATAATAATAATAATAATAATAATAATACCTGTACTTACACATTACGATTTATAGAATTAAAACTGGCATTATTATTATTATTATTATTATTATTACATATTTCATTAACATATGATTTTGTTTTATGCATAGAGTTTAATTAAAAAAAATATTATATTTATATCAATTTTAACTCAAATTTAAATGCTAATTGATGTTTTTTTGTTGTTGCTGCAGGTCCATATGGGCACACATATGTGGAACAATGCCCCAGCCAGGAGAGGGCGTCGTCTTTCGGTTGAAAACCCCATGGCCCTTTTGGGTGGTGACGCCATGAAGTTCAGTGAAATGTTCCAGAAGGATCTGGCGGCACGGGCCATGAATGTGGACCCAGGATTTTGGAACCAGTATGCGGCTGCCATCAGCAATGGCCTGGCCATGAAGAACAATGAGATCTCTGTCATCCAGAATGGAGGTATCCCCCAACTGCCTGTCAGTTTAGGTGGTGGTGGTATCCCCTCACTGGGGAGCATGTCAGGGGGCATGTCGGGAGGCATGGACAGGGCACATACCGGCAGTAGCCCCCCTATGACTGGTCTAGAGAAAGCCAGCCTAGAGGTGGGGGCTGGACGCCCCTTTTCAAGATTTATTGAGGACAATAAAGAGATTGGGATCAATTAATGAAAGACTTTAAGGCAGGAAAAAATGCAAGCAGAAAGACTGAGACTGTCTCAAAATGTGGAAAAGTAACTGTTAATCCAGTTTAATCCAGTTTGATTATGTACTATATTATGTACAGATTACCTTTTTCTGTTTGGTTTTTGGAACAATAGTATTCAGTATTGATTAGAGGTATTTACCTTTTTCCCATCCCTCCTAATTCACTCATGAAGAAACTTTGTCTCTTGTTTGAGAATCTGTTGTCTTGCAAGATTTGCATGGTACTTATTTGGTTCCTATCAGTATGTTTGACTGCTTTTGAGGATTATTTTCCCAAAAAAAGTAAAAAAAAGATAATATTGATAATAATCTTAATATTGAGGATGATGATGAAGAAGAAGATGATTACAATGATAATGCTATGCTGACTCAGTTGATATGAGCAAGTTTTGGAGGGGTGAACACTGAGATCTACTAGACTGACCTAATTGTGTATAGACTGTCTGACTCTGAACATCCAGTTCCTTAAATGATATTTGTTTTGTTAAATGATATTTGACACAAGGGAGTGAAACAGGTGAAATTGAAGTGACTTTGTTTTAGTGCTCGCCTAATACTTTTTTTCTCATGAAGTAGAAACTTGAAAAAAAAGTTTGAACTATTTTAATCTTTACATTTAGTCTCTTGGCATTGTCTTATATTAATGTCCAGTGTCTTTAGTATTTATATTGACAAAAAAGCGGGTATAAGAAAATATATTTAATGCCCCCTCCCCATCACCCCCATTTTATTGGTCCTTTTTTCTAAACTTCAGACTTCTATTATGGATATATCTTTCAATAAAGGTAAAATGGCAGTTCATTTGACCAATAAACACACATTGTGAAGTTTTATTTGGATATCTAGCATAGATATGTGTAAGAGGCCAGGTACACAGAGAGGAAGCTGAGATATCTAAAGCTGCTAGTTCCCACAAAACCTGCTTTTAACCTTTGTAAAAAAGAAAAGAAGAAGAAAAAAAGACTATCCTCAGATATTATTGTGTATAAAATAACTAGTATGCATATTTTGTAAGACATGATAAAAAAGGACATCTGAAGTCGAGCATATTTGTCATGATCGTGAATGCACTTTTTAGCGGAAAAAAGGTTTTTGTCTGTACAATTCCATTAATGTTTTTTGATTGAGCTATCACTCTATGTTTTTATTGTGTTCTGTGCAGAGTCCCTCTGGACTTTGAGCCGTGGGCAGCGTTATGATGATACCTTTGCTCACCATCAGGCTCTGGGTCTCAGTCGCTCCATCAAATCCTATTCAAATAAAATGAGAGAACAGGACGTGTGTACTGTATGTGTGTGTGTGCGTGTGCGTGCGCTTGTGTGTGTGTGTGTGTCCTGTGATGCTATTCTTCTTGACAACCCTTGGGAGTTTTGTGAATATTTCTTTTTTTCAGTCATCGCTTTAGCAGATGCTGAGATGACTACAAGTGGTGGAAATGTGGAACTCTCTATAGTAACAACTTAATCTAATTTGCTCCAGTGTTTCTGGGCCACAGCTTACCTCGATGTTGAGCACTTTGCAAAAGAGGAGCAAATAAATTACTTTATGTTGGTCACATGTGAGCAGAATTCCGAGCATCGGTTCTTTGGACAGCAGTCTTAAGAGAGTGAGCAGGGACAAGGCAAGAATAGAGGTGAGGACTTGTGCAAAGTCTCACTGAATAACAAATACACTATAAGCTAGTGTGTGTATTCATGTAGTCATCTGTTTCTGAGGATATTTTATAACATAGATGCATTGTCCTCTTGGCTTACCCTACACCATCTCTCCAAATGAAAAGAAGAAAATGGCTTAAAAAATCTGAATTCTCAGACCCCTTGCATTTCTATCTGCATTTTTCTACAGGTCTGCTCCCTTGTTATTTTACAATTAAACAAGTAGAAAGGCTTCACATCATCTTGCTTGAAACATATTTCCTATTCAGAAAGGTTTGTCCCTTGAGGAAAGGCTCCCCGCTAAATTACGGAAATGTTTTCATTTTTTGTGACTTATTCTGTGGTTTGCAATAAATTTGTATGGGGCATAATTTTTATGCAGGTCACTGTGATGGGTTGCGAGACTGCAAATCCCTAAAACCCTCGACTAACCCTTACATGGTGATCATATTTTAGAAAGGCCCCGTTGTTGGCAGTTTATTGTGTCATAGGGATTTGACTAAAGTCCGAGGGGATAATGTTATTATCACACTTGGTTGTTGCCGTTTTGAAGTTTTCAAGGAGGGAAAAAAAGTGTTTCCTTGTAAGGAAAACTGTGAAGAACAGCTTATTTTCTGAGGGCTTAATGGGACGGGTTTGTGAAGTTCACGAGTCCACTTGGCCCCTGGCCTTCTAATCTCATCTGCCTCCTGTGCAACCAGTATAAGGCCTCGATACGTGTGAACAACACAATCCTGCCCCTTTTGAGCCAAATGAAAGGCTGTTTGAGTCCATCTGTACTTCAGTAATATTAAGAATTGCAGTCAAAGGCTATCAGAATTAGCCAGACAATGCCAGTAAATTTACCATGCACTTCATGTATCATTGCAGTGGTATTCGAATGTTCAGCAAACACTGATTTGTGTTCCAACAAAAGTGCAAATTAACTTGAAAGAATGTAAATCAATTTTCCGTTTCATTATCAGGAATAAAAAGTGAGACATAAATCAATAAAAAAATAATAATGCATATTTCCTGGTATCTGACCTTTGACTGTAGAATTCATGTACAATATCTCACTTATAATTGCTCACATATAATTGCTCACTATCTCACTCAACATAGACACATTTAGATATTTACACAGCACCTTCGACTACACAGAAGGCAACAACTTCACTTTTGGCCAGTTTCACAACTGTGGAGTGGGGGTGCCAAGCTTCTATCTGACCAAGTAGACACATGTTTCATGTCCCATATCAAAAAAACCACACTTGCCGTCATCGTAATTGCTTCCAAATTTAGTTCCCGTAATATTTTTAAATGCCCTTGTTTGTTCTTTTAAATGTTTGCAGCCATGCAGCAGATGCATGTTCCTCTTTTCAAATAACCCGCTTGTTTCCATGAGTGGAAAAGGGATGTGAAATATTTTACCACATTAAATGCAACATTATGTTTAGACAAGGCAGACTGACGTCAATTCTATGAACAATGATGGAACCCTGCTACCGTGATGTCTTATTAAGCCTGACTCATTATGCATACATTGACGCCATACTGTATCTCTACACTATTGACACTTGACACTTGGAATTCAGTTCAGTTGGCTGGAATTTCTGATATACGTTAGTTATGAACAAAAACGTCATTAATGAAAATCATTAATTGAACAGGGAAACCGTTGAACATATTTTTATTTTTATATGTTTTTATTAGATAACCAGTGACTGTGTGTGATAGGTCTCTAAACTTTCATAATCTTCAAGTAACAAATTCACATCATGAGAGGGAATAGCCATGTTCACCCAAACAAACACCATTGACTTCCAATTATAATAACCTTCATGATGCAAAAATATAACGCAATCATTTTGCAACAACTTCTGTCTGTATTTAAAATAATAGAAAACTGAATGGAATAAGAATAATGTGTATACATTAAACAATCATTAATCATTAGTCATCAATTATTAAGATGTTATTATAATTATATTATTTTCTATTATAAATATGACAAAATGATTGGAATTAACTTAAATTAAATTAATTGTGCACACTTAACACAGGCTGTTTGTTAAACATGTACTGTATTTTATCATTACATTGAGCTGTGTGTAATGAAATATGCTACAATATAGATAAGCCTGACTTTAGTGTCTGTTTTGCAAGTCAGGGTTAGCAAATAACATCACATTATCTTCAGTTTTCATGTTTCGATACAAAATGTGAATGCAAATCCATTACAGGTGAAGGGAGTAATTAGAGGAAAGGCCTTAAAGATGGCACTCTTTCACACATACACACTCTCATACATGTTTTCTCTCTCTCTCCCTCTCTCTCTTTCTCTCTCTCTCTGACTCTAACACTCAAACACAAACATACAAACAGACATCAAAAAAGGAATCAACACAGAATGAGCCAACCATCCCAGGATCAAATTATTTCTTGCTCTCTACAGTTATGTACGGAGGTTGGGAGGTGTCATTGTTAGATTTGTTTAGTATAGCGAGACAACATGCGCTCGTTTACATGTTACTAAATTGTTTAACTCTTTTACTAATTCATTTGCTTGTTTTAACAAATTGTGCACTCATTTTATTAAATCATGCATTCACGTTACTAAGCCATGTGCTTGTTTCCCTAAAGTCGTGCTCTCATTCGTTTAAATTGAATTGAATAATTTCCTTCCCACATTTTCTTTACAGAAACAAGGAGAGACAGCACAACAGCCCATTCGGTAAAACTAGAAAATATGGCTATCTTTACATTGTACCTTCTGATCAACAAATCAGAAGTCAAATATTGTTGTACTCATGGGTGTCGGAAGGCTTTTTGAAAGTGGGTGGGACAGTTGAGCGGGGGCCTGGGGGTCCTCCCCCTGAAAAAAAAAGTATGAACTAGATGCAATTTCCTGAATTCTGGTACATTTTAACAGGTTGTTAGATAAGCTACTTCTATCTAACAAAGTAAAGCTTTTGATTCAATGACTAATTTGAAACCAGCTTTAATAACCTCATGATATAGGTCTTAACCTTGCATGCAGTTGCAATATCTGTTAAATTAATTTCTTTAATGTTTTGAATGCAGGCCCGGAGTGGCTAATCGGGAGCTTCGGGAGGATTCCTGGTGGGCCGTTTTGGGCCAGTATGAATATTGAGCTTAAAGTGTAACTCCAGCGAAAATTGACCCCAGGGTCTTTGTCTGCATTAAAACACATCAAATAAGCAGTGGAGACAGTATTTTTCGTTGATCAACCACTACAGAGCTTGCTCCGGTATACGCTATAGCCCCAAATCACAAACAGTGGATTAGCTAAGGGCCAAGAGCAAAAAACGCTTCCCAAATAGCATTTTTTAACCAGTAATATTGTTCCAAACAGCACCAGAAATCGTCAGTAGTTTGCTCAGGGTCCCTACACATAAAACGAAGCACCAACAACGTAGTTAGTGAACCCAGAGTTTATTACAGAAGACTGAACACTTACCAACTGTCTCCCTACCAGCTCCTCCAGCCCAGTATCGCAAGGATTCGCTGTCACGTTTGGTTAATCTATTATTCGTGCTGGGGTTGGAGGAGCTGGGGACATCCTGTAGATATTTTGCATGGCAAATGTGGGGGGGTCCAAACTAACAATTATAAAAAGTGGGTGGGACTCGTCGTATAATGGCTCCGACGTCCATGGTTGCACTTTGTAGACAGTCCCTTTGCACTCATCTATACAGAAAACAACACTGAACCAGTTCTAGGGTTTGATTTTGTAAATTTTAGGTTGTACCTTGTTGTCTACCTTAGCTTACCGTGTTTGGAAACAGTATTATTTGTGTTTTAACAATGATTCGCTTCTGACTTAATGATCAAGGGGAACTTTGTATGTGCGTAGCTTGTATCCAGCTTGTTGTGTTAGTCTAGTTTCTATATCTAAAACTATCTGCACCAGCTATTTTCCCCCTGCATTTTTTTATTAATTATCTTTATGTAGAGTTAACCTTGTTTTGTTTTATTTTTACAATTTTTATTTCATCTCATCACTTTTGTTAAATACATTTTACACATAATTTTCTTGTCAATCAGGTATTCACTATTGAGAACCAGCTTAGTCTCATTTACCTACCATTCTCCATGTGATGACTTTTTTAGGCAGGACATCCATTATTTGTGCCGTAGTGTCCATGACTCCATTTTTTCATTACAATGACTTTTACTTTTACTTGGCTGCACCGGATCAAATAAGCGATAGCCGTTCTGAAAATAAAACAGACAAGGCAGGCCTGCACGGTCAGTACATGTATGTGTGACAGCCATTACAAAAAAGTCCAAGCTGGACCACATTTATCATTTCAACCACTATAGGAAGTAGCTGGGCAATTAACAATAACAACAGCCTTTCCCCCTTTTTCCACACCAAAGCTTAACACTGGCATCTTCAAACATTCACTCTCACCTTCAGACTAAGCCTAGTGTCATCCCAGGGGGCCATACTTTTGGACAAGAGACGGCTGTCAGCATTTCCATGTAATTCTGCTGGCCTCTTTAAATGGATCAGACACTGAAAGCTTTTGACTGACCACAGTCTGCAAAAATGTAAATGAATCTGGGTCATCCATTTACTTTTGTTTCCTGGCATTCAAACAGTAGACTTTCACCAATCTCCAACCAGAGGTTAAATGAGGCTCATTTTGAGTAACAATTGTTTAGATTTTATTTTACAAGTGATAACGAGGAGAAAATAACTAGCCTACCTCAGAACTGATTGTTTATATTGTTCAGTGGTTGAGTGTTGATGCTTTGTTAGCCAGTGGCATGAGTTGGCAAAGAGCACAAGATTCATTTTTGGTGGGATCATGTTGTCATTTTTCACATTTTCATTTTGATGATTAAAAAGGTCATTGTATTATGCAATTTGCTGTTACACTAAGGTCTCTTATTGTACATTGAATGTTATCAATATTTGAAAGTCACTTTGGACAAACGTGTCAGCTAAATTAATACATTTAAATATAGCCATGAGACTGTGCTGATGGCAAAAATGCATTACATAATATTGGTCAAACTCACATTATAAAAACACAATAAAAACAAAATAACAGTATGGAAAGTAATTGTTTGCACTGTGCATGCTGTTGGGATGAAAACAGTTAGAATTCAAATGTATGTGCATGTTGTACCCATTCTAAACAATTTGATTGGATTCCATGCAAAAGCAGGGCGCTGTTGAACACAGAGGATTTATGGCTCTAAAAATGGATTGACCCAAGTGTTCTTCTTTGGAATAATGAAAGATGAGTGTACAAGACTATAGCTCAACCAAGCAGCCTTGTCAGTCAAAAGGTCATGCCCATACCATCTGGCGGAAACAGCACAATGTAAATCATAATTTGACAGATATCCAGTCAGATACAAAGATTAGATAAACCTGTAGTATGTCCTTGTTGAAAAGACAATTAATCTATGATGTCACTGGGTACTTGCTGTTTTATAGTGTAAGGGTCTTATTTTTTAAATAGACCTGTACAGAATAGAAAGAGGACTATGAAGCCCCCTGAGGATCATGGTGATGTTCCTGGGCTGCTTTTGTGAGCCTTCAGAATATTTTTGCATTTCCTCAAATGTTTGTGTTACTTTGATATGACAACATGCATAATACAACTTATGAAATAGAAGTGAGAGAGAACATAAAAATGGTTCATTAATATAAATATTGGTCACCAGAGTTCTCAGAGTTTTTACTTTTGAACGAGTCAATAAGAGTTCTTAGCTAGCCTACAGTAGCTAGCAATGAGTAAGTAAGCTAGCTAATCTAGAAAATGTAGTTTGTGAACTTTTTGGTCACAAGGTTACACAATTTCTAACAGTAGCCTAGGCTACATCCAGTAGTCTACCATCCACCTCGCAACATGAGCAAGGTCAAAGAAGAACCCCAAAAATCACCAAGACAAGAAACTTTGGATACATTCGCCCACTAGCTATCATAAGCTACTAGATAAGGTGGGGAATTATTGACGTCCACCAACTTCGTGAAAAGTGGTTTCACAAGAAACCCGCTAAGCACTTATGTGTAGCAATGTTGAGTGGCCTATGACCTGTAAGTCCTCCTGGATGGGTTTGAATTGCAACCTCTAAAGAACTATGACCAGAGGTAAGTTAGAATTTCTCTCACTGAGCTTTTTTGTAGTTGTATGGTAGATGGATAGGTCGGATTGGATTTATTTGTAAATCACTTCGCTTTGCAAGCTAACAGTTGTCATAGACAGGTCATTCTGTTAAAGCTGCTTTGGTGTGTAGGAGTAGGCTAACTTTCTCATTTTCAGTAGGCTTTCACAGCTACTGCATATGTAAGCATATGGACATTTGCCGACATACATTTCAGGTTTCTGTTTAACAGTTGCGGCAAGGTCATATTTTCACATGCAAATAAAGTTTCTGGCAAACAGTTGCGGTTACCTTTTGACAATGTTGCAGCAAATCGCAACAATGTCATATGCAAATTAGGTTTGTCACCAGAGGTTCACTGGAAGGTTAGCGGTTGGAACAGACCAACATTTTGGGAAATTAGCTTATTCACCAATCACCATCTCCCCCAGAGTTAGATAAGATGATACATACACTTCTGTGTGTGCCTGAAGCACCCACAGTTAGCATTGCTTAGCATAGCTCAATGAGGTGGGCAGTTCCAACCATGTAGACAGGTCACCTGCTGGAAACATTAGGCCTATTTTTTGGTCAAAGTTTTCTCCATGGATTCCAGAACCCCTATTGGAACAGATTAAAACTTGGGGCATGTTGATTTTAATTTGATGTTTAATTTTATCAATGTGTTGATGTTAATTTTGTCCAAAAATCCAATATGGCTGCCGTAGCCTATTCCAAAATGGCACATTTTTACACACTTTTTGCTATGCTATGGGGACATTTCCAGTAAAAACAGTGTAATTTTAGCAAAAAACTGTCCTTTTCTATCAAATACATATTTACAGAGGATAACTGATTATTTTAAAACCCTAAGTATTTTTCTAACAATTTTAAATCATTAAACAATTATAGTTTTGTCAGATATTTGTCAAATATCAGAAATCATCAAATTTCCTTCAAACATAAACCTCTTACAGGTTAAAATACAGTTCAAATAAATTGGGTACCTTAACTTAAACAGATTAAAACATAATGGCATTTAGACATTTTCCCAAAACTCAATATAAATTATAGCCTGACGAGCCAGACTCACATTAAAAAAACAAACAAATTACATTTGCTGCTGCTAGGGTGCGTCTAGATTTCTAGGCTATATAAATTCAATAATATCCCCAAAATGGTGAATTTTTTGGGCCTGCACTTTTGCTAAGCTAGAGGGTTTTTTCGAAAGTCCACAAACTTGGCATGCATTCTGAGGGTGTCATAATGATCCTACACTTTCAATTTCGTGTAGTTTTGACCATGTCAGCCAGAGATATTGTGATTACAACACCTAATGTTTTGCTTTTTAATTTTTAACTAGGTGGCGCTATACATGAAATGAGTGGTAATGGGATCGGTTGACATGGCCCCTTAAGACCAACATACAAAAAAAAGGTGGTCCTCCTAGGCCCTACGGTTCTCGAGCTATTCACAGAAAACTGTGTCCGGCCACCTACAGGCCAGTTGGTGTACAGTAACATAAATTAATTTATTGTATGGCCCCCCATAAACGGAATTCCACGAAACTTGGCGTGTATTCAGAGGGTGTCATAATGATACATGAACATACATGTCAGATTTTCTTTTTCGCATGCCCAAATTTCTGTCAATGATTCCCGGGACACTGAAAGACCGGGGTACACGAAACTTGGTGGGCATGTAACCCCACATGGATAGCATGGAACCATCGTTTTTCGTTTTGATCTGTAGCCCCCCCGCTGGACTGGACCCCCCGAAAGGAGGGTAGGGCAGACACAGTTTTCTGTGAATATCTCGAAAACCGTAGGGTTTAGGAGGACCATTTTTTTTTTGTATGTTGATCTCAAGGGGCCATGTCAACCCATTCCATAACCACTCATTTCATGTATAGCGCCACCTAGTTAAACACAAAAAAGTAAAAATGAGGTGTTGTAATTGAAGGTATCTGTGACCTAACAAAGTCAAAACTGTACAACATTGGAAGTGTAGGATCATTATGACACCCTCTGTATGCACGCCAAGTTTCGTGGAATTCCGTTCATGGGGGGCCACACAATAAATTAATTTATGTTACTATACACCAACTGGCCTGTAGGTGGCCGGAGACAGTTTTCTGTGAATATCTCGATAACCGTAGGGCCTAGGAGGTCCACCTTTTTTATGTATGTTGGTCTTAAGGGGGCATGTCAACCCATCCCATTACCACTTATTTCATGTATAGCGCCACCTAGTTAAAAATGAAAAAGCAAAAAATTAGGTGTTTTCATCACAATATCTCTGGCTGACAAGGTCAAAACTGCACAAAATTAAAAGTGTAGGATCATTATGACACCCTCCGAATGCATGCCAAGTTTTGTGTACTTTCGTTCATGGGGGGCCTTACAATAAAATAATTTATGTGTACATTTAGTGACGTACACCAACAAGGATTCCCGGGACACTGAAAGACCGGGGTACACAAAACTTGGTGGGCATGTACCCCCACATGGATAGCATGGAACCGTAATTTTTCGTTTTGATCTTGGGTCCCGCTGGACTGGACCCCCCGAAAGAAGGGTAGGGCAGACACAGTTCTCTGTGAATATCTTGAGAACTGTAGGGCCTAGGATGACCATTTTTTTCCGTATGTTTGCCTCCAGGGTCATGTTAACCCATTTCATGTGCACACATGTGCACAAACAGATACACACACACACACACACACATACATTCACAGTAATCATACGTATGACACATACTCACACAGTAGACATATGTATGCTTGCATGCACAGGCACATACGCAGGCACACACACAAGCACGCACACACACACACACACACACACACACACACGCATAACATAAACATGTACATGCACACAATTCAAGAATTTCTCAGAATTATGGAGGTGGGGTTGTATAAAATAAATTTTACATGTGAAATCTATGAACTAATCATGTTTTGGTACTTGTTGTCTAGCAGATATCAGTGAGAATTGAGTGTGGATAATGCAATTTAGTGAGACAGTTAGAATCATATAGGCCTTTCAGCGTGATTTATTTTTGTGGAAAAAATGTGCTGGACTGGGCGGCGGTCATATTTTATACCGCTCTGCGGTACATCTAGTTTAAGCAACTTTCAGTGAAAATGTTGCAAAGTCATCTGCTGACAGTGAAGTAGCTGAGTAACTGGTGGAGGATTGAGAAGAGACTTGAAAGTTTAAAAAAGTTTTCTACTGTCAGCTGCGCTCTCAATCTTGCTCTGATAGAATGTCTTTTTTGCAAGTGCAACAGTGAATGAAAAAGGTGATAGCAAAGACTGGTAGTTACTAAGATCATTTCCATCTCTGGATTTACGTCATTTTCTCTCAGCAGCTCTAAGTATTACTATTATTAATATTAATATAATAATATAATAATAGTAGCAATATATCTAGCCGAGTGATAAAATAGTATTTTTTTATAATTCCATCACCTTTATGGAACTATCTTGTTTCTTATATCAATTAACAGTTGTCAAAATGTTTTTAATAGGGAAAAAAACCTCTAGCTTAGCCAAAAGTGTAGGCCCAAAATTCGCCATTTTGGGGATATTATTGAATTTATATTGAGTTTTTGGGAAAATGTCTAAATGCCATATGTTTTAATCTGTTTAAGTTAAGGTACCCAATTTATTTGAACTGTATTTAACCTGTAAGAGGTTTATGTTTGAAGGAAATTTGATGATTTCTGATATTTGACAAATGTCTGCCAAAATTATCATTTTTTAATGATTTAAAATTGTTAGAAAAATACTTAGGGTTTTTAAATCATCAGTTAACCTCGGTAAATATGTATTTGATAGAAAAGGACATTTTTTTGCTAAAATGACACTGTTTTTACCAGAAATGTCCCCATAGCATAGCAATAAGTGTGTAAAAATGTGCCATTTTGGAATACGGCGGCCATATTGGATTTTTGGACAAAATTCAACATGCCCCAAGTTTTAATCTGTTCCAATAGGGGTTCTGACCAATGTTCTAATGTTTCCAGCAGATGACCTGTATAATATACAGTTCCAACTAGCCAGGGCCGGTTCTCCCTTTACGCCTATAAGTTGCGTAGGGCCCCGCAAGTTAATGAAGGCCCCCTCCCCGTCTCCTCTTGAGTCAAGCTAGTGACAGACAAGTTAGTAGGCCCTATACAGTTATAGCGACAGTGCCTCATACATTACGAAGATGAACATGAAACCGAATTACCATTCAAGGCATGAAAAACGGAAGAAACGCCACGAGAATGACAGTGGGAACAGCAGTCGGGTAAACTTGCGTTCGTTCCATGGTTTGATGTCAATATGCGTCTCTCCAGCGCATGTTGCTGGTCTAGCATAGGCCTACCTAACAGATAAGTGAATCCCCTGATCTGTCTGTGGCTCGCTTGCCAGCCTTTCCCAGTCACAGTACTTCGCAAAGTTGTGAAATATAATCGCATATTCCGTTTGTTTGAATGCGGGCGACTGGCTACATTTAAAAAAAAAAAATGGCCGCATCTTTAAATGCGTTCATAACGTGCAGCTCGGGATGAAACTAGCAGTTTTTCAGCAGAAACATGCGAGGACCCGTCGAAACTAATAGTTGATTTCATTCTTCCCATACATTTTTAAAAGAACTTAATTGTTTTACAATGTTTCAGTCAAGCTTTATAGCCTACAACTGAACGTATGCAAAATGGAAAGTAGGCCTAGTCTAATGTATTAACTTTGATTCGCTGTGCTGCATGGACAATAGATGCATATCGTAAATTAGGCCTATGTGAAGTATTAAAACCCTTTCAGACCCCACGTCCATTGGAATGGACATGACATATTTTTGGGTCTAGACCAATGAAAATCTGTGATTTCACCATTTTAATTATGCTTTGTAACTGATTGGATCCTGATGACCCAATCAGAATGCAGTTAGGGCCTGTAACTTGATCTGAGAGCACTTCAGACATCAGACAAGACAAGCATGGCTCTGAAGCTAAATAGGAACAGGAGTAAACACATTTTTCCCCTCATTAATATATGAATTTATGTTTATGATAGCCTAACCAATTTGCACTCAGTATAATTCTAACCATTGCAGGTGTTAGTTTGTTAGTTAGTTTGAATATATTTCATAACAGTGTAGTACAGGATTTTTTCAAAGTTTAATGTCCATCCCAATGGACATCAGGTGTTGGGAGATGTTAGCCAACACTCATTTAGGCACTCACCAGGCAATGTTTTGACATATCCTCAAGACCCAAGCTATAATTTTGAATGCATTTTTTATTTATTTCAGCTATTTTGGATGAATGTGCACTCATTTTACTAAAATGTGTCATCATTTTTACTAAATTGTGCTCTCATTTTATTAGATTGTGCACTGAATTCAGTCAAATGTGTGCTCGGTTTACTAAATAGTGTGTCCATTTTGCTAAATGGTGGGCTCATTTAGTCAAATTGTGCTATTTTTTGTACAATGAGTGCACATTTTAGTACAATGAGTGCACTATTTACTAAAAAGAGTGATTTAGTAGACGAGCACACTATGTAGTAATACGAGTGCACAATTTAGGGTGCGTTTGTAAATTCAATCTGACACTGAAAATAGAATAGCTCTCTGAAGTTCAAAAAACTAGTTTATTACATTTTACATAACATTTTAATATATTGTGTGCACATTTTACTAAATTTAGTAAAACGAGTGCACTATTTAGTATAACAAGTGCATGATTTAGCAATATGTGCACACAATTTAGTAAAATGAGCATACGTTTTCTGGATATATAATATCTTGCAATGACTGCTCTAGGGTTCCGTACTAACCATATTACAATCTATTCTTGTTAGTATAACAGTACCCAGAGTACGCTCTGGATGCTCTGAGAGTGTGACACTTTGAATAAATGAACGATAATTCCACCCACGGTCCAAATTTACAAACGGTTAAAAGTTTTAGAGTTGGCTCAGAGCGCTTGGAGTGGCAATTTACAAACGCACTCTTAGTAAAATAAGTGCATAATTCAGTAAAACGAGCGTATATTATCTTGATATACAAAAACAATCTTGCAATGACTTCTCCTGGGGGGTGTCATTGCAAGATTTTCTATGTATTGAGAAAACATACACTCGTTTTACTAAATCATGTGCTCGCTTTACTAAATTGTGCACTCGTTATACTAAATTGTGCACACATTTTTGTGTATTGTGCGCTCGTTTAACTACAGTAAATAGTGTGTTCATTTTACTAAATCGTGCTCTCGTTTTATTAAAAAGTACACTTATTTTACTAAATTGTGTGCTCTTTTTCCAAAAATTAAAATGAGAATGTGATGAAATAAAATGAGTGCAATTTAGCAAATGAGCCCACAATGTAGTAAAATAAACACACTGTTTAGTAAAACAAGCACATGATTTACAAAATTGAGCGCACAATTTAGTAAAATGAGCACACACACTTTAGTAAAGCACATTCCCTCCATATACACAAGCAAATATGTTGCAAAAATACCCCTGGTGTTCCTATTGGATCATGTAATTAAAAAAATCTATTTAACAGTTCAGTTCACAAGACTGTGTGAAAACAACAGTGCAAAATGCAAAAAACAACGCAAACTGTGTGTGTATATTGAAAACTGCTAAACATTTTGTACTAGCACCACAGGTATTGTGTGGACGCAATCTGGCACATTAGTTAATGTGCATGTTTTGACCTGCTCATAGACATAAAAACATTTAGACACATGCAAACATCCAGTTCCAAATGTTTAAGACATACAGTGATGGCCAAAAGTGTTGGCACCCATGCTAAAGTTGACTGAAAAGAGCAATATAAAATCATCTTTTGGAAATTGATCTTAATGCCTTAAGTGAAAAATGAGGAAATATCTAACCTTTAAGGACACCAATTTTCTTAGTGAATGAATAATGTATCATAAATAAATAAATGTTCTTCCTTAAAGTACAGGGGTCATAAGTATTGACACCCCTATGTTAAATTCCCATAGAGACAGGCAGATTTTTATTTTTAAAGGCCAGTTATTTCATGGTTCCAGAATACTGTGCATCCTGATAAAGTTACCTTGGCCTTTGGAATTAAAATAGCCCCACATCATCACATACCTTTCACCATACCTAGAGATTGGCATGGGTGTTATTTCAGTTAGCCTATTAGCTGGTTTGATTTGCATTGAGCTCAATGAGCATTGATTGTTTAAAATAGTCTACGTTTGAAAAAAATATTGAAATAATAAGAGAATCAGGGGAGCCAGTTCATAGCCTATGTCTTTGGCAAGTAGCGTACTACAGACATACAGGTGAAAAACAGTCAGCCAGTTGGCTACTAGCACAACCAGATCCTTACAAAAAAAACTGCATTACTTCAAGTGTCAAACTGCAGATTTCTGAGTATGAAAACCGCAGTTTTAGAGAAAATATGCAGTTCTTATGCACGGAATGCAGTATTTTAGACACAAAAAACTGCATTGTACTGCATAGTACTGTACTTTACTACAGAAATGCAGTATTTTGGACATGAAAATACTATACTTCACTGTAGCCTACTGTGGTATAACTTTATTTTTTGCAAGGGGATATATACAGCAAGCATCAAAAGCAAACAGCCCAGACACTGAAACTGAAGGTGATTCACACACAATTATGTTTCTTTCTCCTAGTCCTTTATAGGGAAAAACACTATATTTGGTAACTTCCATAGACATCCAAAATGGGGTGGGATGATTGTATTGGGTTACTGACGATTGACGATGCTGTAAAAAAATGGTTACATTTTCGCGCTCAGAGGTAGGAGGGCCCCTTAGCAGGATTTTGCTTAGGGCCCCATGGAGGTCTGAACCGGCACTGCAACTAGCCTATCCCCCAAAAATGTCAGTATATATATCTATGGTAAAATGCCACAGCAACAGCGATTTTCTAAGCATATAAGATAAGAACTACATTCTCATTCAGGTAAAACACTCCCAGTAAATATGCAAAGTTTCGGGAACCTTCCCTAAAGGTTCCCTGAAGGTCACAAAATAAACCTTTAAAAGACGTTCTGGGAACATCCTCTAAAGGTATTGTGTTGTGTAGCCTTCAGAGAACGTTCCCAGAATGTCCCCTTACAGCTGTTTTTGTGCAACTGTCAGGGAACCTTTAGGGAACGTTCCCTGATGGTTATATTAAGGATACATTTTTTTATCTTTAAGCTGACGTTTCCAGAACGTTCCCTAAAGGCAGGGCTCTACACTAACATTTTTTTTCAGGAGCACTTGTGCGCCCAAGTTAAAAAATTTAGGAGCACAGACAAAAATTTGGTAGCACAGTCAGTTCTGTACTTAACTTACACATAATCTAGCTCGACCCAAGATAGGCTAGCATTATTAGCTCTCCGTCTGGTTCCACCACGGATTCAATAAAGCACCGGAGCTGTGCTGATTTGGAAGCGTCTTTCATGTTGAGGTTGCAACACTTCGTAATTTAGCTTTAGTTAGTTCCCAGCATACATTCAAAGTCAGTTGCTGCATTTATTGTTGTTTTGATTTTAAACAATATGGTTGAAACAGTTTCTTTAAACAATATGGTTGAAACAGCCTTCTCTTGCTGGTGTTTTGAATAATAACATGACAGGATGTATCCCTTGAAAATGGTTTAGTTAGGCTAGTTTACAGTACTGTAAAGGACACCGTAAATGTGAAAGTACTAGGTATAACCCAGTATAAACATACAGCTGGTTGTTAACTGTGATATCTTGGAGGAGGACACTATCGCTATTGCAGGCATGAGATAAGTATAACTGTATACATGCAAAGGGCATGATGAATATTAATAATGAATGAATGACAATTAGATTTGATACATGCACATGTTCTGTCTCCTATTGTGAGCTGATATCTCCCAAATCAAATCATACTCAGTGCCCGCTTCGTAGGTTATGATTTTTCTCTGCTCGAGTTTTAAACATGGTTCAAAGAACGTTCCGTGAACATCCGTGATCCGTGGTTCCGTGGAGAGTTCCCCGAAACAAAAACATTGTTTGCTGGGCTGCTATTGCAACTTTTCAGGTGCTGTGTGCAAATCACTCTGCCAAAGTAGCAGTGCTTTTCCTGAATGAGAACATAGCTCCAAATTTGCATATACTACTAACATTTTCCTGAAGCTGTTTGAAAAAATTTCCCTCAGGTTACACTTTATCAGCAGCTCCATTCTTGCCAGTTTTAGTCCCTTTCAGAATAGGCTGTTTCTGGGGCCTGTTGCCTTAAATGCAAATGAGCTGTTGTTGGCCACGCTCCACTCCGGAAATGATTCCATGTTTACATCAATGGGCAGCATGGTCGTAACGTTACTGTCTATGAGGAATAGGAGTAGGTGTTGGTGACATGGTGATGGAGGATTCTCCACCAGAAAGTCTCCAACTGCCAGTGATAAAATGCACTGACGGTTCTGTTTGAATTTTCGTAGTAAAGTAGCCTAATAGTCAAGTTATTGGAGTTTAGCCGAAATGTCTGCTAAATACAATAACGATAGCAGACGAACTTACGGCCAAATTACAGCCGTGGGGATATAGTTTACCAACCCCGCTCCCACTCGTGTCATATTGCTTAAATATGCCAAGAACGAGACGTGTCCTGGGGAGTTTCTGTTTGTATACTTATGGATGATATCAGGTGTGTAAAAGACGTTAAAGACACAATATTTTGTGTAGCCTCGCCTATGGTTGGAAACGATAGGCTACGACCAAAATGGAGGATCTTCGACAGGAAGTTCGTAACCTAATGGGTGCACTGATGATGCACTGATTATGGTCTGAATGGGACCGAAAACGTTTTGCATTTTGGTAGCACTTTGCACTTTTTATCACTGATTGGATTAAAATTTGCCTCGGCAACATTGGTGTGCGAGTTCTTTCTAACCCTAACCCTAACGCACCCACCAGGCCTAGAGTTGTTGGCGCGATACCCTGTTTGCCCCATACCTAACCTAATGGGTGGAAATATTCAAATAATCCAAAGTAACCAAAGCAGCATAAATCTCGACCAGTATTTTTAGTAGTTTTTAGACACTGCTGCATAAGAACTTAAAGGAACCATATGTAAGATTGTGGCCAAAACTGATACTGCAATCACTTTCAAATTACTTTAGAGCAGTGTATCCCCTCCCCCTCCCTCCTGACTCGAGGTTGCCAACCCAGATGCCGAAACACTACTGACTATGTGATTAGTAGATAGGTAGAGGGTGGCGCATCAGGCCAAAACACAACATGACATGACAAAACACAACATCAACATCAGTTGGGGGCTGCAACTTCACTTTTTAAATGACAATATCCTGGCCGGACTACTGTTGTCAGTGATATAAGTATTTGAAATGAACATGATTTCTTAATGTCTAGTGACATATCAGGGCCATTTTATGATAAATTGAAATACATTTCTTACATACGGTTCCTTTAAGTATAACAGGTCTCAATATAGATCTCAAGGATTAAAGTTCTCCGTCATACGACGGATTTCCGTCAATTTGATTTTAGAAATGTCATATTTGAGATCGATGCAGATCCGATGAGAAAAAAAATAGGAGGGGGGGGGATTATCACCCTTTATTTTCCTTTTTTTAAGGCAACTACAAATATTAGGTCCGATGAATTAATGTGTGTGATGGTAAATGTTTAAAGACCTAATAGTGTTCTTGAGAACTTTCTGTGTCTCAATCAGTGACCGCTCAAGAAGATAGCCTACCTCAGCCATGAGTTCCGCTTTGTTTATGTTGTAGCTACACGCTTGTCTCATTGGCCTGGGGCGTTTGCTTAAAAATAAAAGAACACGTATGGAGGACTAATAACGGTCTAAAAGTTGGATTATAGTGACACAATCGAGACAGCTGATGAGGTTGGCCAATCCGTTTAACTTTTTTGGATATGATATTGTGAGCTCTATGTGCGAATTCGGAGAAGAAGCGTAGGGTGTGTTCTTTCCGTGCATCAATGTAGACAATTTCTTACTATCGTGAACTCTTGTCAGGGGAGGTCATTCATTTTGGGTGTCACCTATGACTTGAACAGATAGCCTGCTATGCCACCCCATGTAGGCTACTATTATTGTTACAGTTTTTAATCAATGCAACTAACATTATGTGTAAAGAGACGCAATATAAACCGTATGCAATGTATTATCCCGTCTGTTATGACATGTACAACAATGTTTTTCACAATTTGCGACGGAAGGTTTTGACTGAGCATGTTAACATAAAATAATAATAATATTGTCATCATCGCGAACTGTTTAGTAAGGGGGTCAGTCGTGTTTGTGATGCACAGACAGCCTTTTAACGACAGTAGGTTGTGAGTGTATGTTGACAAAAAATAACCATGCAATCAAAATAGTCAACTTAAAACTTTGCTATAAAATATTATTAATTTATAGCACAAAACCATAACCAGTAGGCCTACCAGAACCTCGCATATTAGCGTCATTTGTGTGCGTCTATTTGGCAAGGCCACTAGCTGTCATGGATGCGTTGTTGCTAAAGGATCAGCGTTGTTGAAGCATCAGCTCTGGTCTGAAGCACTGGTGTGAAGTCGTACGCAAGTAAAGATGAGCAAGTTTACCTGTGCAAGTTCACATAAGGACACCGACAAAGGCAACCATGTCCTATTGTCTCCATGCCAATCTTTAACAGAAAAAATGTCAGATATCTCAATAAACCACAATGACATCAATAGATGGTAAGGTGTAGAGTGTGTTTGAATTCCCTTCCTTGTAGCATCCATTTCTACATTCTACAGTGGGGACAAGTTCACCTTGTTTAATTATATTTCCTTATTAGCTGCATACTTGAGGTTGGAGATATTAAGGCATATCAAGTTTCTCACATACTGGAACTTCAAGATACTGTACATAGCCTTATGATTTTCTTATTCAGTTCTGCACTGGACTTGAATTACGACAAGCTAACCATCGCAAAGTGTTCTGATGCTGGGAACAGGCAGGTATGGGCAAAAATACATCAGAATGTATTTCAAAATAAAATACCTAATACCCTCATTTTTAATGTATCAAAATAAATATTACAAAATACAGTAACCATATTATGTATCAAAATAAAATACTGTATTTTTGTATTTAGAAAATACTCAAAATACTTTTTTCAAGGAAGTATGAAAGCACTGCAAAAAAGCTTTTTAATATCCCAAACATTTAGCCTATTAAAACTATATAGTAAAAAACAATACAATTTGGCCCGTCATACCAAATAGTATACTGTATGCAAGTTCATGTAGTGTGATCAGAAGAATAATTCAAGAATTTACATTTACATTTAGTCAGCTGATGCTTATCCAAAACGACTGACAGAGCTTTCAATTAACCACATTATAATCAATAGGCCAAAATCATAATTGTGTATATGTGCCGAATTTCGTAATTCAAGTCCAGTGCAGAACTGAATAAGAAAATCATAATTCATTTAATTAAACAAGGTGAACTTGTCCCCACTGTAGAATGCAGAAATGGATGCTACAAGGAAGGGAATTCAAACACACTCAACACCTTACCATCTATTGATGTCATTGTGGTTCATTGAGATATCTGAGATTTTTTCTGTTAAAGATTGGCATGGAGACAATAGGACATGGTTGCTTTTGTCGGTGTCCTTATGTGAACTTGCACAGGTAAACTTGCTCATCTTTACTTGCGTACGACTTCACACCAGTGCTTCAGACCAGAGCTGATGCTTCAACAATAGCAGTCACTGAAAAGCTGTTAGTGTCTTTGAACACCATAGATATATACACTAGATGTCGCCTTGACTACTGCTGTTCATTGGAACGAATGCGTCAATCGAGACGCCATCTTGCTTCAGTGATCCACTCCTCTATAATGCATTAGCGTCAATCTGGGCAAAGATCTAGCGAAAATAAAATCACCATAAATCGTCAAAATCTCAAGCAATTATCTAGTTTTTTGGGTTGTTCCAACTGACAGGCATGTATTTATGGTTGAGTCTAGAGAAAACTAAGCTTAACCCTTTGCAGACCGCACGTTCTAATTTCGGTACCCCAGTACCGATGACGTTCAGTCTAATAACTCTGCCATACCCCAACCAATTTTATCAATGAAAACTTCCTCAAAAACGTCACATCATAGGCTTTCTGGCGATATGATTGGTTAAGGGATTTGTGGCGCGAATTACTTTTACTACGTGAAGGAAAAATTAAGAGTTGACGTCTCCCTCCACTAGAGGAAAAACAGCAGGAAGCACTATGCATCGTTGATCTTCACGTCGTCTAAAGGAGAAACTACTGGATCATCTGAGGTAAAAACAAGTCTTTTTATGTTATTACTACTTGTTATCCATGTTATTACTTCAAAATCGTTTTTAAAAGTTATTTTTGCTGGTAATTACACCTTGTATGCATGGCCGTAACATAATGCGTGTGTGTGTTCACTTCAGCTGATATGACAGCTTGTATTTTAGCACACCGTAATCTTTAGTAAACTCATTATTTTCAATCATTTTTGGGGGGTTACTATATGTCAACCAAGATTACAGACCTACTAGGACTGAAACTTTAACGATTTGTTGTATTTTGAACGATGTTGCTTGCTTGTCATCTGATGATACAGAAAACTAGCTAAGTTAGGTAACGTTAGCATCAGGAGAGGCTGCAACATGTCCTTGACGCGTAGTCGCGATAAAGTTCACTCCCGTGCTTCATGACTGGCAACTTCATGTCAAGTACACCTAATCGGTATTTTATTGTCAAATAAACCTTTCATTCCTTCGTAATATGTATAACACAATTTACAGTTGTTTGTAGCCAAGTTGCTTAGCTTACTTAGATAGAAACATCTGACATGAATGACAACGTTAATGTTATGTTACCGACGTGAAGACTGTGTTGATCACCGATGGTGTAAGGATTTTATTCATTGACTGCTGTTTTCATCAATACATGACTGAAGATTTGTTAGAAATGTGTCTTAGTATTGTTTAACTTTTAGGCTGTAAGGTTGGCTGCTACGATTATGAGGTTTTTGGGTGGCTAACTATGATGGGAGCTCATAGCAGCTACACCCAAGCCTACACGTCGACACATAATTTTATGGGGGTAATTTGTCTTTACGCAACTGTAGTAGCCTATGCACGGTGTGTATGTGTATGCATACGCTGTTTAGATGTTTTCTGTCATATCTCCTGACTCATGTTCATGAATCAATGTTTGCTTGTAAGCTGGTATGCTATGTATGGTTTAACCAAGGCAATAACACTTATAGTGAGCTCTGAGACTAATGTTACCTCTCCAAGCAATATTGGAGTCCTCCAGTGACAAAAATACTTTTAGTGAAAAGAGTCATGGTTGGTGGTGATTAAGATTATGTGGAAGTAATGTAAAATAAAACTAAACAACCTATTCACTATCAGACCTGTGATTTTTTGTTATTTTAGATGGAGGGAGAGAAGTACGTGCAACTGAGGTGAAAGCAGCCGACTGCTGATGGCAAACATGACCCCAAGGACCACAATGGCATGGACATGGGACATGGATGGGTAGTTTCTGGATGAAGAGGAAGACAATGATTTGCTAGAGGAGGAGAGTAATCTCCCGTCATCCTCAGCTGGGTAAGCATGTTTGTGTGTGTGTGTGTGTGTGTTCGCCCAACTGGGCGTATGCACATTTCTGGTTGTGATAAGAGTGTTGCTTATAACAATAATGACAGGGATTATAGTGATTATAGTTTAGATAGATAGATAGATAGACACTTTATTGATCCCCAAGGGGAAATTCAGGAAGTTTGCTTAGATTTGTAATTCAATTTCTAATTTTCTTATCTGACAATTTCTTTATTTTGAGCTTGGTCAAGTCCCATGTCAGGTAGAAAGCATACACTTTGCCTATCCTTCTAACACAGACAGGGACACCAACTCCAGTAGCATTTACACCTCATCGTCTGCTAGGCTTAGATGGACACACACACACACACCACAGCTGTGACAACACACACACACCACAGATCTGGTGTGAATGCGGCATTAGTGTATCACCTTATGTGTAGGGCAAATGATATCGATAATTATATATTGTATCAAATTAAATGCTGTATGGTTGTTAAATGTATTGAATTTCTTCTAATGTTTTAATTGTTTATATTTGTGAATGTAAATTGATGCTTTGTTATGCTATAATATGAATTGATGCTTTTTGTTCATCATGTTAAAGTATTTTGTTGATCTTTGTTATACTGTTGTCTTGTAGTTTGTAAACATATGTTTATGTTATTTACCTGAAGTTGTTGTTCCTGATTATTTAATGAAATTGTTAAAGACTTATCTAAATAAAATGATTTATTTCCTCTTTCGTAAACCTAACACATGTGCCAGTGTCTCTTATTCTTGTTTTCATAGTAGAATGAAGCACACGGAGAAGCAGTTACCATCTGCCTAGTCTTTATTTCAGCCTTTATCTTTCCTCCCCACAATTGATTTTGCCTCCTCAGAGTACAGTAAGACATCCTATATTTAGCTATGCATCTTGTTTTTATGGTAAAACATCTTATATTTGTTACATGACCATTATATCTGTGTATTTTTGGTCAGATGTCAAACCAGGAAAGGAAAACATCCTACTCTTTAAAAATTCTACTTGTTACTGCGACTTGCAGTTATGAGTAAATTAATCATAACTTCTGAACCAAAGGTGATAAATTGATTCTGTTTCTTTCACTGAGGAGAACACAACACTGTCTATCTTTCACACACTATATCTACAATAGACATTAGGTGAAAAGTAAGATTCATCTTGACAAATTGATATTTTCGTGTTTTTTGATGTTGAATTTTGAAGGTATTGTTTAAAAACAATGTGTGTTACCCTCAAACTTATTAACTATGATATGTGCCATTTTAAAGGGCTAGTTCTCCTGATTACAATGGTGGGTATATCTTATCTCTGCCATGTAGCATGGCCACACAATAAGCCTTTTTGTCTCACAAGGGCATCAAGTATGAAAAAACGGAATGTTTTGTGCCGTCGGCAAAGGTCTAATAAATTTATCATAACTTTTGAACAAAAGGTGATACATTGATTCTGTTTTCATCACTGAGTAGAGGACAAAATTGTGAATCTCCCATACACTCTAAGTTTTTCTCTATCTACAACAGAAATTGGGGGGAAAATGAGATTAATCTTGACAAACTGATAGTTTTGTGTTTTTTGGGGTTGAATTTTAAAGATATTTTTAAAATAATATGTTTGTTCTCCTCAAAATTATTAATTATATTTTATACCATTTGAAAGGGCTATTTCTCCTGATTATAATGGTGGGTAAATTATATCTCTGTCATGTAGCATAATCACACAATAAGCCTTTTTGTGCCATAAGGCCATCGAGTATGAAAAAATGGAATGTTCGGCGCGGTCTGCAAAGGGTTAAGACGATAATAAAGATACATTTTACCCGTCTAGCCCCATAGACTCCCATTCATTCTGCACTAGCTAGCGGCGGCCCCTAGAGGAACAATGAGTAAACTGCAACCAGGTTCGATACAATGAAAGTAAACAGGCTCTTCGTAGACCGGCTCTGGTTGAGGCCACATACCCCTCGTCTCGTTTACTCATGTAAGTTGTAATCTCACCAGAAGTTGCTGTAGATCTGTAGAACATTTACCTCTGCTACTACATAGGCTACGCCAGTCGTTACTTTTATAATCATGGGTCAGTGCCATGGGCAAACGAGATAGCTGAATTCATAAATGACAAAGCCATGAGAAAGGTGATTTTCTTACGTTTCAACAACAAAGAAGCCGATCTGCCATCATTGTGAGAAGTTCCCAAATTTGTCGCTAATCGCTAAAAAGGTTTTCTATCGCTGGGGATGGCCAAACGTCGCTAAATAGGTAACGCTGACAATACAGGAGAACTAGTTTAGCGCTTCAGATCCCTGTACCATGATGGCGGCGGTGTTGACGCATGCTGAGAAGCAGAAGGCGACATCTAGTGTATATATCTATGTTTGAACACAGCTGTTCTCACATTAGCTGATTGCGATAAAAATAAACCATTGTTGCCTAATTACCAATTATTCATTACACCTGTGTGTAGTATCTACTTTTTTAGTGTGTTTCACATATAGTATTTTGCCGTATTTCTAAAATACAAAAATACACACCAATAAAGTATTTTGATACAAAATACAGAGCCATTTCCTTCAACCCAATAAAATACAAATGACAAAATACTATTTTGTATTTGAAATACTGTATTTCACCAGTTAGGGCACCAAAATGGCCAGCAGCGGCACTGCATAGCCTATCTTGACAAGTTTTGGGTTACAATTTACAGGTAGTGGGCTCTCTGTTGATTTTAATGAGTAGGCCTAAGCCTAAAGTTACAGCATTTCTATCACAATTGACCAGACTTCGACCTTTTGTCTGCTTTTAACAAAATTCTGGCTATGATTGTTCCTTGTATTGCATCATGAGCCATCACTGCGCCTATTGCATTCTACTGTTGTTAGCCTTAAGCCTAGCTCAGTCATTATGCTATACCACATCGCCCTCCATTAGAAGGAATGAGCTGCATTGAGCATAATAAACTGCATTTAGAATTCCAGAATTCAATTTCTAGATATTTTGGTAAAAGTAACTTAAAAGTAATACAATAGTAGTGTAATGCCTTACAATTCAGAGACAGTAATATTATAATGTAACAAATTACTTTGACGATTTTGAAGTAACTTGCCCAACACTGCCTGTAGGTGGCATTAATTATATAGTAAGTGTACCCTGTAGCCTCGTTTTGGTTTAAACAATGGCCGCCGTGTGAATAAGGCGAATACTCCCTTTACTTTGCTGTTTGCATCTTTTTGTACATTAAAAACCAATAGGTCGCGACCGCAAAAGGGGTGCTATCTCTATAGGTAGATATGAACAACGTATGACTTATGGCCTGAAAAAAGTTCAGTCAAACGATTTTTTTTCACTTTAATCCCTGAGATCTGGGAAGATGAAAAGAAAAATACTAGTTTTTTTGCGTTTCTGGACGCAGGATGACCCAAGCACCCAGGCTGAATGCATGAGCTGTTGATCTAAATTGCAGAAATTGTAAATAAAGGGCCAAACTGACATGTCGCATTTCCTATATTTAAAAACTCGAATAAATATATAAACTCGAGCAACATGAACGAGCAACGAGAATCATGTAGGCTACTTTAAGGGGAGATGAATCGCCCTTTAGTGAGCGCAACACAGCACATAGTGAGCACTTTTTTCGAGCGCATAACCTGCTTTATCCAGAGGGAGACATTTTTGGATGCAGTGACAAAAAAACTATCATGGACCTGGCTGGGAAATGCGACAGTTGTGGAGTCAGCATTCGTAGCCTGTCGTTGCAAAACAGTACAGCTCCAAACCCAAAAATGGTAAACTAACAGTCAATAAAAGTGGACTGTCAGAGCAGCACAAAATGCTAAAAGCCATGCCGAGTGCCCTGTTCGCTCTTAAACTTTCCATCACTTTTGGTGCATCTACCTAGCCACTTTATAAATGTGTTAGAATTCGTTCCATACTTTAAAGAACATTTTGAGCAATCACCTAGCCTACGTGCAATGCGATATTATCAGTGCAATTTGCTTTTGAGCAGGATTTTACTAACCTGACTCTCGCCAGATGAATTTCGTTCCGCCTAGCTCCACTCATCCATCTGGGATCGATCCATTGGAGTGGTGCTTCAGAAGGCTGGACCTTATCAAAAATCCTTGCATATGATTGGATAAGCCACTTATCCGTCATCTATTGACGTGCTACTTCAACCACTCACATCGAAGCCAACCCGTGACGCTGAGAACAGTCTCACAGTCGCTTCTACGCTACGTCACATCTATGAAACTCCCGCCCTGTGTCCTGATTGGCTCTACCATACAATCTGGTGTCGAAATCACTCTCAACGGAAGCGATCCCAGATGGATGTGAGTAGAGCTAGGCGGAACAAAATTCATCTGGCGAGAGTCAGGTTAGGATTTTACAAGAACATTTTGAAATGAATGGAAAGACAGTGATGAGATTTTGCGCTCTGCTGTAGCCTAGGCCTGCTAGTGGTGAGTCTGTTATAGCCTATTTACTTGTGTTGTAGCCTATGCAACGCTAAACGCTGTGTGCTAGTCTATTAAACACTATAGGCTATGACCGCTATGTTCTTGCACTATTTTCCTCTATGATCATATTGTTTCAGTTATCCAAAAGGCTCGAAGGATGCTCTTTATTATATGCCAATTTTGGAAAAATAACTAATAAAGGTGAGATGAGGTAGTCCTCCTGTCAGTGCTCATGGCCCCCCCACCTGTTGCTATCTGGTGCCGACCCTGAGCACCAGAGACACAAAATAACACCCCAAATTCCAGAATTTTTTTTTTTTTTTTCATAAAATGGGCACTGGGCAGTTTAAAATGAAAACAAAATGAAATTTGAATGATTGACTGATTGATTAAAGCCACAGTGGAAAAGTATAATGGCCGCAATGGAAGCAGGGAAGGTTCCTAGCTATTTTGCCTATAACTTGTCCCATAAGATTTTTTGCTGTCTCTGGCAGTGGGTGTTTTCTAATTCGATCCCTTGCCATAATATTAAGTGAGTTGAGAACTTTGTTTTCTGTCAGACAGACCTTTGAAGTATAAAAAAGCCTCTGTAAAATTACTGCATGAAGACATTATGCCTCAGACAAAAATGCAAAAGCCAAAACACGTTCCAAAATGCCAAATGAAATTACGAGATTCCTGCCTTTTTCTCCACCTTCAGTGTCTCTCCAAGGCGGATGTATACACAAGTGTCTTCTAAAATGGAATGAATGCATCAGCTATGCCCCCCCCCCCCACCACCACGCTGTTTCTCTCTTTCAAACCCACCCCGTCAGCTTGGTGCAAGCAGCTGAAGTGTATCACTAGACTGCAGACACCATAATTGCTTGATTCAATCAGCAAACCTTGGGACACAAAAAATAATTGACGCAATCATATAAAAAGTAATATGCATAAAAGAAGAGTCACAATGTGAGATGTGCCACTACAGAGCTAATGAGGAAATCAACACTTTGGCCTCAAGCAACTTTGGCCACCAGTGGAATTCCACCCAGATGACTGACAGCACCACAGATGAGAGGGGCTATTCTGAGCAAAAAAGACGAGCTGCTTTCAGCTCCAGTGAGCCAAATCCTAGACAACCGCACCATTGACATATTTTAGATGATTAAGACATGAACGTAATTCTGTGTCCATCATACGTTTCCTGTTCATTTTTGAGAATTTCTATCATGAATGGGGACATGATAGGATTAATTGGTGAATCTTGCATATGTGTTAAGAATGAATATGTGAGTATGACTTTAACAGCTGGATGTGGGTTTTATTTCTTTGCCACTAACACAAGGTTATTCTCTCTTTTCCCACATCACCCATATTTGCTTAAAAAAACATTCTGGGTGAAGTCTTTGCTTTATGCCTAAAACCAATATGTAAATAATGAACTACTCAAGCTTAATGTGAAGGGCAGACTTTACCTTGATTCAATGCAATGTGGCACACGTTTTGACATGTCACACCAGTGGAAAGAGATCATTGGATTATAAGCATGATTTTCAATAGAAGCCAGGCACATTGCTTTCTCATTCATTACATTTTTTCCTGCTCAGCTCATAACTGTCAGCTTAATGCACTCACAAATACATTCTCAATGGAATTCTTTGGCTAAATTGATACTTAAATTTCCCTGGTCTGGGGGCTACTGTGCTTCTTGTAGCCTGGTTTTGAATATGACATACCACTCATGCCTTGGTTCATTGTTGGCAATTACCGAATGAAAATCTTTATTTCTCAAGACCAGGCCAAAAAAATGTAAAGACTTTTGTTCTAGTCTAAGGGTGGACCAATTTTATGGCATTTCAGAATATAATTCAATATGCTGTAGTTTAGTCCTCATAAAAGCACTTTGTTAAGGCAAGCAATTTTACCTCAAGTGATTTCAATTACGATGCACCAGCCAGCAGACCATGAGGTTATACGGGGATTCAGACTCGTGCTGATGTGAACATGAGCTGGTTCAAAATCTTAAGGTTTCGCAGAGCTGATGTGCTTTATAAGGCAGTAGTAATGAACACAGTGCTTAAGTAGATTTATGTTTGGTCCTGAAGCCAATGTCATGAACATATAAGTACTGTCCTTTATATTAATGTGGTCACTGATATGTACTAACCATGCAGTGTTCAATTTCCTCAAGGGAATTTTAATGGGAAATATGTCCCATGTATGCGTGAGTAAGTCTCACACTGTAACAGCTTCAAATCCCATATTTATCCCAGAAAGCCGTGTCACCATCAGGCATTGTGGTGGACATTCTGTTATGAGGGGAATGAGGCCTCTCAATTCATGAGTGAAGAAGCAGAAGAACCCATTCTCTTCTCATTAGATAATACAGAATGCATAATGCATTCCTGTTCCTCATTTATGTATTGTTTTCTTTTTTTTACCATGGTTGCAATTTTTTTGTAAGTGAATGTGCGTGACACTCTGGCATGACAGCGTGGTGGACAGACAGATCGCATAAACGGACGGGTGTGCAGACAGAGGGATGGACAGATGAATGAATGAGTGGAGCTGTCAGTGGGAGGAGGCTGTCTGTGGCTTGTTTAATGCTTGGCGCGGCGGTGAAAGCCCCGGACGAAACGAATGCTGTAAATATTCCCATTGATCGAGAAGCAGGGGGCCCTACGATGATGCAGAGACGCAGAGCCACCAGAGTAAATCTAGTCGACAGTATTCCAATCCTATTCTCAGGGCTCTTGGATCTGAGATTGGTGCTTTAAATCGAAAAGCGCATTTGTGTTTTGTTTTCTTTCTTTTTCTTTTGTTGTTGTTTTATTTTTAGTTTTTTTTTCAACTAAACTCCCCTCTCCTTTTTTTGCCACTGCTTTACTGCAGGTTTGTCTGATAACATTGCTAGCCAATCATTTATAGCTGGTGAGTTTGATATGCAGACTTTGCGTGCGTTGCGTGCGTTGTTGTTGTTGTTGTTGTTGTTGAGAGGGAAGGTGGCTGACAGAACGCTTTCAGCTTGACTCTCCTGTCGCTGCCTCTTTCCCCCACATCCTCAGCTCTGGGGTTCTTCATGCAAAATCTATTCAAGACAGAAACAAAAGAAAACAAAAAAAATGGGGAGATTCGATTGAATCGGAATCTGGCTGAAATTGGAAGAGGGCCCTCTCTCTAGTACATCCCCACCAGCGACTATGTTGTTGGTGCTTCTCTCCCCCTGGAAAGTCTGAAGCTCCAACCTCCTTTCAGGCTGGAATTTCCACAAGCAGGCCAAAGGCTGCCGGCTGGTTGGTGGGATGCTTGGCCGGATTCCTAAGTGTTATTTTTCACAGAGGCCCTTGAGATGACAAAGTTAAGCACTCCAGATCATCTGGAATTGGATTGTGTGGTTTACCTATTCAAATTCTTTCCTGTGTGTATTCTAAAGACCCTATGGGGTCTGGCACTTTTTTTTTTTGTTCCCTTTCATTCATCAGGCCCTATTCCATTTAGCAGCTCAATTTGACTTTTTTATTTCCAATCTAAGGGGAGCAGTGAATACTTCGAGTGGATATTTGAACTTTACATGCATGACTTTCTACATATTGTGTCTCCCATTTTGCACCTGTTTTTTTAAACCAATGATGCCTGACCATGTGTTTCACCTAAAATCTTTCTCTTGAAAAATCCATTTTCCAGCACCACCTGTTTTTTCATTCTTCTCTCTTTCTCCTTGCCCTCTAGTGCATTTGACTTTGAAAGGGCTAGATGGAAATATCCTCAAGACACATTGAAATCCCCACCCACACAAGACTTCTTATTCATAGCCCAGCATCCATTTTACTTAATATATTCATCTGTACATTTCTGCTTTGTCACTCTAGTGCTTCGAGCAATTTCCTGACAGGCATTACCCTATGCCTTGTGCTGGCGAAGTGCTCTAATGTTTCCCTGTCCCCACTGCTGAAGGCTCCATACTACAGAATGGTTCCAGCGGAACTGAACACCGCTGGGTGGAGGGTATCCCACAGGTGTTATTGTGAGGGGTAAATGAGGTATGACACATTGTAGGTTAGGATCAACAACGAGAGAGCCTTAATCTCAAGATCATCTTTCAGCCCCATCTGTCGTTCATGTTGGCATGGGAAGATGTTTCTGCTGCTTACAGTCTTTCAACTATCCCCATAATCAGATACCATGTCCCGCTTTGAGAGAAATAGCCATCATCTTCTGCATTTGAATTTATTTGATGATTTAAGTTGTACATTAAAATGGTATCCATCTCACCTTTTCCCCTCGACAGCCATTGTAGTTTATCTTTGGTTCCCTCATGCATATTCAGTACTTCCAGGGTATTGGTGGGCTGTTTCAGAATAGCTTGCTCTGGCCTGGGTGGAGGGGGCTAAAAGGTTCGAACTTAAGATGCACTCTCAAGGCCCAAATGGGCGAAAAAGACACAGCGAATGCATTTGTATATGATTCTCGCTGCCGAAAGAAAATCCGCTTGAACTTTTAATGGAACAAATTAGTGTTGAGGTTTTCAAAAACAGGAGACGGGAGCTGAGGGAGAAGGAGAGGAGAAGAGGAGAGAGAGAGAGAGAGAGAGAGAGAGAGAGAGAGAGAGAGAGAGAGAGATCTTGTAATTGGTGATCTGTGAGGCGAAGTGCTCTCAGGTTGAACGTGATACTCCGTGGGGAGCGAGCGGGCCGTGGTGTGTCGGGGATCTCGCCGTGACACTCAGAAGCCCTGTACCAGCTCCAGGCCTCGTGTGTGCCAGGTGAGGCCTCGCTACAGACCTATCCAATCTCCTGCAGCCAGACTGGGGCTCTAACGTAGCACAGCAGATGGGCTCTCTAGCCCCCACCCCCCACCCCCCTCGCCATCCCATACTATGTTTCCAATGCTGTTCCATTCTGAGGTCAGTACATTAAGCATGTAAGTGCCCCGACATGAAGTGCTTTATTGCTGCTTCTGTGTATGTCTGTGTGTGTATGTGTGTAGAATTTACTTACCCAGTTGGCTTATCAAAGTCTATACAAGTATGTATGTGCATGTCAGTGTAAGTTATTTTCTTTTGTTTTATTATTTCTTGGCATGGTTGGTGGTCATGAAAGAGAGGTGAGAGAAAGACGAGCCGCGATTTGGAAAATCGATGAGCGTGGCACGACACGCCTGTGTCCAGCCTGCAGAGGACCACGTCATCAATTAAACAAACTTCGAGTGCCGGCTCCATCCATCAGGTACTCGCTGGATCAGGTATTGGGTTCTGCGTCGCCGTGACGAATGCGGGACCTCCGCCACAGGCCCAAGGTTGCCGATCGATAGAGATCATCATTCCGATGCGGCTTTTATCTCTCTCACACTGCGGCCTGGGGGCCCTACATTAATTTTAACACCGAAATCTCCGGGGTCAGTGTGGTTCGTCCAGGGAGGGAGGAAGGGAGGGAGGAAGGGAATGATCACTATCACTTACTTGTCTCTCGATTCACTGTTATCCTTCTCATTCACTCTCTCTGTCTCTCTCTCTCCCTGTCTCTCTCTCTCTCTCTGCCTGTCCAGCTTTGTCTTTGCATCCCATTGTTGTTTGAACATACTGACCAGTCATTGTGTCATTGTTAAGGCTGAAAGCCCGGGTGGGATAGAGTTGTGTGAAGCAAATTTTATCTAAAAGAATAATTTATATGGGATTGGTGTATTTTCAATTTGAGTGGGGGATTGCATGCCCTCAAAAAAATTCTGAATGTGTGTTATCAGTTCACAAAGGGTTGTGTCAGAGGAGGCGTGCGAACCGGACCATCACTGAAAACGTAAGGCTTTTCATGACCCCCTTCAGTTGTAGACTGAGAGCTGTTTTTGCACCATCTACAGGCCACGTTTGCATGAATTTCAGCACCATTTCTCTGTAAACTCTTTCTGAGTCCTCGATTTCTCCTTTCTTTTTGTGGCGGGCGATTATTCAGTGCGTAAGGACAGGACCGTGTGAAAGCCCCCTAGTTATTATTGATTGGAGTCATTATGGAATTTTATGCCAATAAACTGTCATGGTTTACTGTAACACACAAATGATTAAGGCCTTTCTGTTCTCCGGGTTTGAGTACTTGCAAAAGCTTGCTTATTAGCAAGGGTCATTATGAGAAAATGGAGTTTTGCAATTGAGAAAAAGAATGATGATTATCGATTCTTTCTCTTTTTTTTGCTTTGTGTTATTTGCTTGTTTAATTGTTCCATTTCTCCTTTGTCCTATTGAGTTGTCACAAATGACATATTTTACATTTGGCCAATTAACCATATCTCAGTGTCCCTTTCTTTCTTTCTAAGCTGATGTCACTGTATCAGTTCAGTTTTGAAGCTCTATCTCTCAGTTGGCTAATGAAATTGTGCCGTGTAAATCGCTTCTCTCTCTCTCTCTCTTTCTTTCTCTCTCTCTCTTTCTGTGTGTGTGTTACATGGACACTGCTGAGTGACCTCATGTAATGGCTGAGGGCCTACAACACATGTTCAGTGAATGAAGCTGCATAAAAACAGTGTTTGTCAGTGTTAATTTGTTCTTCATGTGTGAGGCACAAGAATACTCATGCCAAAACAAATGAGCAGGTCTCCCATTAAATTCAGCTGAATTCAATCAATCATTTAAATCTGTCTTAGTCGTGAAGTCTCAAGGCTATGGTGTTACACTGTCATCTTCAAGCACCGGTTTATGACATAAGTAAAGATTAAAAGTACATTATTACAAATTAAGATGTATATGGAATAGGGCTGACCATAACCCCCCCCCCCCCCCCCCCCCCCCCCCACACACACACACACACACACACAACTGCAGTCTGACCATCAC
The DNA here is from genome assembly GCF_046254945.1 of Alosa pseudoharengus. Lineage (NCBI taxonomy): Eukaryota > Metazoa > Chordata > Actinopteri > Clupeiformes > Clupeidae > Alosa > Alosa pseudoharengus. Next base: position 17,552,073 of record NW_027468587.1, on the reverse strand, counting down.
AGATGTACCTCGACATTAAGCCTCTCATCGATTTTCCCTCTAATGAACAAATTGGATTTTTCACAGCTGACCAATTTAATGTTTTCTCGCGGTTTCCGTGTGTTTAGTTTTTAGGGATTACAAAACAGTTATAATTCAAGTACAAAGACCCATTCCATTCCCATCCCTGTTTATTTAAACATCTCTTAATGCCATTCAGCTCATGTACAAATAATACCTCATGAGCAGAGAAGCAGAAACGTTAGACTATTAGGCAGAAGTGTGTGGGGGGGGGGGGGGGGGGTGGTAGGCCAGCAAGCAAGGCTGCCAACTAGAACAGCTGCATTCATGCGTTTGCTGATGATGCTGATGCAGTTGTTGTTTCTATTGATGTGCTAGTGCTTATGCTAAAAGGGGGGAAAAGACAGGTTTTCTCATAGCACTTTGAACGGCAAGACTAGTGTAGCGCGTTGGCTTCTGGATGATAGTGTGTGTGTGTGTCACACTGAGATGTGGCACCTGCAGATTTTCATTGAGTGATTTACTGTCTGAGGCTTGCTGGATGATAATTGACAAGGTTAATGACTCAATGAAGATGGCTACCGTGCTCAATACATCCTGCAAACTTACCAAATAAATAAAAGAAATGCCTCAGCATTGATTTGGTGCTTCAGAGCAATGTGAAAGCAGCAACTCAACAGGACAAATGCTTAAAGGTCCAGTAGGTTCATTGCATAGCCCAGGCTATTCCCCATGTTATCACATGTTAGCTTGACTATACCCATGGTAAATAAAATTAGATAGAATTCATGCCTGCTGACAAGTCCATATGCATATGTCTTTGTGTGAACATGTGCACGTGTGATATAAGACTCTTTATGGTGACATGAGTGTGGAATAAGTGGTGATATAAAGAGCTCATTGTTCCGGCCATGCTAACTATCTCCCGCCGAGTCGAGCAACAGTTTGCCACCTCAGCAGCGTGAGAGCCAGGACCCTGCCTGTCCAGCGATCACCCTGCGTTTGCCATTACATTACATCTTATCATTTCCTCTGGCTCTGTAACCCGAAACGAGCGCCCATCAATTATGCAGCGCCCCGAGATCTTCCTGCCCCAGAAGATCCAACAGTAGATCGAGGGCCCCGACACAAGCCTCGCACAGCGCTTCATTCATATGCCGACTCCTGTTCTGCCTCGGCCACCGTGACGGTCCCTTTTTATTTTACGAGGGTGTCCTAGGCCTGGCACCAATGACCCAAAACACTATGCGACATGAGCAGACCCCTCCTTGGGGTTTTAATTTTCTGCATAGATTTTTCCATTAGTCCGACGCTAAGCAAATGCTGGAGATCCACTTTGTCTTTTTTATTAAAACCCCGACCAAAAGAAATGGCCACCTAATGAGGTTTTTCTTTTTTTTTCCCCAACCTCCCCTTTTTTCGGTGCGGGCAATAAAATGTCAACCGTCTCTCTTGGACAGACGAATATTCCGGTCCTTATTGAGCTTAGCATTTCTTCACTCCCTCCATTTGAATTATTAAATACACAGAAACTGGTTAAGCAGTGTACATTTTCGGAAAGGTCAGAAAGTTCATTAACTATGGAGTGCCATTGATTGCAGCCTCACTTCGTCTCTCAGCTTGGTATAGGCTTTCTGCACTGATTATGAGCGCTAAGCTGTAGTTCCCCTCAAAGGCTAGGGCTTGATGGAGAGAGAGAGAAAAAAAGAGAGAGGGCTTTCAGAGAGAAACGGGGAGCTCACAGAATGGGAGAGAGAGAGAGAGAGAGAGAGAGATTTCAAGACTGTTTCTGGCTGAATTTATCTCGTCTTTTTAATTATCTGTCGACTGTATTGGTTAAAACTGCACAATAAGTTACAGTGGACATTCATGATGGGGTAGGATGATTAATGTATCACACAACTGGAAGCTACATGAGATGGCGGTTATGGCTGTCAGTTGCCTGTCAAAATGAGACTTTTACCCTACCAAGGTCTGTCATTGATTCTGTCACAATGTTGGTCATTTAATATTTATGTCAGTGGTATTCTCACTTGGAGTGGCCAGTTGGCTGTGGCTGTGGCATGATGCATTCATCTACATTCATGTATGTCTCACAGAAGTATTTTTCTGGTTTAAATACTGCATGAAAAAAGGTCAGATTCTTGTCTGCTGGTAAGGACTTCTGCTGGTAAGGCCCATTCCATGTATATACAATACCCCAATATATATTTTTATTTTATTTTTTCCATTTTGGAGATCAGACAAAAAAATCCATAATTACTAAGACAGCTGATGTATCCATTACACAATAATCCCTTCCCAACAATCAGTCAGCGTGCGATAAAAATCTGTATTTTGATTGAACTTGTGCTAAATCGTTCAGATCCAACACAATTGACTTTGATGTTCACTCATTTGAAATAATATCAGATTAGCCAGGGATGAAAACTGATCCCCAATCAGTGGAGATGATTTCATAAAGAGTGTGCTTGAATTTCAGTGTCATAAATAAGTCATGGTAATTCCATATTTCACTGACCTCTTTCATTTAGTCCTCGGCTGAAAGTGCGGAGCCTGTGACAAACATAGTTAGGTGTACGCCGTGTGCATTTTTGACCTGGCCCTACAGATGTCAAGACTGCTTAGTTTATTTTTCCAAGGAGACTCTGTGATGGCTCGAGTTAATCAGGTCTTCATTTGACCTCTGTTTTTTTTCTCCTCTCTTTCTCAGCTTTACTCATTTATTAGATGGCAGTAATCTGTTGCACATTCATTTGAGAATTTTCTCAATTTTTTTTCTTGTACTTGACATTTTACTTGGTTTTGCTATGATATGTTGTTACTTCTTTCTTTCTTTCTTTCTTTTGTACATTCAATGTGTATGTGTGTGAGTGTGTGTCTTTGCCTCATTGTGTGTGTAAAAACATTCCACTTAATTTTCTCAAAGAACACAAGTGAGTACATCTCTGTGTATGTGTTTGTGGTGATGCATATGCATGTTTGTGTTTATGTGGTGACGTTTTTGAAACGGTAAGATTCATAAGTCACCGGCACCCAGCTGCTAGCCCTTCCTACATATGCAATTTTCAGATGCCCCTGTGTGCGCCAAGCAATAATTATGTTGAAGTTTTCAATTACACGCCTTCCATCTCATTAACACAAAAATGTTGGGCTATTGTATAATTAGATATATGAGCTTACCACCTACATTTAACATAACAGCTATACAGCAGCGTGATTTAAAACAGATAGCCTGCCTGAACACATGCTCATTCATAGAGGTTTGGTAATCTGTAATAAACTGGAAAGAAAAATGAGCAAGAAATTAGGTTGCCCCCCCCCCCCCTCCCTTTTTTCCATTCTACCCCCGTGTGTGATTCTCAGGAAACACATGTGGGCTTTTAATTGAAAGATATGCAGAAGAGGGAAATATTCATTAGACCAACGGAAGAAAACGGTCTTGCCAACATTGCCAGTGTTGCCAGTGCGTCTGTATATGGGAGTTCTTTTCTTTCTTTCTTTTTTTTGCCGGTGGCTTGTAACTCAGTAACGCACACTCTCATTGCACACCTTGCAGTGTGCTTTGATCTAATTACTGTGCGACCGTTTGCGTCATGTTTCTTGTTCCTCTCACCCACTTTGCCATCACCTTCGCGGTCCGGCTCGCTGCGACAGAGACTGACCCCGTTCTGATATTATATAAAAAATGAACGTGTCCGTCAACTTGGATATCTCGCCATCTTAAGTGGCTCTACCTTGTTACCAGCCAGTGTTGAGTTTCAGCACGGTGCAACTCAATCCCACCCCCAGAAAATGCCACTCAGTCATATCATTTTGGCCGCCGAAGTCATAACCCTGAAAGTCTGTGACCAGAGGAATAGGATGAGGCAGCTCAGGGGAATATCTGCCTGAGGTCAACTGGTTTAGCCCCTGCGAGGTATAAACTTACTCAGCATCTCACTATGACAGCTGCACATATACTTTCTGCATGTTGAATTCATTATGTGCCCTACAATGGAGATACAGAGCAAAGTACAGTTCTGACAGCTAGTGTATATATAGTGGGTGTTTTAGCATAATTTAAATGTTGGCCTCACAAGCTGGTTGTTAATTTGGTTTGATCACATGAAATAAAGAGTAAACCCAGGTTGTGCCCATCAATAGCACTATCAAGTTCTTCGCTAGTCAGTTCTACCTCAAGTTTCCTGTGAACACAAAAGAGCAATGTTGTGACAGACTGCTCTTGGATGACATCACCTGATTAAATGTAAGGGAGGTATGGCAGGCACAATAGAGCACACGGGTTTTGAATGAGTTTATATCCGTCTCTATGTCCGTCCCTCTCTCTGTGTGTGTGTGTGTGTGTGTGTGTGTGTGTGTGTGTGTGTGTGTGTGTGTGTGTGTGTGTGTGCGTGTGTGTGTGTGTGTGTGTGTCTGTATGTGTGTGTGTGTGTGTGAGTGTATCTGTCCATCCACTTGCTCAGCTGTAAAGTGATCCGGCTCTGATATTGGGCCGCTCCTGTGACAGAGTTATTAAAGCTCATCCTCTTAATGCAGCAGGGCAGGTGTTACGTTTCGCAGGCCCTCAGACACTCAGCGGCCCGTCAGATCGCCGCTGCCGCTGCCGCTTCCCCAGCCGCTGCCGCCGCCACCACCGCCACCATCGTCGCCGTCGCCGTGCACATGCGCCGGGTCCAGTGTGTCTCCGTGTCCCCCACTCAGCTAGCGTAGCCAGTATCACAAGGCAAGCTTAACAATCAGTACTGAATAGGCAGAAAACTTGTCTCTCACACTATTTCTGTCATTCCTGTTCTGTATGGTAGAACTATCAGGAAACATTACAGTATAAACTGACATATGATTAATCCTACAGAACATTGGGAATGTTTTTGTGTTGTTGACCGAAGCATTACTATTAGTCATAGTTGCAGAAATATTCAGTTGACGAGGGATTGTAAGCTTTCATATTCTTTCTTCTTTTTCTTTTTGTCGCTGACTTTTCAAGGCTGGACTTTTTTCGAGGTCTTTGTTCCGCGAGTTTGAGTGCGGGTTAAATTACACCCATAAGGGAATGCATTCTGCGCTGTCTTGTTAATTACATTGATCTTTTGCAATTTCCAAGCCCATATTCCTAGAGATTATTGGATAAAGTGCAGGCAAATTCTCTCGAGTGGGCTCCGTGACCTCGGGACGCACAACGGCGTCTCCGATCTAAGTGGGTATTAAATGGATATAATTGACAGTGACCCCTCCTGGCACCTTGCTCCTCTGAACCCTTCCAGAAGGACCTTCTTCGAGGGAATGAATGCATTAGCATAAGCAAGAAAGAATGAAGCAATACATATACATTTTTGCACAAACAGAGAGCAAGAGAGAGAGAGAGAGAGCTAAAACCAGAGACGGTCATGTGAATGGTCAACGTGTTCACCACTCTAAACCTAGGTGCCCCTTCTCCCTATTATGAAAACTGCGAGTCCGTACTGACACATGGCTCACCTCATAAGCCTAACAAATGGGGGCCCTGGGCCTGCATAATTATATTAATGCTTGGGAGAAGTTTGAGGCCCTGGATGGATGTTAACAAGGGGATGGTGTCCATGTTTGCATAATGATTCTGTCAGGGTCATGGCCTGGGCCCCTAATCCATTTGTGTGATGATCTAGAATGATGGCTTGAACAAACTGACCTCCTCACGGCATTCTGGTATGTCCAATATAACTGCGCTTCCTGTGGCTGTGTGTGTGTTTTTGTGGTTTGTGCATAAATATATGACCATAGATATGTGTATGCTTGTGGATGTATATGAGCACAACTGTGTTCCCATGTTTGCATATCTTTGTCAGTAAGAGGATCAGTACATGTTCCAGTGTCTTTGTGTGTGTGTGTGTGTGTGTGTGTGTGTGTAAGACGAGGACACGTATCCACTTATTGAAGACACCTCTCTGTTTTCCATGCTGCCTTCACACACACACACACACACACACACGCACACAAACACACACACACACACACCCCACCTGCCCCTCCTCTACAGAAGAGTTTTGTGTAACATGTTGCTGCTCCCTGAACCTCCGCAGGTTTGTTGGCATGATCCAGGTAACCTGAGTGTGGGCGGGCGGAATCAATGCTGGCCCTGGCTGCCGTCCGCATGATGATTGCGTTCGGGGCAGATGGTTTGTGGCTGAGGCTAGATTGGGGCTCCTCCAGGCTTCACTAGGTTCACTCAAACAGCTTGTCACATCCAGGCACAGATTTGGACTTGAGTGAAATCTTTCCCTAAGTGGGTGACTACAATCCTGCCCCCCACCCTCTTTCTCTCTCTCTCTCTCTCTCTCTCTCTCTCTCTCTCTCTCTCTCTCTCTCTCTTTTATGAGGCCCACTTCTACATGTTTTTATTCTTTCACTTTGACACACATGTGGAAATAAAATCCTTGATTTCATAGAGGGATGAGTAATGGTAGCGCATGACTTCATTGTCGGTACATTATTTTTTTTTACTATCAGTAGTACGCTCTCTGTTTTCTGATGTTTAAAGCCAAGGAACTTATTTGTCAGGTTATGCACCCAATGTTGACTCAGTGTTGACTGTTTTCATTTCCATCATCATTGTCGTTGTGTATGTGCTTGTCTGGAAAACCAGACGCTTTGAATCTCCATTACCTTAGAGGATGACGAATGGTCAGAGCGAAGTTTTGCACATAGGGCTGCGGAAAAAAAGAAGAAAAAAAAAGGTTTATCTTTGGCCCTGAGAAGCTGCCAACAATCCGGTCATGCCTCTTTAATCTTTCTCCCACGAAACCTCAAGCCCCATTGCTCTCAGAGCCGCTTGATACAAGTCAGACCGCGCACTTTTTGACACTCGTCCGGAGAAATGATTGCCGGACGAACAGACGCCGGCTCGCGAGCGCTTTTGACCCCCCCTTATTGTACGCCGACCGGCGACTGTGTGCGCTTCGTGGTGACGGCGGAGTGCTTAATTTGTCATGGTAACGGGGAAATGATCTAGCTCCTGCAGCGGCAGCAATGGCCAGGGCCATGGAAAGCTACCTTTATTGAGAAAAATCCATCAGAGTGATCTGATGAGCTGCTGATAAATGATTAACCCAGGGCTACATGATAAGTAGCTTATTAAATGTCACACAGATATGTGATCCGTGTAGGGCGATATTACACGCGCTCTCATACCACTCACCCTCACCCTAACACGTCAGCCGGGGCAAACTTCATTACAGAGATGTTTCTCTGCTTGTGCACCACATCAAAAAAAATAAATAAATAAATGAGGAGAGGATGGTAGGAGGAGGAGAAATAGCGACTAACTGTAAACAGTATCGATGTGGCCCGTGGCTCTCATTACAGCTAGCCACGGCTCTTCATCTTAATGACTAACTTCTAAGAAGCATCGTACAGAGAGAGAGAGAGAGAGAGAGAGAGAGAGAGATGTGGTGGTGAAGGAGGAAAAAAGGAATAAGAGAACGAGAGGGAGGAAAGAAAGAGAAAGAGAGGGGGGGAACATTGCAGTCTGTGTAGGGGTTTGTACAACAGGGAAGAACGTCAGAGCTGTCGATGAGGAGGAGGTCTTGATGTCACAATAATAGGTTCCTGTAATGAGTGCATTAGAAGGAGAAAGAAAAACCTCAGAACCCCAGCACTCCTCCAAAGAAATCATCATCTTAAATGCTTACTTCATTTCCGTGGGAATATATACATTTTGTGCAAATGTCTGTTGTCCATTTTCTGTGATCATTCCTTTAATAGTCTGGATATTTGGATTGTTGGAAGTTATACTAAGAAGTGGATTTGGATGGAAGTTATGCTACTAAGCATACTAAAAGTGTGAAATAGTAGGACACCTCTAGTCTATATATTTTGCTTCGGTCATTTATGTAATGCCATTTTGATACTCTACATGCCTGGTATTTATCGCACGAGAGAGAAAAGCCTGCAGCTTATTTGTCCCACAGGTTGCCCTATGAGGACCGTGTCAGATGCTCCCCACCTGTGATCTCGGAGCGCTTTGATCCTCTAAAAGCTATGGCGTGACAAAGACAGAGAGAGACGGAGAGAGAGAGAGAGAGACAGAGAGAAAGAGAGAAAATGTCTAGGATCTAAACCTAACCAAGAACCCCCCGCCCTCTCCCCCCTCCCACCTTTCTCTCAACCTGGATTAAAAATTCATAAGACGTATTGAATCGGTGTGGAAATCCCCAAATATATGCAATTTGATCAAGCGGGGATTAAAAGTGTCATTGTGCTTGTCAATAAGGAATGGCGGTGACTGCGGTATCATATTGACTAGTGCGTATTAATACTCTGGCGTCCAATTGGTCCATCAGCTGATTGTTTAGAATGTAAATGATGCTGCTGATGGCTCCGGTGACTGATGGCTTAAATTCCAATTAATCAATTGGTTCATCAGTTTCCCTAATTCAGATCAAATATCTCCTGAGTGCACACTCTTCTTTCAGTGGTATTAGGAGAAATAAATGCTTTGGAAGTAATTTTCATCAATCTCGTGTACATGCCAATACGCTGCGCACACGAAGCCCAGGTTGAGGTCTTAATGTCTTAAGTGTGTGTGTGTGTGTGTGTGTGTGCGTGTGTGCGCGTGTGTGCGTGTGTGCGCGTGTGTGCGCCATCTCTCTTGAAGACTTTTTCTGCAGTCACATACATACACACACTCTCTCACACACACACACACACACACACCTACACCTATTCAAGTGACCCAAAGAACATTAGGAAGAGCACAGAATAGTCGGAGCCTGGGGCTTTTTTTTTTACTAAACCTGAATGTTTGGAGTTCTATAGTATATTGAAAATACATTGGATTTGTAAGTCAGTGTTGAATTGTAAGACCATTGTGGCTTTACTAATTGCAGCTATAGCTCTCCCTGCATTGGCATAGTGCTGCTGTTATATAAAGTTGTAAAGAGTTAAGATTGCGCTGAAGCGCTTGGGTGTCAGGTCTCCAGCCACACTGTTCCCACCCTTTTGTCTGCAGCACATACTAATATTTCAGCATTGTCTGTTGCCGGCTGCTCTGATCTACTAGCGTTACACGCCCGATTATTAGTGGTTTATGACAGGTCATGTGATCCGCACGTAATGACACTCCATCCAGCCGCCCGGCGCCCTCGCACACACACATTAATTCACTCGATGTGTTCCAAGCCCTTTTGTGATACGGGCCCCACTATCGGCACCATCTCAAGGCTCCTGCGGCCATCAAAGCCATCTCCTGCACGACAAGCCTTGTCAATTATACAAAATAAAATCAAGTATTCATAAGCAGCCTGTAATGGGATATTGGCTGACAGATTTAATAATTCAGTTTTGCTGTGGCTTAACCGGCATTAGTTTGTAGCTAATGGTCTCCTTTGTAAAAAATTCATTGAAGACAATGCCGGAGTGAGAAGATACGCATAATTATGCCTACTTAATTTACTTTGGGCAGCTGCAAATTAAAAGCTTGTTTCCAAAGGAGTGCTTGACCGCTTAAGCAGCCGGAGACTACAACGGCGGCGGCGGCGGCCGGCCGGCGGGTGAAGGTACTGTAATTTGATTTATGAATTTGATCCCCCGCCCCTGCCCCCACCCACCCCCTAATTTCATTCATCAATGTTTCATCGGGGCCAATTACGCATTGTGCCTGTGCTCTTCGCTGGGCCATTATCGGCGATGAATATCTTTGTCACTAGGTGTGTAATGGTATTGCTAAATATTCTATAATGGCTCGGCGGGGCCTTGTCTTGTGTCTCGCGTTATTAGAGGACCAAGTCTCTTCAGATGAAACTTTGCTCTCTCTCTCTCTCTCTCTCTCTCTTTGTTGAGTGATGGTGCTTTATCAGATGACAGGGGCCGCAACGAATGCCAAGGAGGTGCTGTGTGCGCGTGTGTATGTGTCTCTGTGTGTGTGTGTGTATGTGTGTGTGTGTGTGTGTGTGTGTGTGTCAGCGGGGGAGGGGGCATTCCATCATGCCCCCTGGCGCTGGACGTGTCATCTTTGTTGTCACTCTTGTGTTGCATGTTGAGAGCTCATCTGCCATCTGCCAATCTTCATTTTTCCCAGAGCTGGTCTGCCTGAGAGAGGGATTGGGAGGGGTGGGGATAGGGGGGGGGGGGGGCAGAAGGGGAGGATTACTGGATGCAAACTCCTATCCGCAGACAGACCTCTTCAAGGGTACCAGAATGCATGTACAGTACATGCATGCCACAGTACAACCTAGTTACTGCTTTACTTGTTCAGTAGTTGAAATGTATTTGTCTTTTCATTTACAATAGTATATTTTACATGGCTTCCAGACACATATAGTAGGTTTCTCTCTATGAATGATAAAAAAAACATGTTTTAATTTGAATAATTATCTTCATGCTTGACTGTATACTGATCTGTGGATGCAAGTGAATCTACTAATGTATTTAAATGATGACGTGGACCTTTCAGCATCTCCAAATCAAAGGGAACAATTCTTCATCTAATTCATTTTCAGCCACTCTGACCCGCTGTATCAGAACATGATCACACTGACATGATGGTCTGTATTATATGATTGATCACATACCCCACAGTGATGTTGCCCCCCCCCCAGAAGTGTACGATCCCTGCGCATTATTTGATCTCTATTACCCTGACCGCGTGTGCAGGGGCAGCAGGCACGGACGGTGAACACTTAAGAACAGCAAGGGAGGCATTCACAAGGGCCCTACAAATGCTTACTGGTGGCGAACGGCATCGATCCTGGGTATAATTCTCTATGAAATTGATGGATGAGGGCAGGCATTGACAGAAAGGGTAAAGACCACTTTGAGACGTCCCCTGTGAATAAGTATGATGGAAAATAGATTGTTGAGGAAGATTTATGTTTGCTCTCTCCCTTGCCACTTGAGAGAACCTGCTGCCTGAAACCTACAGCCGACCCCCCACACCACACACACACACACACACCCTGACTCCCAACACACCACCCCCCAGCTTACAACGCTGAAACCTGCCAGTCTCTGTAGATTAGAAACACTCACTACCTGTTTTTCCCCCTCCTTTCCCTCCTCTTGCACCAGGCTGTTCATGATTAGCTCCCTTAGACACACATATATTCCAAACATGCGTCGGCCTTCGTTTCAATCAATTATGATTCAGAATCAGGAGAGGAGTGAAAACACACACACCGGTGACAGTGGAAGGCTGTTTGTTTTTGTTTGGACTAGTTTGCTTCCCTTCATTTTCCATTGATTAATGACTCAATTTGCGCGCTGATTAGATGAAGTGTTTGCTTGACTGAATATGGTATGGCTGGTATGACTCTATAAGCGTGTGTGTTTACGCGGTGCAGTGCGATATGTGTGTGCGTTTATGTGTGTGTGTGTGAGTGTGTGTAAATTTGCGTAAATGTGGGCCATGTCATATTTGCTAATCCAGGAGGCACTTGTCAGTTAGACGCGAGACAGCATGCATTTTTGACAGGCTGGGCTGGATTTCCTGCACTTAACTGGCCTCTGACAGCATAGCCGGGTCAGGTTTACATGAAAGGGGGACCTGGTTGCGGTCTTGCGGAATACAGAGGCTTACCCTGCTGGAAACAAGTGGTCCCTGACCATGACCTCACCACCTAAGGAAAAAGACAGCCAGTAGTATCTGGTGTGTTGGCCAGGCCCCACCCTCCCATGCACTTGCTTCACGTCAGTTGTCGTGTCAGCAAAAGACCCGCCCACAATTAGTCATCGGGATGATTCTGCAAATGCAGATTGCATAATGCATAAATAACACCCCTCCTCCCTCTTTGCCCTGCACACAACTCCTGCTCCCTGAACATTTTAATTAAGCTTTGATGTGCTTGATGTCAAACATTGATTTTAATTTGTACCTCCAGTAAACATTGCGCTGAGGTTTTTGAGCTCGCACTCACTCTCTCTCTTTCTCTCTCTTTCTCTATCTCTCTCTCTCCTCATGCTCAGCTATGGCTAATTATGTGATTTACCAGCACATATTTTATTGCTGAGCAAATTGAATCAAGAACAGCTGAATACATCATTTTCGTACAGTGCATAATGATACAAAACTCAAGAAAGCATTAAGTGAAGTGAAGTTAATTGAATCTGTAGCTACTCATTACAGGCCGTCTGTGAGGAGGCCTCGTTTTAAGTGGGGAAACTTAATCAGTGGATGACAGCATCATAGCTGTGAAGTGAAAGCAGACGAATGACAAATGTATTTTGTTGTACCTACAGTGCATTTGGTCATGTCTCCCCCGCAATTAAGTTATATTAACATGCAAGCTGCTTTTTGTCTGAAAAAAGTACATTTTTTATGAAGTGTATAGCAGCATCATTTGAGTAAACAAGGACTCAACTACGCCTCATTGCTCAAGCAGTTTTATTGTGCCATTTGTGTTACAATGTATGGAATCTCTTTGCAAAGCACTCATGCATTTTGTAATAATATCACTTTCAGATATGGGCAAGGATTTTCCTTGGCCATTGTCTTTTATTTATTCATTCACAATGAAGATGAAATAAGACAGAAGACTACAAAAAGTCTCTCATTTGAAATGTGCTCTTTCCTATCTGAGGCCATAGTGCTTAGAGGGTGAAGTCATGTGTGGAGCCAATACACTTAGCCTAGTCTACAGGGCCCTACAGGATGCCCAGTTCTGCCATGTCTGTGCATATTCGCCGTGCCAGCAGTGTAATCAGATAATGCCAACGAACGGTCAAAAGCCCTGCAGCCTTCGCGTCCGATTTCTCTCTCTCACAAAAAGAGGGGGAAGAAAAAATTATCTTGGCCCTCACGACAGCTTTGCCTTTCACCCTGAGCCTTGGCGAGCAGAAAACTTTTTGCTTTTGTATTGTGAGACGCGATTCAAAGAAATATAGATTTCCAATGCATTAAAAATTCACCTGGGTCCTGCCTGTAGGAGAAAAGCTCTATCCTTAGAGGTTAACACACTTGATGGGAAAGACATTTCTACAGAAGCGAACGTTCGTGAGCCAACATGACACGGGCGCCCGAAGCCCGCCGCTCCGGACGACGGTGTCAGGCAGCGGGAAGTTATGGGAGCGCTTGCGGGAGCTTATCTTTTATTTTCCTGCCGGAGGTCGCGACCCCTATTAAAGGAGAGAGCTAAGTGGCCATGGCTGGAAGGGGGCATGGTGGGGACAGCCTGCCGTACCTCTCTGTCATGGCCCATTAGACAGGCCTGCAGTTGGAGTCGCGTGGGCCCTGCTGGCCTGCCTGCTGGCTCCACAGTAACCTCTCACTAAGAGAGGTGAGGAATAGACTTGCGATGGAGTCCGCATCAAGTGCAGAGAGGCATGACCTTACCTATGACTGGGAGAACAGGGAATGACCCCACCAATGTCTGGGGGAACAGGGAATGAAGAGATGATGAGGTCCACTGTCATAAAGAGTAAAGACAGTAGTAGGGGCAAAAGAAGATGGATTGCTATTTTCTTCTTAAGTCAGAAATGTCATTGGAAATGAAAGATAATTATGAGGATGGAAAGAATTACGGAAATATAAGAAGACGGGTGATATTGATTGAGTGTTTTTTTATGTGCTGTATGTTGAACGGCCATTTTATGAACAGTTAAATAATATATAGGCTGTGATTTAAAGTCGTTGGCAATAATGATGAAAATGGAGTTGATTGATGTCGGGGAGAACCCAGTCTGGCCTTTGCATTCTGAGGCTGCCACCTGGTGAGAGTATGTAAAATGCTATCGGTCCAGGAGGAATGTTCCCTCATCTGTATCACATTATGTCTATCCCATTTGAGTCGGACACCAAGGGACAGAGAAAGTCAGGAGATGGGAGGAATAGGGTTCCAGACCTAAGAAAAAAGAAGGGCCCTGTTTACAATCAAGTCCGGAGTCAAAGGCCGAGATGGGGAAAAATAAAACAGCCATCATGTTAATCTTAACCCCCGAGCCATGGGCCTTCATGTGTGGCCTCGGGCCTGCGAGCTTTTCCTCCAGCTCTTCCCATGAAGCACTCCCGGCAGGGGTACGTCTTGTGCAGCCCTGTTTATGTTCTCCACTTACCAAAACATCACCTTTTAGCTCCTCGTCCGAGTTTAAACAGGACCAAGCTAGTATCAATTAGGCCAGGAAAAATGTCACTGCACGTGGTGTATCGCGGGTTGTGGGGGAAGAAACAAAAAGAGAGAAAGAAAGCAGAGCCAACCTTTGAGTTTTCTACTGACTTTCGACACTGGTCATTTGGAGGTCATTTTTTTTGTGTTGGCTACGCAACAGCCAGTTTTATCGTAAACCTTTATGCTTGAAAAAGGAGGGGGTGCTCTCTGCCTCCCATGATGCCTGGAGACTAAGATTCATCAAAAACCCCTCTCATACTCGCATGCCTAATTATATGAGTAGAGTAGTTTGCGCTGTAAGTAAAGGCTGAGATGTGCTCTTTGACCCTCAACGACAAAATGTCACACCCAGATGACAGAGATTGACGGGAAATTGACCCTGTCAAACACACAAAAAACATTTCCCACTATGCATCGATGTGCCCTCGTCAGTATTCATCTCCTACTCGGCCCAATAAAACACTTGTAATTGGTTATGAGGTCATAGCGAATGTTAAAGGAGGAGGGGATTAGAATGACCTCCGCCAGACCTCAACAAAGAGCGGGTGAAATAGACTCTGCCCTCCTCATCCACAGGGACTTTACTATCAAATACACTTGGAAACAAAATACAACGTTGTGTTGTGCTTTTTTTCATTTTTTACTTTTTATTTTTGCTATAGGTGCTGACCCTGGAGGCGATTTGTGTTGTATTATATATATATATATATATATATATATATATATAATACAACACATATGTATTGGCATTTGATTTGATTACTTTACATGAAACTATACAGATTACATTTCTTTTGCCAACGTTTGCCAATTTGTGTCTTTATGCATTCATTTATACTTTCTCTAAACTGGCCAAACAATTTCCTACATCTAGAGAGTTTCTATGTCCTACATATGTCCTACACGTGGCAAAGTCCTTCACTGTGCATAAAACTCTGCATGTGTCCTGTGCAGCTCCAACCAATCTCCTGAGTCGCAGTGGCCATGAAGTGATGAGCGCCACGAAGAGGAGGCTCCTCCTCCGTAAGCCATCCTCGGCCGTCTGTCACCCCACTGATATCTCGCATGATTTGATAGACAGCGAGGATGCGGCGGCGCTGAGATGTCCTGTCAGCTGCCATCATCTTAACCCTCCCCTCCCGGGCCGCAGTGTAACCAGAGTCGCCTGCTCACCAGCCTCACCGGCCTTCATTTTCAAGGCCACCAAAGGAAGTCCGCATTGGCCCGTGGAGGAGGCCGAGGCCCGAGGCTGAGCCTTGTGTCGGCGGCGCCCTCTGTCTCTCTCGCGCACCCCAAGAAGAGATGACACCGCCAAGATCTTTGGTTCAGATTTTGTTGTCTTCCCAAAGCACTTAATGTGATCAGAGAATTAAAATTTCAACGAGTCATTGAATGATAGCTCGTGGCCACGAGGCAAGAGTGTAGCTTGGGTTTCCTCCTGGGCCACTCGGCAGTCATATCTGCCACATTTCTCCCATTCAGCACCACACACACTCTTCCTTGGTTTCTTTCCCCACTCTCTCTCTCTCTCTCTCTCTCTCTCTCTCTCTCTCTCTCTCTCTCTAATCTCCTCTGATTGCCTTCTGTCTATATCTCTCACCCCATCCACCTTTTCTCTATTTTACATCCTTTCTTTTCCCCATACTTTTCTACCTCTCTTTTTTTTCTTCCTTATTTTCTTTGTATCTTTTTCTTTATTTCCTTCCTTTTTTCTTTCTGTGTTTTTTCTTTCTTTCTTCTCTTCCTCTCCGCCAGTCTTTCACTTTCCCTCTCTCAGCTGCCATGGTTTAAAGTAATCAGGTAAATTTATTATGGGCCATGAGGTCACTGTGATTTTATGTAATTGAAGGCCCACGGAAATGTATTATCAGATCCATGGAGCTGTAAGCCATAGCATTTACTGTTAATTAGTTTTATTGAGCTGCCTGCCTGTTTTATCTGTGATGAAGCCAGTGTTATGATTAAGGGGCATTTTTTAATGATCTTTAAATAAGATAGACAAATGTTGCCCTTGACCCAACAGGAAACATGTTGACCTCATTTTTTTTCAACATTATTAATCATGAGAGTGTATGTGTTTGAAGCAGATATCAGAGAATAGAGACATTGTAAAGGCATTATCCAGAGCGCCTTTTAATCATTTGATGCAGAGAACTAACTGGATTTTACCTTCCCTTCCAGGCCCTAATGAATATATGTTATGGCTGACATGTATTACATACATTTCTGTCCTAGAAGTAAAAAATCTAGCACTAATATGACATGATATTACTGTATATAAATATGTCATTATACTATGGAAATTGTCTTTTGTTAGAAGATGTATTATTGATAGGACAGTGGGGAGTAGAAAGGAAATGAGAGAGTAGGACTCCTTGACTCCACAGCACAACATACTTTGCGGGTCAGATTTAACAAACTAAATCAGCCCTATTTTTCATTTGACCATTTTTTTGTGTTTCTCATGTGAGTGTGCGAGTCTGCCCTTGAACACTCATGCATGCATATGGTGTGTGTGTGTGTGTGTGTGTGTGTGTGTGTGTGTGTGTGTGTGTGTGTGTGTGTGTGTGGAATGGATTTTTTTGAGAATTTTTATGATTTGAGTTGTGAGGATTAAGTACCAAGGACATGAGAGAATCCACTAACAGGTGCAGTCTGAACACAAGTAGTTACTCTTGGGCTTTGTAACTGAATGAATGAGTGCATTAAAATGTGGATTGATTTGAGATGAGTGCTTAATTTATTACAGTGTAAAGCAAATGTACTGTTACCTGGGGCTTTTTCTTCTTTTTCTTTTGATTCTTATTTTCATTCTTCTTCTTTTTTTCAGAATTCGTCTTGAACATTGACACTGGGAAACGCTATGTAGGCTACTTTCATTTTCAAGCTAGTTTGCACCTGTGTTCTAGTGACTGCTGAAGCAACTTCAAAGACATCTTTTCTCTGTGTTTCTCTCAATTCACTGAATCTCTTCTCTCTCTCTCTCTCTCTCTCTCTCTTCTATCTTTATCTCTATCTCTATATTTCTTTACCTCCCTCTCTCTCTTTCAATTACTTTATTTTCTACATGTCAACTTCAACCATCTTATGTTTTTTGACACTCTCTCTGTTTCCATGTAGCCTCTGCTCTCTCGATCCCTCCCTCTTCTCTTTTCTATTGAATCTTGTGGGTATGGTGGAGCAGTGCTGACATCACCGACTGACAATTGGATTGGTCAACTCAGGTTCCATTCCTACCGCTGTGAGTCACTTTGGATAAAATGGTCTGCTAAATATCAGTCATATTTCTCCTTTCTGACTTTCTCAGTGCCCTATTTCTCATCTCTCCCCACTCTTCAATTCCATTTCTTAAAGGTTGTATCAGCGATTGCGGGGTAATGTCACTTCTGTTGATGTTCAAACAAAGCAGAGAGCTAGCTCGCTACTCCCTCCCATGCAATTGAAACTCTCCTAAATGCGCATCTCGTCGGTTATTGGTTGGAACACTTTATTTTGCCTTTGAGTGGTTGCCAACACTTGTTGGTAGCAATTGTTTTTGTGTACAGATCTCGTATCCTAGGCTGCCTACAGAGACACGTTTTTTTGATGGCTTGCTTATGGGCAGGCAGCTTATGGGGCAGAGTTCGGATCGTTAGGAAAGATTAGATGAATGTGATCATTTATCTTTGGGCCTGAAATCGTTGATACAACCTTTAACACTCATTCATACTAACTCATGTTTCACATATTCTAACTAGTACTCATACTCATACCCACTTACTCACTCGCTCATTCTCACTCATACCCACTCTTTCATGCTCACACACTCACTTATTCATACCCATTTACTTAATCATACTCATTTTCACGCAAACTCATTCATTCTTTCTTAGTCATTCATATTCACACTCATTCTCTGTCAGTCGTACCAACTCACTAACACTAATACTTACTTACTGACAGACCAACCTAGCCAACCTTGACCATGCCTGGGCTGGTTAAGAGTATTTTGGGTATTGGATATTTCAATGTGGTAATATGGTGGCAGCATGGAGGGGAGTGTCTCCAGGACGCTGGTTTAACTGTTAAGCCTTCATGAGGTGTCGTGGGCCTAACTTAACGAAACATCGGTGAATGAGGGTGCCCACTTGATAACCCCAATGACATGCCGCATACTATATACTGCTGTTGGATTGGCCATTTGTATTGTGGTTGTGACCATTTGTTGGCGGATTTGTGGGTAGTGTGCTTTTTAAAGTTAAACTTGAGCAGGGGCTTCTGAATGTGTTTTTACCTTGGATTTTGGCACAAGGGATTTTAACATCTAATCCTGTGTATTAATGTAATACTCACTCTCACTCACACTTAGTAACTCAGCGCTCTTTTTCAAACTATCCTTTGTTGGTAATTCTCTAAGTGCAAAATAACTTATCATACCTTTGCCTTGCATGCACTGGTATTTCCTTCAGGGATTGCATCTCTAGTTATATTTGCCAATGTCAACAATCATTCACTTCAACTGAATAGATGTGTGCCTGTCTGTCCTTCTCTTTCCCTCTTTAGAGTCATTCATGAGCATGTGAACACGTGTTCACAGGTAACCCTTGCTTTCTCTGTGTGTGTATCAGGGCGGTGTGTGTATCTGTCTCCCTCTGTCAGTGTGTGTCTGTGTCTTTACCGAAGACGCTCCATCTCATTAATGCGAGACGTTGAGGTCTGTCCATTGGGGCCTCTGGAAGATAATCTTCCCATGTTTTGCTATGAAAGCGCTTCTGAATGTAACCAAAGAAACTCACTTAAACGGCGAAGGGTCCGGCTGAATTATTCAGCATTTACAATCAATTTTAGCCCCCCGGGCCCATGCAGCCTCGCACGCCAGTCATGGAAATGTTGACAGCTTTGTGCGCACTGCAGCCCAGCTCCGCTGCAACATGAGCAGCAATGCAGACACTCTCTCTCTCTCTCTCTCTCTCTCTCTCTCTCTCTATCTCTCTCTTCCACTCTCTCTCTCTCTCTCTTCCACTCTCTCTCTCTCTCTCTATCTCTCTCTCTCTCTCTCTCTCTCTCTCTCTTTCACTCTCTCTCTCTCGTGCATGTCTGCGCGCATACGCTGTGGATTTGTGGGTGTTTGTTGCCGTGTGTGTGTGTGTGTGTGTGTGTGTGTAATGTAAGTGCATGAGGGTGTGCATTTGTGTAAAAGGGGGGTACATGTGTACACCCAGCGTCCTTAGAGGCATTTTCATTTGTGTGTGTGTGTGTGTGTGTGTGTGTGCGTGTGTGTGTGTGTGTGCACCACAATATGTTTGTTTGCATCTGTTGTAGCATACAGCACTTAAATGTCTGTGTGGTATTCCAATTGTGTAGATTAGAGGAAGAAAAAGAATTCCTCTTCCACCAGCTGCAATAGTTATAGTTTATATGACTTTATTTTAAGGCAATTCATGTCACTGCTGAGAGAGACATGTTCTGTTTTGTTTCATGGTCCTGTTATTATGGTTGGCCTTGCTTTGATCGGCCATAATGAGAGTACAGCATTCACGCTATTTCCAATCAAGCGCCTGCTGCCTGAGGTAAAACAGCCTCCTCCTTCCTGTCTTACTCTCTCTCTGCACTCGTTTTTCTTTTGCCACCTACGTTTTTTTTAATTCATCTCACTCCCGTTATTCTCTCACTTTATCTTTCCGTACCATTTATTTCTTTCACTTTTTTTCAGCGCTGTCTCAATGCCTCTGTCTCCATCTCTCTGTCTCTGTTTTTCTCTGTC
This sequence comes from Alosa pseudoharengus, assembly GCF_046254945.1. NCBI lineage: Eukaryota > Metazoa > Chordata > Actinopteri > Clupeiformes > Clupeidae > Alosa > Alosa pseudoharengus. The sequence goes on along the minus strand of NW_027468587.1, from coordinate 17,532,255 downwards.
ACTCAATCCTTTTTTCTCTGTCCATATTTCTAAGTTCCCATCTCCTCTCTCTTTCTTTCTTGCACATTTAGTCATTTTTCTTCACACACACACACACACACACACACACACACACACACACACACACACACTTCTCAACCATTAATGTGCAGTCTCCCCTGTTCTCACATTCTGCCAGTTCTATAGGATTCCTTGACTCCACAGCACTACATACTTTGCTGGTCAGATTGAACAAACTAAATCAGCCCTATTTTTTATTTGATTATTTTTGTGTGTCGTTGTTTTTGCATGTCTTTCTTATGTGAGTGTGTGAGTCTGCTAAACACTCATGCATGCATATGTGTGGTGTGTGTGTGTGTGTGTGTATGTGTGTGTGTGTGTGTGTGTGTGTGTGTGTGTGTGTGTGTGTGTGTGTGTGTGTGTGTGTGTGTGTGTGTGTGTGTGTGCCTCTGTGCATGTGTGTGTTTGTGTGTGTGCGCGTGTCCCAGTCTGTGTGGTGTTGGCTTTCCGGCCAGTATGATTCAGCTCTGACAGAGGCCTGTTATATTCTTCTGTACAATAAGCAGTAGTATAATAGTCCTGAGGATTACCACAATTGTGGGTGGTAACAGACCGGCAGTGGAGCTTGCAAGGTGACACAAGACACCCCCTCCTGTGGGGAGCCCTATCAATTATTTCTGGCATGCCCATCCAATGTCCAATAGGGACTGTGTTGGGCTATAGGGGCCTGTGCAGAAGCTGTTTTTTTTTATTATTATTTGTCAGTCACAGCGAACTCCAATGAATGAACATAGGTACAAAATAGAAAAAACCCCAGGTCTATATCTAAAATGATTATTGTATGTATGTACAGTATGAATAAGTAATTGAATAATTAGTCAAATGTAAAATAGTACTTAAATAAATGAACCTGCTTTTATAAATGAATAAAAAAAAAATGAAGACTGTTGAGGTCTATGACTTACAGACACCTTGATGTCTTATCATGCTTCCTGGGGCTGTATTTTGAGATTGTTTGACAGCAGAGGAATCGGGAAACAGGGGAACACGATACTGCTTTAAGCATGATTAAACTGACACCCCACGGAGTGTCTCGGGTGCGTTTTTAGTGTTCTCAATGCGCCGGCGGCAGGTTATTCAACAATGTCTAGCGATGGTTGGCAAAGGGCTCAGCTGTCAGGCTGACTCCACTGGTGGGGCAATTACCTGAGAGTGAGAGAGAGAGGGGCTAAGAGCTGTGGAGAGCTAAAGGGCAAAGGAACGACCCCTGGCGGGCACGCGTTTTGCGCACCCGTGTTTGACGTTAGTGACGTGTAACATTGCTTATTGTGGCCTGAAATCATCTGAATCTTGGACTTGTTGGTTTTTTTTTGAGGCGGGAAAGATATCAGAAATATCAGATGTGAGTGAGCGGTGGCGAAGAGATGAGAAGTACAGTACGCGCACACATATAGACCCTTTCAACAAGGTAAACAAAAACAATGCTTGAACGTTCTATTTGGGCCCCAATCTACTTCCTCTGCATTAGGATAACATATGGAATGTTAAAACGGAAGCCTTGTGGGGCCAACTATGATGCTGATAATGGAACTCTCTTGAAAGGGTCCATAAACATGGCGGCAGTCCAGCTCCGGCTCCGTCCTCCGACCCGCTCGGCCCACTCATCTGTGTCCCCTCGGAGCATGTCGGAGAGGGGTCAAGGTTTGCTTCCTGAACATCTGCGCCGACGATCAAAGCCCCTCTGGGCTATTTAGGCTCGTCTCCTCGCAGTGGCCACAGGATCTTTCGGACGGAGGAGCCTCGGCCCCGGGCCGGCCACCCGAAGGCCCCCGCGCTCTATTTATTTATAAATGTAAATACTTTTTTATTGTTTATTTTTCCCTGTTCATTTATTTTCACTTCATCCGCGTCCTGCCCCCTGCTTGTTCTCTCTGTGCTCCGTGCCCATAGGGATCCTGATGAGAATATGCTTTATTTTATTTTGGGGACCGACTCCGCTTGTATGATTTGGCCTCTATCCACACGTGGAAGATTAGCGGGTTGTTTGGTGTACTTTAAGTGCATATTCAGTGTTTATACGTTTGTGTGTCTATGTATACATGTGTTCATTGTATGTTTCTCTGTCCCATGCTGTCGGAGGTACTTCACATGAGACAATGTGTCTGTGACTGTGTGCCCTTTGTGTTTGTGTGTGTGTGTGTGTGTGTGTGTGTGTGTGTGTGTGTGTGTGTCTGCATGTCCACTAAGCAAGTCTGTCTTCTCAGACATTCTCAGAGTCAGGTCTGGCCCTTCTGAAATCAGTACGCTTTTCTGATGGTTTTATTAATGCAAGATCAGTGTACAGTGTGCAGAAGAGGGGGGGGGGGGTTGAGAGAGCATAGCCACAAAGAGGAGCTTTGTTTATGGCCCTCATTCTTGGCCACACACAAGGCTTACTGAGAGAGCATTTCCTCTTCTGATTCATTCTCCCCCCTGTCGTTTGCGTAACTTATGTCTCTGTTAACAAAAGCAAAAAAAAGCAAGAGAGTGAGTGAAAGAGAGAGGGAGAGAGAGAGAGAACTTCTCACAGACCTCTTCTAAACTGATGTATCCATTTTTTTTTTTATCCGAGCCCACTCATTTCTCAGATTTCACAAAATATCCATTATCCATTTAATCATTAACCCACATACGTGTGAGCCATTGCTCTTAGCTGACTTCTTGGCCCAAGTACAGTTGCGCTGAGGCTCTGTATTGTTGCTGCCCTTCAACTCATTTCCTTCTTCTGCTCCAAACCATTTGGACCTGGTCAGTCGCCCCTTTGTGCTGTTAAAAGCAAAAAAAGAAAAAAAAAATCTCACCCTCAGTACCGCAACTCGAACCAAGCCCCAACCGAGCCCCCCACCCCTCCTACCTCCACCACCGTCAGAGCATGTGGTCTTCTATATTCCGTACATGCGCTGTAATGGAAAAAACAAAGATAATCCGAACAATATGCAGCTTCGTTTTTAATGCATTCACTCCTTCGCTGCGTTGACCCTGTCGGACGGCCAACAACAATCGCCAGACGCTGTGAGGTGTCTGTGGCGTGCACACTTAGCACTGTTTTTGGATTTCGTAGCGGCTCGTTGGCGATGTGACTCGATACATTTGACTTTCCAGCGCTTTCCGGGTGGCTCTGACACCGAGAGCTCAGAAGGCTTTAGGCCAAGTCAGATCAACCTACATTCATTGAAAAACGCAAACTTTCATAGACCAAGCAGTTTATTCAGTTTAAGTGTTTGATTTATTTTGTTGACACTGCTTTGTTTGATATCTGTTTTGGATGTGTTCAAGGGTTACTGAGTTAAAGTCTGAGTGTGTTCCATCTGGAAGACAGCAGAACAGTCCAATTACCATGTTGTAAAATGAGGGTACAGAGTATCATACAGCTCTATTATCACACATGGAGCAGTGGGAAGCAGAGCATGCTAGCCACGCATGGAGCAGGGTAGAGGGGAGGAGGAGGAGGGTGAGAAGGAGGAGGGGGAGGAAGAGGAGGGTGAGGAGGAGGGTGGAGGTCTGAGGTTAGGAGCAGATTTATGGACAGATTGATTCCCACCCTGCTGCCTTGGAGAGGAGTGCAGCAGGGCCAAGCAAAGCTGGTGTGTTTGTGTGTGTGTGTGTGTGTGTGTGTGTGTGTGTGTGTGTGTGTGTGTGTATGTGTGTCTTTGTGTGTGTGTGTGTGTGTGTGTGTGTGTGTGTGTGTGTGTGTGTGTGTGTGTAAGGGATTGAGATGTGCAGCGTGAGCTAGTGTTGTCCTACTGCAGACGCGCTTGCTCGCTCACTCGCTCGCTGGCTGCCATGAGAGACACATGCGGCGCGTCCCTGGGCCCGTGGGGTCTGAGGCGAGGCGAGGTGGTGCGTGCTATATTTGGGTTTGGGGCTTTTCCTCGCCGACGCGCCAGCAGCAGCGGTCCCACTCTCTCGCTCGCTCTCACTCCGCGTCTCCGTGTGTGGGCCTCCATGTTTTGTCATCGCTGCGAATGTGTTTAGGAATCATCTGCGAAGCACTTGACCGCAGAGCGCGTTCGAGGAGATAGTACACATGTGCACGTACACAGAGACACACACACACACACACACAGTCACACTCACTAAGACTCGCCGCTTGCACACAGACAAGGGTGGTGATGTTGCTAAACTGCGCTTCTTCTCTCGTAGTGCAAATGCGTGCATGCTTACACAAGTTCAGAGATCTTTTGACCTTTCAAGAACACACACACACACACACACACGCACACCCAAACATATTTTATGAGTTCACTTTCTATCTGCATGGCACACAAGGATTTCCATCCTTTCTCCATCTGTCTCTGTCATCCTTGTTTTCTCCATCTTCACCATTCATGTCTTATGTAGGTCTCACTCTCCTTCCTCTGTCCGCTGTGAACTCACAGCGATCACCTGAGCTGTCTTCGCAGCGTGTATTCTATATGTAGCTACTGTTGTACGTTTCTAAATCATTTCTGCATTTCCTCAATTTTAAATAACATTTTAGAGGACTAACAGATTCATGGAATTTTGACATAGAAGAGGGAGTGGGGGCGCCGTGAGTGCTGAGTGAGCAGGTAGGAGTAGTGAGTTTTCGTCTATGAAAAAAGATGGATAAAGCAAAAAAGCTGTCGGGGGCTAAAATAGAAAAAGAAAGGGAAAATGAGATGGCATGTCAAGGGATGTGACAGTAGTTAGGCTAAATAAGTGGATGGTGAAAAGCAACAGGTAGGATTTAAAGTGTGACGTCTGTGCTTGGAAGCACACGTTTCATGTTCATGTTATTCATGTTACCAGACTAACTAGCGTTTGCTATATGCCGATTGAAACAGCCTATTCCATTCAGATATAGGTGGCTACCATGCTCATACTGCACTTTTAATGGCAAACTGCAAACAGAAATGTCACACTAGCAACAACTCATTACATGATTCCATTTCCTAACAATGAAGACTCCTTGTAATAACTTAATATTGTGCTGTCAATGTGGCTCAAACAAAGGCAAAAGTTGAATCAGCCGTATCCTTTGTGAGCAACAGCTGGCAAAATGATGTTATGAGAACCGTTTAGACTCTCTTAAAGTGACAATGCGACATTTGACAATACTTCAAGTTCAAGCAGAATTTCTTAAAAAAGAAGAATATGTAATACATTATTGGCCTTTTGTTTTACTTTAGTTGTTTGTGTTTTGTTTTTTTTGGGGTGCGCCAATTTGTTGTTGCATACCCCTCAAAAAATGGGTAGCTGCGCCCCTGTGTGTGTGTGTGGTGTGTGTGTGGTGTGTGTGTGTGTGTGTGTGTGTGTGTGTGTGTGTGTGTGTGTGTGTGTGTGTGTGTGTGTGTGTCCGTGTGTGTGACACACGCAGGCCGCCTCCCCACTAATGGGACACTTAGTCGTCTGGGCTTATGTCATCCCTCGTCCCAGCGCGCTGCATCGGATGGCCTCGCTATCGCTGCGGCCGAGCCCTGCAGTCCCCGCGCCCATCGATCTGCGGCCAGCCATCCCCATGGCTGGCGGTCGCACGGCAGGCAACCGGAGCCGCCCGGACCCCGAAGGTGTCCCCCTTCACCAATCTAGAGCCCCCTCACAAGTCTCTCTCTCTCTCACACACACACACACACACACACACACACACACACACACACACAGAAACACATTCACACACTCATGCAAACACACACACACACACACACATTCACACACACGTGCATACACACAATTGCATACACCCACATACACTCGCATGCACACACACACACACACACACACACACACACACACACACACACACACACACACACACAGACACACACACACACATTCTCTCACACACAGTCACAGGCAGACAGTTCACCTCAAGCACACTCCTGGCCTGACCTTGACCCGTGCTGAGAGTTTGTGGCTTTGTAAGAGGAGGGCTGTGGGAGCCGTCAGGCAGGCGGTGTGTGTGTGTGTGTGTGTGTGTGTGTGTGTGTGTGTGTGTGTGTGTGTGTGTGTGTGTGTGTGTGTGTGTGTGTGTGTGTGTGTGTGTGTGTGTGTGTGTGTGTGTGTGTGTGTGTGGAGGAATCTGGATGCTTCTGGGGCTTTGTGGCTGAGCTGAGTGGAGATCGCAGAGGCACACTGGTCCAGGGCTGTAATACTGAGACAGGTGCATAATTAAAGATCAGCCCTTTGCAGTACTAAAGCTTGTGTTGGACTGCAGTACCTAAAGAACCTTATGACGTATTCGAAAGGAAGCTTCCGTTAAACTGCAGTGAACATCTGTAAAACAGTGACACTACCATGAAAATTGATCAAGATTGTTGTCAATGTAGTCTTCATCATATCAGGTCTGAATTATTATCTTGGCCTCAGTACTGTACTTTCATTTTTCCCAAAGGCATGTGTAAACGTGCATCTAGCCCCAAGCCCTCGCCTGGTTCCACCTTCATAATACTGCAGAGAGATTCTGTGTTGACTCCTATCCTCTCCCCCTTCAGCTTGTTGTGAGACAAGCAGCCGGTTGTTGATTAACGGTATCTCATTTACCGGACGGGTAAGAAATGCGGCCGCCACTTTTTGTTGCTCTAAACTGCTAAACTGCTGTGTTGTTGGTCCCCAGCCTGCCCACCTATTGCCCCCCTCGCGCACCACCGCCAGCCTCCCATCCAATTGCCCCCCTCACGCACCACCGCCAGCCTCCCATCCAATTGCCCCCTCACGCACCACCGCCAGCCTCCCATCCCATCCCTCCTATCCATCCCAGCCCTCCCCATCATCTTCATCTAATATTAATAGTGCATCCGTCCTCAGACCTAGTCTCTCGTAATGAAGGGGCCAAATTAAGACTGGGAGGATGGTATTGATCAGAGGGCGCGTGGGACTCCATGACAATGGTGAGGGGAGCTGTGTGTGTGTGTGTGTGTGTGTGTGTGGGGGGGGGGGGGGGGGGTCACATTATAAACCGGCGGCCGCACATTCTCTACGGGCTCATTTGTTTCGCAGCGGAATGGCAGAGCTGCGGAGAATAGGTGGCTTTCGCAAAACACCTCGCCAACCACCGCATGGAACAATTTCTAAATCCAGTGGCGGTGTCTAGTTATGACAGCTTAATCCTGTTTGGCGATAAAAACTCAGCCTGTGTGTATGCAGCGTGTATACACACAGAGGCACGCACAGATATGTAAAATGACACAAGAGGCTGAAATAGAGACAAAGTGCAGACATGAGTGCACGCAGGCCAGGAAATGTGCTCGAGCTGATGACAGAGTTTATATTGCTATGAGGGGAAGGCAGTTCAGACACACTCAAAACCACTTTTGACATTGTCACATAACTCTGTTTTTGTCAGTTTCTAAGGAGTGTGTGTGTGTGTGTCTGTGTGTGTGTGTGCGTGTGGGTGTGTGTGTGTGTGTGTGTATGTGCGTGCATATTTAAGAATGTGAGGCTATAAATGTGAAAAGTGTGGATCTCTATGTGTGCGTGGGTGTGCCCACTGTATTGCGTGCACCACACTGAGAGAATTGGGCCCACAACACTGTTTAGATGCAATCGGAAAGCAGATATTTGGAAAAACAAGCTTGTTCGTCCATAGCCGGGCTGTTTAGATAAATATAAGCATACACCGCATCAACAATAACAAGGCAGAAAAAAACCAAGAGCCTTGTTGCTCATTTGGCTTTTCCCCCCTGTCCCCCCCCCCCCCCCGACCAATTTAATATCTCCATTATGAAGCTGCCTGTTGAGACACTGTGTGTGGTCCTGCTCTTTGCCGTGAGGCTGGCCACTGTGGTCACTTTGTTGTATTTTTTTTTGCCATCATTTTTCAACACAGGGCAGTGTTGCTTATAATAAAACCAGATTATGAAAACATTTAGGGTTCCTGACAGGCAATGACAAATTCAAATATCAACAAGGAGATATGACAAAAAGGGCATCTGAAAGCCTGGCTGCCACGGCTTGCATAAACGGAATGAGTTGATGAAACGGTGGGGGTTACCGTCTCCTGCTAGATGCTGTTCATCATGGTTGTTTCCACAAGAGGGGCTTTCTCGATGAAGAGGTACCAAAACGTTTGATGTTTTATGAGGGGAACTGCTCTTCACATTCACTTTTTCTGCTCGTTGCACTCTTTTGAGTCGTGCACATGCATTATGGCAACAGTGCGTCGAACAGAACCTACTGACAATCTTTTTTCCAGAATGTAACATTTTAGAAACAACTTTTTTAGAGAAATTGAAGTCTTTGTTTCTATGTGTGCAGTAAATTGTAAAGGTGCCAGTTTTTATCACCCTGCAGCTGGCTTTGGATGCTGCTGCTGATTGCGTTGCCGCGAAGGCCAGACATTTGAAGGGGGAACTAAAAATCACTCAACATGTACACAGTTAGATCTATGACACCAGTTATGGCAGCAATGGTACCAATGAGGCCACAGCCATATGCTGGCCCCAGTGTCAGTGAGAGGGGGATGGAAAGAGTGGGAGGGAGGGAGAGTGTGAGAATATCAGTGTTTTGGGTGCTAATCATGTCAAGCGGTTTAGGCTTTCATAAACAAAAGAGCTTAAAAATTAGGCCACTCTTAACAATCTGCTAATTCAGTAGCAGCGTACGCTGCCGCCGCCACCTCCTCCTCTGCCGCTAGTTATCCACGGCGGATTACGAACGTGTGCGCAAAGCCGTCAGCCTCTTTATGAGGTGGCAGGGATAATACAGCTGCTCACAATTAAAACTGATTTCCCGAGGCCAGCCGGCCGGCCGGCAGCGTCCATCCCCCCCCCCCCCCCCTCCCCCTGAGTAAATAAACGGCAGGTCCGTAGAGGTGGGCTGCGCCGCAGCAGCCCTGCAATAACACGACTGATTTGGACATCTGGAGCGGCGTAGGGAAGGCCTGATGCTTGTGCACCCCCCTCCAACCCCACGTCCACCACACCCCTGACAAATTGCCCCCGGAGTCGGGAGCGGTGGGCACCCCCACTCGACCACCTCCACCCTCCTTTCCTCTTTCCCCCACTCCACTCTACTCATCTTCTTTCTTTCCTGCACTCGCTTTTCTTCACACACTTTTTCCGCCTCTCTGTCTCCTCTTTCTCCTCTTTGTCTTGTGTCTGTTAACAGGCTAACAGGTGGAATGGGAGAGAGTTCTCATGCTTCTCTAATTAGAATCCTCTGGCTTCCATAAGAACTTTCCAGAACTATCCTTTCCCTTACTACTGCTCTTAATGTAATCCTGAGATTGTGACAGATCATGTTTAGATTGTGAAATGCTAGCCTTGGGTCTGAAGTCCACTGTTTTTATACAGTATATCTCCTCAGTCACTCCAGTCTTAAACTCTCCTGCATGTCCACGCTGACTTTTGTTCATGTATGTATATATGTGTGTGCATTGCTTGTATTATGCATGTATGTACATGTATATACTGTACTGTATGTGTGTCTCCATAGCTACTCCTTAGCACAAAATAAAAAGCACATTTCAAATTTAAGACGAGACAAATAATATCTGTGCTAATTTAGATGATGTCGATCATTAAAGTGCAGCCCTTGTTGTGTGCCTGAAAGCCAGCCGCAGCCAAGGCCACTTGTGTTGCAGATGCCTCTGTACTCCTTCCTGGTGTTCTGTAATCTGTAATCAATCTCCTTGAATACATAGTTTGGTAACCTTGGCTTTCTAGATAAAGTTGCACTTGTCAATGAGAAAGGTCAGACACAGATGTTAATTAACCTAGAGGGAAATTAACCAACCAGGGGTTTAAGAGTGACATTTACAAAATTAGCTTTATAAATCTTCCTTCTTTTCTTGTACTTCATTTCATTCTTTTGTCTTTTGGCAGGAAAACATCCCCCCATCATATTGCTCCCTCCTGAACATTATTCAAGGTTACAGGTGTTGGATAGTTTTTTTGTACACAGATTTATAATCTACACTCTGAAAAGGTGATTAAAATAAATAGGAAAAAATATGCACTCTTAAAACGAATGTGTTGTCCCTATCTGGACACAGAAATGTGTTAAAAGACAATGCAAGTTGTGTTGTTTTTAACACATTCGTTTTAATAGTGGTGTTCATTCTTTAGACATGCCTGGATCATGAGAGCCTCCTACTATGAAGAGGGTATTAATATGGCACCCACAGATCTTTCATTACAGGTGACTTTCTAATTACTTGCTTGTGTCACCTACAGTACTGTTGTTTAGAATCAATTCTCAGAACAGTATTATATTGTGTTTAATGTACATATCAACAGGGCAAATTAATTGTACATACATCAATTAATACATAAAGTATGCCCTAAAATACCTTTTCCTGAATAACTAATCTACATACACTGATGATAGAATGGTGTGTCAGCCTTGAAATGACGAGTTCAAAAATAATTGTCCATCTATTCATAATTTGAAAGCAGTACTCTATATTTGGTATTTGGCAAGTCTGTTCAGCATGTCTATTAACTTTTTATTTTAGGATTTTAGGGCATGTGTGTGTCTGAGATTTAGGCATGAGTGTGTGTGTGTGTGTGTGTGTGTTTGTGTGTGTGTGTGTGTGTGTGTGTGTGTGTGTGTGTGTGTGTGTGTGTGTGTGTGTGTGTGTGTGTGTGTGTGTGTGTGTGTGTGTGTGTGTGTGTGTGTGTGTGTGTGTGTGTGGTATGGACAGGAAAGTTCATGCTATGGTGTTTTTCCAAGTCCCTACACATCTTTATGTGTTGAGCATACGTGCTCCATGAGTGTCCAACTCCAGAACAAGGTCACAAACACTCAAACACATACACACACACACACACACACACACACGCCAACTGTGCAGACTTTGGGAACAAACAGAGAGGACACATGGCCTCAATGGGGCGTACCATGGCCACAGGAAGCTGCCAATTTACGCCGCCAAACACTTGCCGAGCGGCTGGGCTGATGTGCATCATGCCATGCTGACCCCCCACCCCCCTATGCCCACCCCCTCCCCCCTCCTACCTACACCACCCCCACTCCTCCACCCCCTCCCCATCTGAGAGTTCCCGCTCTGGGAAGGAGCCTGTCATTAGTGGTTTAACCCTCCGTCATGGGGAACAGGGCCTGAGGAGAGGATAATGGCTGTGTGAAACAACATATGCGCGCGCGCACACACACACACACACACACATACACACACACACACACACACACACACACTCACTAACTCACTCACTCACATACACTCACACACACCATGTACATGTATACCTCTTTACACATCACCACATACTGTGGAAGAACACACATGCAAATGCACATACACACACATGCATGCATACACACACTTACACACACATACATAACTCTTGTTAACACATGACACACAGCAATGTTCTCTGCCACCCACCCACTGAGATGAAACACAACAGTACACACATTGTCAAAAACATGATCTGGTGAATTTAGTACATATTTCACACATCCATAAATGAACTCATCTTACTGTCTCCCTGACTCGCACCATCTTGCCACCTCAGTGCTCTCTCAGTGTGTTAACACATGCTATATACACACACACAGGGAGTCTCTCCTGTTCTCACTCCTTTCTGCCAGTTCTACAGGACTCCTTGACTCCACAGCACGACATACTTTGCTGGTCAGATTTAACAAACTAAATCAGCCCTATTTTTTATTTTTTATGTTAGTGTGCGAGTCTACCCTCAAACACGTATAAGCATGCATATGTGTGGTGTGTGTGTGTGTGTGTGTGTGTGTGTGTGTGTGTGTGTGTGTGTGTGTGTGTGTGTGTGTGTGTGTGTGTGTGTGTGCCTCTAATTTGATTGTTTTTGTGTGTCTTTCTTATTAGACAGGTCATCTGCTGGAAACATTAGGCCTATTTTTTGGTCAAAGATTTCTCCATGGATTCCTGGTCAGGACCCCTATTGGAACAGATTAAAACTTGGGGCATGTTGAATTTTGTCCAAAAATCTAATATGGCTGCCATATTCCAAAATTAGTCTAGAATTTGATCTAGCGTTTATGGCTGGTCGACACAACAGATGCTCATCAGATGACCGCAGTGAGTGGTTGGGGATGTACTTTACAGCTGGATCATAGAATTGAGATAGCCGTAAGCAGATCCAGCAAGTTTCATATAGGCCAAGGTCTATTATAGGGAGTCAATGTAGAGTAACTAGGAGAGGAGTTACATGTGTCCTCTTTGGCTGATTGAACGATCTTACTACACAATCAGGCAGGCTAGCTAACAGTGAAATACAATAGTCCAGTTTGGAGATAACCATGGCCTGCACTAGCCTGGGTGTTGCCATGCTGCCTTGCGCGCGATTTGATTCACGCTGCTAAGGCAGCCTGGAGACCATGGAGCAAATTTTCGCCTGAGATAGGGGATGAGCTATGCACAGACGCATTTGATAGACATCCGTGGCACCCAATAAACGGATCTGGGCATTTTTTTTTCAAATACGAGAAAATTAATGTTTGGTTCCCAAACCACGTCTCATTGAGAAGTGGTGGCGCTAGCCAGGCTAGGCCTGCACAAGAAGTTGTGTGGAATCTTGTATCAGATAAGATCTGATCTTCCTAATGTTATAAAGGACAAACCATGATTTTGCAATTCAGGCTACATGCTCAAAGAAATTAAGTTGGTCATCAATTATGACGCCAATGTTACATGGCAATCTAGTTGGGGTCAGTGAAGAGGAGTCAAGCTGAATGGTAATCTGTTGGGGAATAGCTGGAAACACCAAAAGCTCAGTTTTTGAGAGATTAAGTTGAAGGTGTCGGTCTGTCATCCAGACTGAAATATCAGGCATGCAGAAATCTGATGGGAAACAGTCCTCAGGTGGTAAAGACAGGTAAAGTCGTCCACATAGCAGTGATAGTCAAATCCATGGGAGCGAATTGTCTCACCCAAGGAAGTGGTGTAAATAGTGCCCTATTACCGATCCTTAAGGCACACCTGTGGTGAGGTCATGATACTTTGATACAAAACACACTGAAAGAACACCCTTTAAGGTAGGATTCAAACCAGTCAAGATCTTTCCCAGAAATTCCCAGTTCAGACAGTGTAGAAAGGAGAATGTCATGGTTTACAGTATCAAAGGCTGCAGGTAAGTCTAGTAGAATTAATACTGATTATTGAGCAGACTCCTGATTTGAGGTGCTACTGTTTTACAGGTTTGAGTCCGGGCGTGTGCAGGGCTGAACCACGCAGGTTAAACACAACATACTGTACAGTAGGTTACATTAGCTACTCTCAATGCTTCAGTCACAGACAGAGCAATTTCAGTAGAATGACCACTCTTGAAACCAGACTGCATACGGTCTAGCAGGTTGTTCTGATACAGGAAGTAATAGACTTGCTTGAAGAACACTTCCTCCAAAGCCAACAAGAAAGGAAGAAGGGAGACAGGTCTGTAGTTCTTCATCAATTGTATGAAGTGCACTTTTTGTCAGCAAAGACTTAACCCTTGCCTGTTTAAAAGAAGGAACATGTTGGTTGACTTCACTGAAGCAGTTCAGAAACCTCTTCTTCATCAAGAGGAGAGAAAGAGTCCAACAACTCACAGGGCAAAACTCTCCTAATGGGCTCATCAAACTGAGCACTTATTTAAGCAACTTTCAGTGAAAATGTTCAGTTAAAAGTGAAGTAGCTGCGTAACTGGTGGAGGATTGAGAAGAGACTTAAAAGTTGAAAAAAGTTTTCTTCTGTCAGCTGCGCTCTCAATCTTGCTCTGATAGAATGTCTTTTTTGCAAGTGTAACAGTGAATGAAAAGGTGATAGCAAAGACTGGTAGTTACAAAGGTCATTTCCATCTCTGGATTTATGTCATTTTCTCTCAGCAGCTCTAAGTGTTACTATCATTATGACCGCCGCGCAGCGAAGCGGCGGTCATATAGGTTTAGTCAGATTTTTTTTTTTTTTTTTTTTTTTTTTTTCTTTTTCGCATGTCCAAATTTCCGTCAATGAGTCCCGGGACACTGAAAGACCGGGGTAGACGAAACTTGGTGGGCATGTAACCCCATATGGATAGCATGGAACCATCGTTTTTCGTTTTGATCTGTAGCCCCCCCGCTGGACTGCACCCCCCGAAAGGAGGGTAGGGCAGACACAGTTTTCTGTGAATATCTCGAGAACCGTAAGGTTTAGGAGGACCATTTTTTTTTTGTAAGTTGATCTCAAGGGGCCATGTCAACCCATTCCATAACCACTCATTTCATGTATAGCGCCACCTAGTTAAACACAAAAAAGTAAAAATGAGGTGTTGTAATCGCAGGTATCTGTGACCTAACATAGTCAAAACTGCACGAAATTGGAAGTGTAGGATCATTATGACACCCTCTGAATGCACGCCAAGTTTTGTGGAATTCCGTTCATGGGGGGCCACACAATAAATTAATTTATGTTACTATACACCAACTGGCCTGTAGGTGGCCGGAGACAGTTTTCTGTGAATATCTCGAGAGCCGTAGGGCCTAGGAGGTCCACCTTTTTTTTGTATGTTGATCTCAAGGGGCCATGTCAACCCATCCCATTACCACTTATTTCATGTATAGCGCCACCTAGTTAAAAATTAAAAAGCAAAAATGTAGGTGTTTTCATCACAATATCTCTGGCTGACATGGTCAAAACTGCACGAAATTGAAAGTGTAGGATCATTATGACACCCTCCGAATGCATGCCAAGTTTTGTGTACTTTCGTTCATGGGGGGCCTTACAATAAAATAATTTATGTGTACATTTAGTGACGTACACCAACAAGGATTCCCGGGACACTGAAAGACCGGGGTACACAAAACTTGGTGGGCATGTACCCCCACATGGATAGCATGGAACCGTAATTTTTCGTTTTGATCTGTAGCCCCCCCGCTGGACTGGACCCCCCGAAAGGAGGGTAGGGCACACACAGTTCTCTGTGAATATCTTGAGAACTGTAGGGCCTAGGATGACCATTTTTTTTCCGTATATTTGCCTCCAGGGGTCATGTTAACCCATTTCATGTGCACACATGTGCACAAACAGATACACACGCACACACACACATTCACAGTAATCATACGTATGACATATACTCACACAGTAGACATATGTACGCTTCCATGCACAGGCACATACGCAGGCACACACACAAGCACGCACACACACACACACACACACTCACACACACACACACCCACACACATAACATAAACATAACACAAACAATCAAGAATTTCTCAGAATTATGAACAGGCAAGATGGAGGTGGGGTTGTATAAAATGAATTTTACATGTGAAATCTATGAACTAATCATGTTTTGGGACTTGTTGTCTAGCAGATACCAGTGAGAATTGAGTGTGGATAATGCAATTTAGTGAGACAGTTAGAATCATATAGGCCTTTCAGCGTGATTTCTTTTTGTGGAAAAAATGTGCTGGACTGGGCGGCGGTCATATTTTGTACCGCTCTGCGGTACATCTAGTTTTTATTATTATAATAATAGAATAATAGTAACAATATATCTAGCCGAGTGATAAAATAGTATTTTTTATAATTCCATCACCTTTATGGAACTATATTGATTCTTATATCAATTAACATTTGTCAAAATGTTTTTAATAGGGGGAAAAAACTCTAGCTTAGCCAAAAGTGTAGGCCCAAAGATTTGCCATTTTGGGGATATTGTTGAATTTATATTGAGTTTTTGGGAAAGTGCCTAAATGCCATATGTTTTAATCTGTTTAAGTTAAGGTACCCAATTTATTTGAACTGTATTTAACCTGTAAGAGGTTTATGTTTGAAGGAAATTTGATGGTTTCTGATATTTGACAAATATCTGACAAAATTATAATTTTTTAATGATTTCAAATTGTTAGATTTTTGGACAAAATTCAACATGCCCCAAGCTTTAATCTGTTCCAATAGGGGTTCTGACCAGGAATCCATGGAGAAAACTTTGACCAAAAAATAGGCCTAATGTTTCCAGCAGGTGACCTGTCTATATGTGAGTGTGTGAGTCTGCCTTTGAACACTCATGCATACATGTGGGTGTGTGTGTGCGTGTGCGTGTGCGTGTGTGTGTGCGTGTGTGTGTGTGTGTGTGTGTGCGTGTGCGTGTGCGTGTGCGTGTGCGTGTGCGTGTGTGTGTGTGTGTGTGTGTGCGTGTGTCTGTGTGTGTGTGTGTGTGTGCATATATATTATGTGTGTACAGTATGTATATATCCCTATCCACAACAGTCAGCCCGTACAAAACCACCCCCACCCCCCTTCTCCTGGGCTTTGTGCCTGACCCTTGCATGGCCATCTGGCTGGCGCTGGGGACTGCCACTGTCATCTGCTGCTAATTAGTGTCACCTGCACATTGCGCCGGCCGATAAACACTCGGCCTGTCACCGATGGCAGTGCGTGCATGCAAGGCACTTGTTTAGACAACAGAAGCACCACTGTGTGTGTGTGTGTGTGTGTGTGTGTGTGTGTGTGTGTGTGTGTGTGTGTGTGTGTGTGTGTGTGTGTGTGTGTGTGTGTGTGTGTGTGTGCGTGCGTGTGTGTGTGCGCGCGCGCGCACACATGTGTGACTGAGTGGATATTTCTGTACCCTTGAATGTGTGTTTGTGTGTGGGTGAGAGAGAGATAGAGAGAGACAGAAAGAGTGTTCTAGTGATCATGTATGTAGCCATCTTAGATGTATCTGCGTGTGTGTCCATAGACTTCGCCTGTCTGACAGACACTGGCACGCATAGTCTGTTGTAGCAGTAGCAGTAAAGCAGGGACTGTTAAGGGCCCCTTACCATACGAATAGCATATGAAGCACACTTGACTGTTCTACGCTGGGGCCTCTCCCTCCGTGTTCTATTGTCCAACATACTCTGGCCAGTGGCCAAGCTGGCCTCCCAAATCCCGACTTGACGACTTGATGTTTGTATGAGCAGGCCTTCGCCTTCTCACCTTTTGTAATTTGACTTTTTGCATTATTTTATTGTGTGTCCTACATGTTGATCTTCTGCTATGGAATCCTACCGTGGTGTTCCATCCATATTGTGCGGGCAGTGTTTTTTTTAAATTTTTTTTTAATTTTTTTTATATTGCGCACATCATGTGCACACACACACACACACACACACACACACACACACACACACACAGATGAAGCATAGACAGAGAGAGAGACAGAAACAGAGACAGAGAGGAGGAAAAACCCTCCCTCCTCTCTCTGATCTCTCTGTTCCCTTCATAAATTCTCGTCCGTTATGATGCAAATGAAATGTGTTTAGCTTGGACACTTTTTATGTGTCTCCCAACTGTCATGTTCTGTATTGCTCCACACAGAGTGCTGCACTCGGGTGTTTACGCTTTGCAAATCACTGACCCCTGAGAGCTCAGGAAACCCTTCTGGCTTCATATACAGTATCTCTCCAATGAGAAATACTTCCTCTCAAATATTTATAATGGGTCAGCGTATCCACAGGAAGATATTAGTTTAAATTAGGGCCATTGAAACTCAAGTCCAGCCGATCAGTGCAAGATTAAAGGGTATGATGGCCACAATTTGCTGTACTGTACATTAATGCCACCACTATGCAATTGTTTGATGGTGGTGCATATTACCTCCATTCTTGTCCTGTGACTATGTGCCTCAAAGCGGTTTCTGGAGAGGGGGGTGGGTTTGAACTGCCCTCATAGAGAAAACCCAAGACAGCCCATGCAAAGATGAAAGAAATTGGCCCATATCTTCTGGTCGCAGGGGCATAACCCCTGTTAACATGTGGTAAATGTTTCAACATTTGAGAAAAAAGAAAAATGAAACAATGTTAACGATTGGCCTTTTTCCTGCTTTAATTGTTCGGTATATCAGTGAACTACAGTAGTCAGGGCATGCATTTACATCTGAACCTGAGCGAATCATCTCTCTGGGGTCCTTGGCACGCCAACGTCCCTGCGGAACATTACCCCAACATTTATGCAACGGCGTGCCACACTGGATGGCCTCCCTCTCCATGCAGTACACCTCCCCACCCCCCACCCCACCCATCCAGTCGTGGCTCAGGGGCAAGGGAGGCGGGGCGAGCACAGAGGTATTATATTAATGTATTTTTCTGGTAATTTAGAGGTTGCGGGGTGAGAGTGATGAGAGGGTGCGTGGGGGGGGGGGGGGGGAGGGTGGCAAGAGGGAGGGGCGGGGCTGTGTGGGGGTTAACCCCCCCCCCTGCAGCACCCCCTGATTGGAGTTCCTAAACTGTCCCCAGTGGCCCACAGAGTGGCTGATAATTGTGTGCTGGATAGATGTGTATATCAAATAGTTTACAAAATGAAGCCAGCTGTGTTTCCCTTGCATACTGTGGCTTCCTGACATGCACCATTAAACCTTATTAGCTACTTCCTTTTACAGAGATCCTCGCCCCATCTTCCAGCCCTCATATTAACATTTTCTGTCCTTCCAACTGGAAATGATTTGCTTTATTGTAGAGTGTCAACTCGCCCTAGTTTTGTGATGTGCCCTAATTGGTACTTTGGCGCATAATCACGGTGAAGGGCCAGCGCGATGCACCCCTTTGTGTGTGTGTGTGTGTGTGTGTGTGTGTGCGTGGAGATTAGAACAAATTGTGTGCTCTCTTCCAACCCTACTCCTCCTCTCCTTCCTCTCATCATTCTCTCTCTGTCTCTCTCTCACTCACTCACTCACTCTTCCTCTTTTTTCTGTCTGTATACTTTTTCTCAGCTTATCAAGACTTCTCCCGAAGCTGCCTGAGCCGTGTCTGCTAGAACGCATGTCGATATTTGGGCATGTTTGTCAGTTAATCGTCTGGTTTATTACAGTAGAAAGCATAAGAGTTTAGTGCTGTATGGCCAGGTCTCTGATTATCAAGCTATGTTACAAGATGTTTATCTGTTGTCTATAGTTGATGTCTGAATCATCACACTGGTGACTAAAATGAACTCACAATATTTTGTGGTTCTTTTGAGTGTATATTTTTGCATTGGTATCATAGCTGTTGGTGGTGTCTGTCCGTATTCTGAACATAATCCATTCTCTGTTGTGTGTCTCAGCATCCCTTTCCGTTAACACCCCTCGAGAGACAGTGGAGAAATTACAAGATCATCATCACTCGAGAGCCACCGACATTTTTGATAACTAGAGGCAGGATATTGCCATGGGTGGGGCAATGAAAAGTATGGAGGCACTCTTAGCTTTATGCTTTTAGTTATGACAACAGCTGGATCAACATACAGTTCTGTATTTAAGGGAATAACACTCATACACTGTATATCATTATGTTTTTTACGAGGCTTACCAGATGGAATACTAATCTTTGCAGAGGCCTACAGATGATGCACTTCATAGAGGGGCTGGGCTTGATGATGTCAGACAAGTTATTGAAATAATTAGACTATGTACCTGGGTGGTCCCGACGTGAAGGGTTGGTGTTTGTGTGTGTGTGTGTGGTAGCTGGGGACATAGGGGGTAGGGCCATGCGGGATACTGTTTACAACTGATTGTTTCCTATGCTCAGAGAAATAATAATAGTTGGTCTCTGCAGATGTGTGTGATCCCCCCCCCCCCCCCCCCCCCCCCACAAGATATCTTAACCCTTCCTGTGCTGGTATTGCTCTTTTTCAAGACTTGATCTGAATGGCTATATTGATTCTCAGAAGTGCAAGGTTTGAGACACTTTGACATCCTGTCATTGGATGAGATAGATGAGTTGCCTCTTGCTTTGAAGGATTTTCACATGAAGATAAGACCTGTGTCTGGTTTTCTTCAGCTGAGCAGCATAGACAGATGTGTCTATTTTTCTAGAGGAAATGTCCTGTGTTATTCTGTCATTCATATGTGATAAGTCATTATCTTTTAACTTACTACCCTTGTGTTGTTTTATTAACGTTTTAAAAGTTTTATAGATTTATGTAGAAGAATGGAGACATGTTGGAGACTACTTGAAGATGCACAACATGTAAGATTTACAACATTTTGAGACTGTTTATCTGAATTATATTCTGTATACTAATAGCAGGAGATGAGATTCATCTTTTTTGTATACACAATATCTATCTCCATATCTAGCTATTACAGAAAAGCATGAATCTGGCTCGCGTTGTCCCTATTATGTGTCCCAGATGTAAATATGAGCTTGCAACAAGGATAAATATCCTGGCCTACAGGGCCAAGATGGTTTCGATCATACCGCCCAGTGCTCTCTCTATCTTCTTTGGACCTGGTCCAGGACAGTTATGAAGAGCACATGAAGCATACAATTGCTTTTCTCTTCCTTCCCAAACGTCACAGTATGTGAAAACACTGTCATCATCCATTCTTCTCCAAAAAAATATGGATCTTTTTTTTTTTCCAGAGGGAAAAAAAAAGTGCAGATGTGTCATCATTAGATGCACATGTACAACAGCACACCCATGTGTTTAGACACAGGGGATATATGAGCGTAATAATGAGTTGATGTCTGTGGACTTTGCTCTCCCTGTTTGAGAGAGGGACGCCATATGTCCTTGAAGCTTGCCGAGAGTGATTTGTAAATGAGATAGGTGACTATAGAAGACCCTTGGTATTTCTCTAGGCGCCCCGGCGACCAATTAAAGGGAGACAATAATAAATGTATACATTTAGACGAATTTCACCCCTGTGACAAATGATTTTACCCTTGAGCTATTGACATTGTCCGAAGGGGAAAAAAAACACATCCCTTTTGTGTATTCTGTCGGAGATCTCTTTGCTTTCCCTGCCCTCTCTGAACACAGGCTAGGGGGCTGGGAGACAGAATATCTGAGAACATTTCTATGCAGTAGAGATAGTTCAAAAACATACACTTTTATGTACCTTCACAAATGTTCTCACAAACAGATAGTAAAACACACATGTGCACATACACACACACACACACACACACACACACACACACACACACACACACACACACACACACACACACACACAGAATGTAATCCAGATGGAATGGTTCTTTTACACATTTAATGGGAATTGCAAGGTAAAGCATACACTCTGTTCACTGATCGTATCTTTTTTAGATCGAAGTAATTGAGTCTCCTCTCTCCTCCCCCCACCCTTCCCCCTGCACTCTTGGTTGAATGAATAATGCCCTGATCTGGAGCTTTGTAAACTGAGGCTACCTCTGTTAGCAAGCAAATTTGTTTTAGGCTGTCCCTTCAGGTTTTGACAGAAGTTATTTCTGTCTGTCTCACTTTTCTCTCATTCGTTCACTGCCACCTCCCACCCCAATACTTCCTCCCCAGTTTTTGTTTGAAGGAACTGACCGCGACCACTTTATCACCAATATGGCCAGAGGCTAAGAGGGGCTCACTCTGGGAATGTTCTCATCCCTTCTCTTTCCGATGTATTTTAAACATAGCTGTCCACCCAGATGCCCCCTGTAATGTGGTGACATGTTATGCCCACTGTTTTCGTCGGCATATCTCCCAGGATGAAAGACTTTTGTTGTGATGGGACATCTCGCCGCCTTATAGAGATTCTGAACTGTTTTTTTTCCCCTCCACATGCGTCACTGCACAGAGGCACTCTTATGACAGCTTGTTGGAACAAAGATGCTCGAGACTCCCCTGTAAGCAGCAGTCCACTCTCGCCGAAACAAAGTTAGGTCTGAAGTTTGGAATAGTGTAAAGAGCATGTTCAATGCTCAGTATTTATTTTAAATGTATACACAGTTTGATTATTTTTAAATGGAGTGTCAAACAAAAGAAAAACCCAATAGAGATGAATACATTACAATGCTTTTCAAAACCCTAGGTTGTCAAGGTCCTTGGCTTCAGGCCATGATATATTTTCACCTTAAGCACCCAGGAAGGTGTGCAGTGTAGGTATGTAGACTGTCCTGAATAAGGCAGCTGTGCATGCAAACACAATCAATAAAAGATTAAAGCCTGCGCACAGCATGTGGTCCGTTTGTTACCTGTCTGCCAAGGGCAATGGGCTATCCGCTCTGAGAAGGGAGAAGGATTGGACTTGCAGGGTCTGAGGAATGCTCTGGCACTAACATAATTGGAAGGTAGTCGCCTTATGACTGCAAATTGGGTTTTTGCGCTTCATCAATACGCATTTTGACAAGCAGCGTCCATCACGCCGCATCCCTCTCTCGCCACGCCAGAGCAGAAAACGAAGTGTTCCAATAATTACATTAAAGCATTAAAGCTGCCCCCCTCCACCCCTTCTCCACACACACACACACACACACACACCCTCTGTTCCCCTCCCTCCTTGTTCTCTTCTTTCGACATCACCACTCCCTTTATCCTCGGACAAGAAAAGCAATATGGTATAATTAGGTTTGATTGGGGTTGGGGGGGGGGGGGGGGGTGCACGCTTCCGGTGGCGAGATCTGCAGATGAGCAATGTTACCATAGCGACGTGCATCTGTAACCGGCGGAGCGTGAAACGCGAGAGGCGCTGTGCCTTTGACGGCAGAAGACATCTGTTAACCGCGTGCCGGTGCCAAACGCTGCTGACAGCACTGCACCGGCGGATGGACGCGCGCACACACACACACACACACACACACACACACACACACACACTCACACACACACTCACACATACACACACACGCACCACGGGAAAAAAAAAAATCTGGCACGACAGTGCGCCGACTGAATGAGCGAAATGGTGCTTAAATGCAGAGGCCATCATTTACTCTTCATCTGCCGAGAGGCGGTTTCAAAGCCCCCCTTCCCTGACTTGAGGCATCAAGGTGCAAGTGGCTCCAGCAGTCGGTCCCTCCTCCGACACAGGCAGGCCCCCGGGGCCAGCTGGCGTGGCTGAGCACCACACTCCCCTACCTGGGCTCCACTCTTAAGGAGCAGTTTGTTTCTTAGAAATGAATCCTTCTCTGATGGAACGGATGGAAATTTCAAACTGCACTTTGATAATGTTCCTTAATCGGCTGGATTGACATTTAACATTTGATGTAATCATTGAAACCTACGTATAATCTTATATGTTTTGTAAAGAAGTGCCTTTGAAAATCACAGTGAACCATTTAAGAGGGTAGAGATTTGGTCTTTATCTCTGGCTGGCGTTTGGAAAACTGTGGCCCCTCTGTTTTGATATCATATGAGAGTGTCTGGAATCCTTGTTTGACTCATGCGAACCCTTCATGTCTGTCTCTGTGTCTCTCCATCATAAACAACGCAGCCCAAATAAATGATGTGTTTCTGGTGCAACAGGAAGTGACTCAGAGGAAGGTATTATTATGTGGTACGGTTTGATGTGCCCTCACATTGCGTTTATGTATTTTCTCTCTTCTGTTTTTGTTGTTGTGCTGTGTAAACGTTGCATGCAGAGAAGTACACAGATAACTGGACTGTTTAGTCCCTGGTCTGGCTTTGCTAATCTTGAGACTGTTTCTTTTTTGTGTTTTTGATGATACCAGCAAATAACAATGCAAAGCATTGGCCACTTTTCCTGTTTCCTTTATTCGGTCTATTCTTGGCCTTTTTTCCATCTTATTCTCCTTCCTTGTGACTAAATATTAATGAATAGTGGGCAAAGCAGGTCAAATGGCCTATTAAAAGGAAAAAGAAAAGTGGGACTGTCCACACACACACACACACACACAAACACAGTCTCACATACACACTCTCTCACACACACACTCTCTTTCTCTCTCTCTCTCTCTCTCTCTCTCTCTCTCTCACACACACACACACACGCTCTGTCTCTCTCTCTCTCACACACACACACGTGCCCTTTCTCCTGCTTCACTGGAAATGAAACAGTCAGCTGTAGGTGACAAACACCTTTCAATGAAAGAGATTGCTTCAAAGCCACTATGAATAAGTCGTGTTCAGTTACAGCTGAAAGCTTGACTTTTCCATCTAAAACCTCCTCACTGTCCTCCGCTCTTTCTGTCTCAGCCCTCCACTTTCTTTTCTTCCTCACTCTCTCTCTCCTCCACTCGTCCAATGACTTGCCCTCTCCCTCTCTCTCTCTCTCTCTCTCTCTCTCTCTCTCTATCCTCCACTCTTCCAATGACTTGCCCTCTCCCTTTCACCTGTTCTCTTCACTGTCATTTTCCTTCCCTTCTTTTTTTCAATTTTCAACCTGCTCTGCTTCCCTCTCTCCTCTTATCTTTCAGTGATCCCCCTTTTCCCCTTACTTTCTCTCCCATCTTTTGCTCACAGACAGTTTCAGGGGGTTAGAGAGGGGGGAAAAGATATCACCATCTGATATTACCGACCCCTCTGACCCCTCCCCAAAGTGCCAAAGCATCACAGCTAAAACAATTACTCCACTGATTTCGTAAGGCCCGCTCGCATAAAATCCAACTACCTGATATCTGGCGCTAACCTTAAGTGACAGAATGAAGAAAAAGCTTCCCTTCCAAGACCATCCACCTCTGACAACTGGCCACCAGGAAAGCATGTAGCCCTTTTAGGGTATTAAAGTGGCTAATTAACCCCATATAAAAGCACATACAGCAGGTAAATAAAGACAAAGCTGCCCTTGCGCTGGCAGTACGTGGCTCTTATTAAAGTAGGCTGAAAAACAACAACTTCAGCTGGTACAAATGACTCACTAGGGGGGGGGGGTTAGAGATGGGAAGAAACTTACTCTCAATAAAACAGTCAGTGTACCCGGAGACAAAACCAGTTGTGTACTGTAGTTGTGTTCTTAATGTGGTCATGTGAGTGAGCACTACGTACAGAACAATTTTAGTTTGGACGCTACGCGATACATCTGTGCTGTGATACATCAACGACATGCACAATAAAATACTGCTCTTCATCTACACTGTAATGGATGTGTGTAAACATGCCCGTTAATCCGTGTAAAGCTCATTTGGACACTTCCACCAAAAAGGTCAACTAAGAGGTCATCAACAGGTCTTTGTAAGAAATGAAAAAGGCTTTACATGGACATTGACCTTGCTCTCAATAGACTTAACAAACAATAGCAGATATCTCATCTAGGCAAAAAAAAAGATGAAAACATGAGAAAACGAGAGAAGCACCAGCGTGGCTGGGGGTTGGTCTGGAAGATTATGGTCTGGACGTGTGAGTCAGGCCCGGCTGGCATTTAGCAGAAGCTCGTCAGAATCATCAGCACGCTCCCTAATTCCAGTTATTATTCTGCTTGGACTGTTGCATGATGGGAACAGGAGGGCCAGGCCGGCTGG
>NW_027468587.1:17454663-17502163 GCF_046254945.1 Alosa pseudoharengus | reverse complement strand
AGTAACCAAAGAGGCTCATCAAAGAGCCATCTATTAGGCTTAGCAGGCAGTGCTCCTGCCCAGGACACATCAATCTCACTGGGGTAGAACATAGAGCAATCCTGGCTGTGTTTGGTCACGGATGTGTGAGGTTCGTATTTGTGTACCTGGTAAAATGTTTGCTAACACACGGTGCTAACACCTGTAGGAGATGAGGAGTGGACTCCTGCAGTGGACTCAGAGGACTGGAACGTTGTAAGTTGCACTGCCCAGAGGAGTGGGGTGCTTTAGCCACTCTCTGTCTCCTGCCGATACCGGCTAAAGTAAGTGCTTAGTCAGGCCCAACTAATCATGTCCCTTTGTCGATGTCTTGGAGACGAGCGAGTCGTTGTCATTGACATACGCCATTACTGTCCTGACCTCCCAGCCCTTCCCGGGATAAATAAGCCATAGATTTCATTTAAAACTGACAGATGTTTATACCAACATCCATTTTTGTTTTCTTCTGCCATTCCTAATCTTTTCTTTGTGATAGATTTCCTCTCTTATTTTGGCTTTCTCGGGCTTTGACTTCAAAGCTCTGACTGAGGGTTTTGAAGCTTGCGGAAGGCTGTCGAATTTGCTAAAGGAAAAAGAACACATATCAGACATAATTAGTCATTTTGCCATGCCATTATTGAGACAAAACACACCGTCATTGTCCTGAAATGCATTACTTCCCCCCCCCAGGACAGTACTTTGGTGTGCTTAATTCCTTTTTTCTTATGGAAAAAGATGCCTCATTTAGCATAAGTAATCATGAAGGGGAAAAAGGTGAAAGTTTCCTCTCTCATTCTCTGGACTCTCTGTCTTATCACTGCATGTCCAACATGAAACGGATTCACTCTGGGCCATATAAGGCCTCTCTGATAGAAGCCCTTTCATTTATGTTCCGCCGCTAATGACATACAGAAGGGATGGTGGAATTCTGCGACACATGGTGGTGGTTTTTAGGCCATTTCCAACCAGCAAGAGGAATTTGAACGCTCATAATCCAGCACACCAAAATTGTTCCCCGACCATGAACCATTGGCTGGCTTTGAAAAGCCCCCTTCAAGACCTAAAATAACAGCGATAAAGCTTTATCTTTACACCTCAAAGGGACATAATTTTTTCTCTCCGCTCAGCTTGTCTGCATAGTCAGCGTCCATTTTTAGCCCTTGTAACTTTCCCATCTACATAGTTGTGTAATCGGTTTAAATAGTTCAGGGTCCCAGGTGTACTGGGCCAGGTGTTTTGTATTAACAGGCACCTGTTTATATATACATGTATGTGATGGTGTGTGTGTGTGTGTGTGTTTGTGGGCACAGTGCTTGGTGAAATTGTGACTTGTTTACCAAGTTACCTGATTTGACAGAGGAGGACTTTAAAGCTGTTTAGCTGATGTGGTATACTGTATGCTAAACACTCAGAGAGGAAGTTGGGGGGAATTTACTGCCATGTGTTTGGGGAAAGAGAGGAAATAAGCCACAGCAGCAGCGACAACAATAACAACAACA
Organism: Alosa pseudoharengus; assembly: GCF_046254945.1. Lineage (NCBI taxonomy): Eukaryota > Metazoa > Chordata > Actinopteri > Clupeiformes > Clupeidae > Alosa > Alosa pseudoharengus. The sequence goes on along the minus strand of NW_027468587.1, from coordinate 17,500,646 downwards.
ACATCAAACTGAACTCTGTTGGGTTTCCTTTCCAGAGCCCATTTTCTAAGGCCCATTGTAAACCATATAATCCAGGTTCTTCTCACTGAGTGCGTTGATGGGGCTTTATCAAAAAATACATAACATACTGTATTGTCTTGATTTATAGTGATAATGTACGGACAAACTGTTTTAACTACATGTAGAATATACAGCAACATTACCACAAATGACAATGTAACCTGCTTGCAATATAGCCTCACAGGAGCTTTCAGCCTTCAATAACAACAGATGTCTCACTTTGTCATTGTGCCTCCCATGCCAGCTGATAGTCTAGCATATCACAGCTAACCTCATGCTAAGGGCTCCACAGAGACCATTGAAACCAGTGAAGTCAGGTAACGCCAACACAACTGTCTCCAACTGCCTGTAATTCAGACAGCCTGTGTCGAACGAAGCTTGAGCTAAATAATAAACAGATGGTAGTCACCCAATATAGCAAGTACCAGTCCAGAACTACAAAGGGGGGACCCAAAATCAAATGATGGGGTATTAGCAGCAAGATACAATTTGCAGGTCAAAAAATAATGGTAACCTTTCACTGTGCAAATTGAAAATTAACCTTTGGGGTATTGAATCATTCGCAGCTGAAGCCGTTTGTGTAGCAAGGGAATCTTGCGGAAGTGGAAAATGCAAAGCAAGGGGAAAGAGGAATCTTTGTGGCTACAGTGACCAAAAAAGAATCATCTTTTTATTGCCTCCAGCTTTTGAAAAAGCAAAAATTGATCTGCTGTTCTATCTATAGGCTATGCTCGGTGTGAAGCACTAGCTGGGAAAAGGCCATTTGAGAAAGTGGGCAGATATAGGCTGTCAATCCTTTGCTTTCCTCCACTGTTTTAAGTTTGGTGCTGAAGTGTTTTTCTTTTTTTTTTTGTTAGAATTCAATTCAACTGTACTGGAACTAGGAACCTCTAAATAAGTCCATGGTGCATAGCACATGAAAGCAAACACAGCAACATGGAGACATTTCTTCATCACACGGCACAAACAAAATTCCATTCATTTTTCATCGAATCATGATTTGCTCAATGCTAACTTGTTTTGCTCTCTCAATTTTTTTTGCGCTCTGGATGAATGCTTTTATACAAAGTGCTGGCTTGTTTTCCGACTGTTCCCAGGCATTATTCCATTGCTAAAGCCCTGTGTGAGAAAGGTTTATATTTGAACCTTGTCATATTTCACAGCTGTTAGCAGAATTCAAACTGTACAGGGCCAGTCCCCAGTAAAGTGGACTATTCATTATCCTAATCTCATTAGTTAAGATCTGTTAAGTAGGGACGGGTTTTAATGCATGCTTTTCCCGTTTTAATTATTGACCATAAATACGTTTGAGTGCATTAGTATCAGAGGACGAAGCACAGAGGTTTTTTTCCCCTCTGCTCCCCCTCCCTCTTTTAGATTAGGGCCCAAACACATTATCTAAATGTACATATTTAACTAATCTAGCATCTTGGAGATATCAATGCGAGGCCGTGACATGCGTCGCAGCTTGACTTTGGACCCCGGGTCGCGCCCTTTTCAATAGGCCATGTCACACTGCGGTCTTCTCAGCCATGCAGGGTCAGCTGCGGAGAGTGATAGGCTCTCAGGTCTCAGGACATCATTAGCTCCGAATAAGACTCACTTGTTACAATTATGCCTGTATTGTTATTTCTAAATGCTATTAGAGTATTTCTAAATTGCTAAATATTTAATCATATTATACTCATTTGTGTGTGAGTGTGTGTGTGTGTGTGTGTGTGTGGGGGGGGGGGGGGGGTTGAGTGGGGTAAGGCATTAAAGGGAGCTGAGATAAATTGTGCCATATTCACCACTGTTGTACGCGGGGGGTACAGTTACAGGGCACTGCAGTGGTATACGCTGTTCTTTAACACAACAATGCAATTATGGCACCTTCTTCAGCTACTGGGGATTTTGGGTTAATTCAGGGGCGGGGGGACATATGACCAGCATATGCATACAGGGAGAAGCGTGGTGTTTATTACAATAAGTCACGTGTGTGTGTGTGTGTGTGTGTGTGTGTGTGTGTGTGTGTGTGGGTGTGTGTGTGTGTGTGTGTCTGTGTGTCAGGGTGAGTATGTGTGTGTGTGTGTGTGTGTGTGTGTTTTTGTGTCCCAAATTTGAGCCTCTAGGCGCTTGACCTGGGGTGTATAACTGCCAAATAGTCTACTGAACTTGACCCATTACACGATTACATGCTTAATGCAGCAGAGTTCATTAATGCACCCTGGAAAGATTGAACCCTAATGAAAGACAATGGGAATAGACATGCCTTTGGGGACATACTGTAAGGGTGTCTGTGTGTATGCATGTGTGTATTATGCATGTGTGTGTGTGTGTGTGTGTGTGTGTGTGTGTGTGTGTGTGTGTGTGTGTGTGTGTGTGTGTGTGTGTGTGAGTGTGAGTGTGAGTGTGTGTGTGTGTGTGTGTGTGTGTGTGTGTGTGTGTGTCTGTTTATCACCAAGGTATGACATGCAGCCCATTCCCCGGAAAGCTTGTTTTATAACATAATTACATATATCTGTACTCCTATTAAGTAGTTTAGGAGATTAAGAGCTTTCAGAATAATTGTACACTGATCCGTGAATGAAATTATGCACTGTACGTATTAATGAAACCCTCCACCCTCTCCACGATCTGAAGAAAGCCGAGTTGTCACCATGGTCCTCTCCACGCACCATTTCAGTAATTACCGTACGCAAACACACGGCATTAAAGGACGAAAAAACATCTTCCCATGAAGGACAACAACACCAACGTGTGGGGGCAAGCGGCCTCCTCTTCATTCGATCCCGTTCACATGCACTTGCCTCTTAATGACTTTTCTTTCTTTCATTCTCTCTTTCTTTCTTTCTTTCTTTCTTTCATTCATTCTTGCTTTCTTTCTTCCCTTTTTTCTTTGCATTTCTCCTTCTCTTCTGTTTTCCCCCCAACCACTTCATAATCCCCCTGCTGCTCTATACACCAGTGGCTGGGAAATAAGCCAGGGCTTATTGAGGGGTCCAGCCCAGCATGCCTGGATATGGCCCTGCCTGGCCAGGCCGTAGTGATTGGCAGGCACTATGTTCATAATTGTATTGGCGATATTTGCGGGTCAATAAGAGCCGAGGGCCAGCTGATTTAATTAGTGTCCTGATTAGGCTGCCGTCCTTAGAGTGAAGAGGGGGGTAATGGGCCAGGGGGAGGGGGGCGGGTGGGGGGTATTAGATGTCATAATCATAACAATGGTGTTAATGATGTACAGGTCACTGTAATATCCTGTGTGTGTGTGTGTGTGTGTGTGTGTGTGTGTGTGTGTGTGCATGCATAATATCTGATTTCTTTTGAGTATGTGTGTCAGCCGGATTAGAGGGGCCAGTCTGACTGTGATGGTCTGCTTAATTATTACTGCACGCACTGAACTATATAGCATGTCAATAAACAAAAGAGGACATTCATTCTTGGCTGTCCTGAATTGCAAACAACAGCCACACTCCACTTTGGTTTTTTTTTTTTCATTTTGAGTTATTTTATGTATTATTTAAATTTAAGTATTTAAAATTGATTTAAATACTTTTCATATTGTTGCATAGTTCCATATTTTAACTACAGTATTTATCACTATTCATAAACCATACATCTGGATTACCATAATCTGTAGCACATATCTTGAAAAATACATTTTTGTGAGCTCTGCACTACTAAAAAATATTTTTTGTTTGTTTGTTTGTTTTTGTTAGCTATACGGAATACAGACTGCCCCTACATGGACTTGTATTCCCTTTTTTTTTTTTTTTTTCATTTTTAGTTATTTTATTATATAGATACTATTCATATTGTTGCATAGTTCCATATTTCAACAACAGTATTTATCACTATTCATAAACCATATGTCTGGATTACCATAATCTGTAGCACATAGAGACTGCCTCTACATGGACAGTGTCCTTCCATGTGATCAGTGGAACCAAAGCAGGGCCTATCATTTACAACAATATCCTCTCCAGAGGGATCACATTTGGGGACTTTATAAGCCCATGACACGGCACGTATATATACAGTTACCTTGAGCTCAGGACTGTGATGAATGTGGACTGCATTTAGCCATACATTATTAGGCAGTTTCCCGCACAGGGATTAGTCTGTCTCTTTGACCAAATTGCATTTTTAATGATACTGATGATTCACCATTGAAAGCCAAAATTAGCCAGGCACTGGGTCTAATTGCCGTCCGGGAAGCGGCCACCTTATTGGGCCTTATGAACCTGAGTTTGTTGGCTCTGTGTCCCCCCCCTCTCTCTCTCTCACTCTCTCTCTCTTTCTCTCTCTCTCTTCCCTTGACATAACATGTTGAGCTATTGAGGCTTCAGGGGGAAAACATCTCCCTGTCCATTAAGGCCTTTCATTGTCTGTTGGGAAATTGCCAGGCCAGGAAATCTCTTCAAATGTGTTTTGTATCAATGGAGTCAGCCTTCACTCCTCCTCCCAGCCTCTCCCATCACCATCACTATCACCGGTCTCCCCCGTCCTCGTCTTCTTTCTAAATGCATTTATTTATTTGTTCAGGCATTTGAGCTGGTGAGTGGTGCCGTTGCTGGGTTGTTTGGCTTGATGTGGCCTTTGACAGGTGAGGTGGTAGAGGGATGTGGGGATGGTTGGGGTGGGGGGAGGATGGGAACGATGGGGGGGGGGGGGGGGGGGTGTTTGGGAGGCCACCGAGGAGCGTCTTTGGTGTGCTGGCGCTCCCAGCCATGATATTCATATCTGCACCTTGCTGTGTCTCCCCCTTTTCACTGTGAATGACTAGAAAAAAAAAATTAAATGACTTGCCCTCTGTCACTCCCCGACTTAATGAAATAACACACAATCACATCGAATCCTAGGCAAACTTGACATTTAGCCTTTGCACATTTTATTTTTTTCTGAAAGGAAGGCTAATGTGTTTTGTTGTGTGTGCCTATTTTTTCATCGTCAGAACAAGCCCTAAATCCAGCTAGCATTACAAAGGGAACTAATTAATTTGCAGACATAATTATTTAGTTATAATTTACATATAAATGTGTTTTGTGGTAAAAAATAAATAAATAAGATAAATAAAAACCACAGTAGTAAAAGACACCCCCAAGACTGCAATTTACAATTAGAATGTTAAAGCCACTGATTATATTCAAGTACAATTTCTTCTTGACCTTCGGAGCTCGGGGAGGAAGACGGGGGAGCGCACTCCTTCTCTCTGGCTGCCGCGGCGACGTCCTCTAGTGTGCCTCACGTCAAAGCGCCCCTCCACCCGGCCGACCTTTGTTTCTCATTTAGCCGTTATTAATCATTCACCTGCTCACATTGCAGCCCTTTTTGCAGTGATATTTAGTACTGATGTATGGAATCCATTTAGGAGTGGCGCGGTGCTTTCTCTTCTCTTCTTTATTCTCCTCATCTTTCTTTAAAACATTAATTGTCCTTCCTTAGCCACCCTGTGGTATGTCCATTACAAAAGCTGCTGGTATGTGGTTTGGTATTAGATAACCATAACTTTCTTTTCACTGTAGAATTATACACTGGCACTGGTAATGATGGAGAGAATGGGATAAATAATGTAATAAAGTAATGTTGCATCAGTTTCCATTATCCTTAAATACTTTGTTATACTATGCCATAAGAGGCAATGTGTCATATGACATGACATGAAACCATCACAAATGAAATGGTCAACATCTATGTTGACCAATAACTTTGCTCCTCATTTAGAGACCAGGGTCAAGGATGCAGGCTGTTGGTGTCTAAACTGACCCCCGTACTTCACTGAGATCAGTTTCAGAGAGTGTGGGCTGTGTCTAAAAAAAACCCTACTTGCACACTTCAAATACTTAGTTTAAGTATATAGTGCAGATATTGGGACAATACTAACCATCGAAAAAGTGGGCACTACTGACAGAAGCGCTCAGTGCACACTAGCAGTGTACTGATGGAAGTATGCGGTTTGAGACACAGCCCCTGTGCCATACAGTAGCAAAGACAAATTTCCAGTGTATGTACATTCAGTGGACAATAAAGTTTTTATCTATCTATCTATCTATCTATCTAAGTGAAATAGAAGATGAGACTGCGGGTAAGTAGCACTGTAGGTCTGTGCTGTGACCACTGTGTGCAGTTCATGCGCTGCCCCGTAGCCCCCTGATGTTGAAATGCTCTGAGCTTGTATGGCACAGCATGGTACATTGATTTCATTAGCTCTTGAGTGTGTGTGTGTGTGTGTGTGTGTTTTCTATTCTTTGGCATAAAAAGGGAACTGCAAACGAAAACACACCAAGAGACTAAGTAGTCTCCATGGGTTCCCCCGACTGGTTGTAAAGCGGAACGGAAATGTGTCTAACAGCCTTGTTTTAATGTTGCTTTACCCACAATTACCCTTGACTTGAGCTTTCATACCAACGTGCGTTTTCATACCCTACTTAGTGCCAACAATACATTATTAAGTGCTTAACTTGACAAAATCTCTCTCTCCTTCCTCTCCTCTCTCTCTCTTTCTCTCTTAGTCTCTGTTTCACTTTTTTGGAGTGTGTGTGGGGTGTGGGGGGGGGGGGGGGCTGTAGCAGACATGACTTTACAACAGGCAACAGGCAACAGGCAAATCACATTATCCAGGAAATGGGGGCAACACCCCTCCCCCGTTTGCAGTCAATGTGCAAGCAAAAAACAATACATAAACAATATGCAGCATTGCCTATTCAAAAGCATTGTGATGCGTTTCTGAATGTCTTGACTATTCAGACGATCTTGTGAAGTTCATTATGTAGAAATGGAGAGGGGTTTGAGCAGCCCTGACACATGCACACTGGAAAGTTTGCCGTGAACTACAGTATGTGGACAAATTAAACATTTTACTTTCGAAAGAGGCAGATAACACACATAAAAGTAAATATTTTACATGGTTTAAAACATTAGATTAATGACAGTTATGAACACAGTCCAATATAATTAGTGTGGTACTGCAGAGTGAATGCCCTGAGCTGAAATCCACAAGACTACATCAGCCCTACTGTGGGAGATAGTGGGAATTTTAGGAGCTCTCACTTCTCTCCACCACAAGGTGGCAGCAATGTGACGAAACACAAAGTGATCTTGGGGGCCACAGCTGAGGGGAAGGAGTGTGCGCCGATGTCTGTCGCTTGGCATCTGTGCAAACGTGTCATGCTGAAGCCTGGCGAGCACGGGGATGTGGAGATCGATGAAGGGATGCAGGAAGCGAGGGACACAGAGGGAGAGAGAGAGAGAGAAACAGATGAGAAAAGAGGGAGAGAGAGGAGAGGGAGATGTCGTGACACGTAGCTGTCGGCCACTGACACTGAGGCCGTGGTGGTGGGCAGGAAAACGACAGGCCTTGTCCAAACGCCCTTCATTTGTGGCCTAAAAATATCCGCTGGTGGCATCCTCGTGTGTTAGTCATGTATCAGACTTGCCTGATGGACGCGTGTGCTTATTATCCGTTAGTGTTGCTTCAGAGGAACCCAATCGGCTCTCTGTTTGAGTCATCAATCAGCCCCAACAGATCGCTGCTCCGCCGATGAGAGAGTTCATTACGCGAGGAGAGCGAAGCTGCTTCTCGTTTGCACCCAGCTGGAAAGGTTAGATATCGATAGTTGCTCACAAAAACAACCCAACCCAAAGCAAAAATAGATAGGGGGAGAAAGAAACACTCATATGTGCCTTTTATGTTCGTGAAGTTAATGTGTTTGTGATCGAGTTTCTCAAACTCAGTCTTGCTTGGTAGCAAATTATGCTGCTGAGGGGAGGACTACTATGTCTTTATGTAAACTTAATGAAGCAGGGGTAATGTGAGCAACTGTCACGAATAAATATGGGGGGACAGTGATGTATTCAGTCATTACTTGGGAACTTCGGCGGGACTTTTTGTTGAAATCCTCTCTCCTGAGAACCGAGTCACTTCCAGGTTTTACTCTTTTGCGTGATAAAAATGCAGATATGATTTCAGTTGTTTTTGAAACGGAATCCTCGATCCACCCCATATCTGGATACTCTGAGCCTCATAGAAAAGGTATTCTATCCTGTCTGTAGTCATAAGGTATTTGAAAAGGCCCCCTTGCTTTTCGCTCCTCTGCGGAGCGGCTTTCCCAGTAGGTTAAGTTACTCAAAGTCCTCCAGTTCCATAAAGCTTTTTGTCTGCACAGTAAATGGATATTTCTGTAATCGTGTAGCGACGGCGAGAGGGCCCCTGAATGTCCATCGATGCGTGACATCTCGACGGCTTTCTGTTTTAATTAAAAAATAAAACGCATTGGGTATGGGGTGCTGGTGGTGGTGGTTGCAAAGAGCATGTTGTGTGTGTGTGTGTGTGTGTGTGTGTGTGTGTGTTGGGGGGGGGGATATTTAAATTTCAAATCGCTATCAAGTTTCCATTGAGCTGAGGGTCCCAGGAATGTGGCATACTTATGAAAATGCAATTATGTGATCAGTCAGAGGCCATTAGGCCCACTTGGGCCGGGCACGAGGAGGAACCCACACTGGCATGAATGGGAGACGGAGGAAGGTGGCGCCGCCAGCGGTGTTGGCGGGGGCACGGGGCGCCTTCCTTTCCCAGGTTCGTTTCAGAGGGATGAACAGCGGACATTAAAGGTGGCATTTTGCTCAAAGTGCTCGTCTCGTGTTTCAGGCTGCTCTGCACTCCAGCCCTCTACCTCACACACTCACACACACACACACACACACACACACACTATATAGACACACATACACGCACACACATACATGCCTATAAAAAGACAGATAGATGTGTACACATATATCTATAAAAATATAAAGTACATATATATTGTAAATATAGGCATACACACTTTGCAATCTTTTCTTATTTTGATATCTTTATGATAAATGCATGCAAGCACACAAACACATACATAGACACTCGCACACCAAGACAAATACCAGTACTAGAGAACATGCTGTCACTGACCTAAAAATATCCTTCATACACACACACGCACACACAGACACACAGGGAGTATGCTGCTTAATTTGTATGAATATACATACATTGACCTCTGTGTGTCCTCTCAAACTCATACGTCCAGCACTCTGACTGAGAGGCGCAGATGTTTACATGCTGTTGTTTGCCGGATGTCCCTCCATGTCATTAGTCCTCTGGTGGTTTGGGTCCGTCCGCATCCACTGGATACTCTTAGCGAGGCCTTTATACAAGCAGTGCCTGACCTTTCAATACACACAGCACTGTCGCTACAGTCAGACACCGGCGCTCACACGCACACAAACACTGAGTTATATACACGCGCATATACAAACACACTTCTACTGACACAAACACACAAAGACACAGAGACTAAGGGAGCACGGAAGTGACTACTGTTATCTGGAATGACAATGTTTTAAGCAATCCAAGTGGAACCATTTATGCACGGCACGCCAATGAAAGGAGACCTTTTACTTGTACAATGTGCTTGTACAGGGGATGGATAGGTGACTTTTCTTTTGTCCACCAGAGGTCAGGAAAGAGCTGGTGATTCATAAACGGATGGTAAACGGATGTCTGCTTCGTCTTCCCCCCAAATAAATATGAAGCATTTACTGTAGGGAATTATTTCTCATGCCATTTGTCATTTCTGAGTCAGACTAACTTCCTGTATGTTGAAATATGACAGTGGTGTTGGCAGGACATGTCTCCCTCTCTGAAGTTTCCTTGCTAAGTAGCTTTACAGTAGGATCAGTATGTCCAGTCCACATTTATAATAATAATAATAATAATAATAATAATAATAATAATAATACATTTTATTCAGTGTTTTTCTAGATACTCAAAGTTGCTTTACATGCAAGTTGAAGCAGGTAGATAGATAGATAGATAGATAGATACTTTATTGATCCCCAATGGGGAAATTCAAGATAATTCAAGGTTAAACCAATCAAGGTTAAATTCAAGGTTAAACCAATCATAGAACAAATGACACATAAAAACACAACGTTATTTAACACTGTGTTACAAATTATGCCGTTCTGAAGAGGTGAGTTTTTAGGGATGATTTGAATATGGACAGGCCAGTGCAGTCTTGATTGTGTTTTGGGAGGGAGTTCCACAGGGAAGAGGCAGCAATGTAGAAGGCTTTGTCACCCCAAGTCTGGTGTTTGGTCCTGAGGGGTATTGATAGGAGTTTGGCATCAGAAGACCAGAGGCTGTGGGAGGGGGTGTGATGGTGGGGCAGGTCGGTGAGGTAGGAGGGCGCCTGCTTATGGAGGGAATTTTGAATTGAAGTCATTGTGATACAGACAGCCTGTGGAGATTTTAGAGGTTAGGGATGATGTGATCACAGGGGCAGGACAGCGTGAGCAGGCATGCTGCTGAGTTCTGGATGTATTGGAGTTTTTTAAGGACTTTGGATGATGAATCCATAGAGGATGCTGTTGGAGAAGTCCAGTTGGGATGTGATGAAGGCGGGAATCAAAGTTTCGGCAGCAGGGAAGGAGAGCAAAGGACAGAAATGTGTTATATGTTTTTAAATAAAAAAAGGTTGTTTAAATATAAGTAAAAATGACTCAGCACATGAATCTAACCTTAGTTATACCTCTCGGTTTTTCAAAACTGTGATCACAACTGCTGCCTGACTTTAAAAACATTTAAAAATTGAAGGAAAATGCTAAGGTCGTAGTACTTTTCCTTTGGCTGTATGTCCACCTTTTCAACACAAGGTGGCAGTAGAAGCTTGTTATTCACAGAACTGTAGATCGATATATATATGGCTCTGGTTATTCACATGGTCCTGAACAGACGCATAGGCCATAGTGTGGTGGTTGATGCCTCACTGTCAGTTTTTGAAGGGGTTAGATTTAAATTCAAAGTGTTTCTTGTGTTCCATCCATTACATTCTGCCAAACTGCATTAAAGCAAGATGTGACAGCCCTCTTCCCTGAACTTTGGAAAGGGCTGAAGTTTTATGTGATCTCAATTCCTGACCTGAATAGACATATATATATATATGTGTGTGTGTGTGTGTGTGTGTGTGTGTGTGTGTGTGTGTGTGTGGATGAGACTAGAACACCCCACACTCTGTTTCATGTGGCAGGCATATGGGGGCTATCATCTCCATCCATGCTCATCTCTCTGTCTCTGTCTCTCTCTCTCTCTCTCTCTCTCTCTCTCCATCCCACCACACACCCGGCACCGGATGAACCCCACAAAGCCTCCCCATGGATGCAATCCTCACTCGGTCCGTGTAAACCTGTCACATGGTTCCGATCCACTGGCTTTTCCAGCACCGCACCAGCACGCACACACACACACACACACACACACACAACATATCTCACACTCGTCTCATTGCACTCGTGCCAGCTGCCACGCTGTTTGTCACGTTTACTCCCGCGGTGTAGGACCTGTTCCTGCTATCACATCTGCAAGGCGATATCCTCCGGTGTCTGCCATGTAAAAAAAAAACGGCATCTTGAATCCTTATCTTGTCCTCCGACCCCAGCCTGTGCTGTCTCCTTCGATTTGTCATATTAATGAGGGACTCCACAGAAAGTACAAAAAAGAACCTACATAGTGAATGATATTTGAAAAAAGAATCAGAGTGAGAGGGTCTCTCTCTGTTGGATGTCATTGAAGAAGGCAGCCAGATAAACAAAAAGTCCAAATTTCGCTGACACAGAAGTGCACCGCATTCCAGGTATGCAGTGAGAATAAAAATCTAAAAATAACACCATAAGATCAGCAACAGAAACAGAGCAGAAAGTTGTTGTCATTTGCAATCATGTAAAACAACAGCAGTTGGGTGAATTCCTGCCTCCGACTCATTTCCGTGGATAGATCAACAGTGGACCCGCTTCCAATAGCCTGCTGTCTGTTCCCACTGAAGGCCAACAGTTTTGACTGTCAAATCTATTCACACAGAGCCTAGTGTAAATCATTAGACCACAAACTAGGTCAAGCTATTTTTTGACATCTAACCTTTTGCTCTTAAAATTTATCATAGCACTAGTGACGTGACTGTTGAGAACAGCTTAATGAGTGGAAATTTATTCTATGTACACGGAAACAACAAATATAGTTTTTGTTCAATGGTGGAGTTATTATCCTAAACCACACTTGATGATCCTATACCTATGTGATGTGATTTTGTTGGTTTTATAGATTTTACTGTCACACATTATGTGCATACACAAAGCACTGGAATGACATTAAGTTCTGTTAAACTAAAACTTTTTGGTTCCGTTAACATACCACACGTCAGGAGTGTTGAGAGGCATATCCCTTTCGGCACATGATACTGCGGGTCTACATTATGGCTGAGCAATGGGGACTAGGAACTCCCGGCAAAACATGCAAGAAGATCCAACTCCCAGTCGACCGCATCACGGCACCAAGCGAGGGAAAAAAAAATGGTGGAACTGTAATAACCCAGTCAGAGAGAGGGAGAGAAAAAAAAAAAGGTTTCATAACTGTCTCGCCGGGCTCTCTCACCGCAACCCATGCCAGTCTGAGCTCCCTGTCCCAGACCAGAGAGAGAGAGAGAGAGAGATAGATATAGAGAGAGAAAAAGAAGGAAAGAGGGAGAAAGAAGGAGAGAGTTTCATATGATGACATGTAATGGCTTTCAGGGGCCATTTTCCACCTTCAGTTTCGTTTAACATCTGCGCAGGCTGCTGCAGATGCAGGACGCACGACTAATACACCCCGACAGTCTCCTCCACTGGAGCCCTGGGAAAGTGCAGACGTCCCCCGAGCCTCCAGAGCACAACGGCAGGGGCAAACGGCAGAGGTAGCGGCGGCGGTGGCGGCGGTCGGGATGGTGGTGGGGCGGCCGCTTTCTGGGAAGTCTGGAAAAGCGGCAAGCTGACTCACGGATGGAGGGAAGATGAGGGTCAAGGCCTGTGTGTGTGAGCGTGTGTGTGTGTGTGTGTGTGTGTGTGTGTCTGTGTGTGTGTGTGTGTGTGTGTGCCATCATCCCGCAGACAGTGCTGTCGCAAGAGGACGGTAATGTGACCCCTTGCTGAGGTACAGTGGTGAACGCATGGCTATTCTCAGGCCAACTCACAGGGATTCCCTTCGACAAGACTTAAGCCCTGGTGACAGATAGGGGTGTGTGTGTCAAAGTGTGTATGAGGGTGTTCGTGATGGAGAAGGGGCTGATGAAGGGTGTGTGGGGGATGTGTGTGTCTAATGTGTGTGGGTGTGTGTGTTTGTGTAAATTAGACTAGGTGTATGTTGTATGTGTGAGTGTGAGTGTGTGTGTCTGTGTGTGATCCGTGGCAGCTGTGAGCGAGCAGAGTGATTTAGACAAATCGGCTGACAAGGTCAACATTAACAGAACCCTTCGGTGTGCACGCTGACAGCCGCATGTACACACTGATTAATACCACTCTCCCTCCCCTTCCCCCCTCTTTTAGCTGCAGACTCCTATAAAATGTACACACACACACACACACACACACACACACAGAGTGAAGACAATTTGCCTTTGGCTCTTTCCTAAGCGTAGTTTGGCTCGGGCCCAGCCACCAGCCTGGCAGCCTCCACTATGCTCCTACTAGCCACATGTGTTTGTGAGCATGCATACAGATGAGTTTCTGTGTGTATATCTGTGTGTGTTTGTTTGTGTGAGTGTGTATGTGTGTGTGTGTGTGTGTGTGTGTGTGTGTGTGTGTGTGTGTGTGTGTGATTGCTATCTGTGTTCTTTCTACCCTTGAATCATTATGAATGCCTGTGCAGTTGTGAAAAAGTAAGTGTGTGCGGTGTGTGTGTGTGTGTGTGTGTATATTTGTCTGTCTGTCTGTCTGGCTGGCCATCGCCACTGAGCACACTCCTGCGCTCCCTTTTTACGGGATGACTAACGGTCCAGACGGTTTCCCAGAAGCCGTTCGGTTACGTAGGCAACGGCTGTGACACAGGGGGGAGATGCTGAGTAACCGTGGCTCCCTTTAGCCCAAGCCAGCGCAAGCTAGCGCTAACACACCATGAAGATATGCAGACTTTCACAACCTCAGATTCCACATATGGATATTGGATCTCCCAAATACAACACAAAGAGAGAAAGAGTGAGAGAGAGAGAGAAAACTGCATTCATACATGAATTCCTATAAAAATAATGTTCCCCCTGATGTTTTGCTGTAACCACACCACAAGTCAGTAAACTTTTTCAGGGTGGTTGATTAATGTCTGAACTGTGTTATATCCATTAGCAGACCGACGATATCCCTTCTGGGCAACTGTAAGCTGACTTCAATTCCATCAGTTCTTAAAGCAACAGCTTTTTTTTTTGCACTGCATTAGATGAATATTCCAATGTCCACTTGACCTTCAACTCAATCCTTTCTTTCTCTTTCCCTCTCTCTCTCTCTCTTTCTTCATGAATGTTAATTTCCTTCCTTCAGGTCTTCCCTGGATTCTTCTCGTAGATTTTTTTTGGACTGATCCTCCGACAAATCCTTCAGTGAGGCTGTGTCAATTTCCCGTTCTGGTGGCACAGACGCCATGCGGATGCCAGTTTGTTTGCTAAGAGGAGTTCCCATGGACTTAAGGACACGTCCACAGTCCGAGCGTGTCAACAAAACCCACCCTGTCCAAGCAGAGCGGCTCCTCCTGGCACAGGACAGAGGTTTGTCCACTATCACTGTTCACACACAGCACCGAGGAAGAGGAAGAGAGAGAGGTGTGGGGGGGGGGGGGAGAGGGAGAGAGACTCACTGAGAGAGAGAGACAGAGCGAGAGACATGACTACAGAGGATAGACAGACAGAGAGGAAGAGAAAAGAAGAAGAAAAATAGAGATAAACCAGAATGGGAAAGGATAGACAGAAGGAAAAGGGAAAAACAAGAAAAGAGAGAGAGAGAGAGAGAGAAGAATGAGTGCACTGAATTCTGTTTACTCGGTTTGAAAACTTGTCTTTGGAACTCTCTCTTCCAGCCACCAGTTCTCGTGAAAAACCCAGTCGTTTCCTGTGCATGCAAAGCTCTCCTCTGCATGTGTGTGTTCTCCCTCCCTGTCTCCACACATCTCTCCAAGCAGCCACATGCGGGGACCCTCCAGAGCGCTGCTCTCCCTGTGAGGGTTCGCTGCTACCGTGCGACCCGGAAACACGCGGCCTCCGACAGCAGAGACGGGCCGTCTCACCTCTCCTCTCCAAAGCTCACCACTGTAAGAAGACAGGGTAATTGGAAATGACAGGTCAATCAGATCGCTGTGCTGGAGCTCAGGAGTGGAGAGAGCCAGAGGCGCGTGTCTCAATCGGTTATCAGAGGCCAGAGCGCAGATAAAGCACTAGTAACCTGTAGGTTGCTCACACACACAATAATACACTCCCTCTTTCACACCGACCCACTCATTCATCCACATGGTTATTTGCTCACCCACACTAATAAGTTTGCCTGTTTCTGGAAGAACGAACAACTGATTCTGATTCTGATTCTTTGACTGTAATGTGTATGTGTCCTCCAAAGCTGATGATACAAAGGCCCCTTTCTGGGCAATGTTGCTGGACAATGTTCCTGACTATTTTGTTTTGGCACTTTTCCTTTGATATTGAGCAACTTATTTTTCTTGAAAACTTTACTCACCAGTAGACATATTATCATGATCACCAAGTAGAACACATGCAACCAGTTTTGCGGTTGCTATGCAGCATTGCTCATCTAATAAAAAATTATATTTAGGCCCCTTGGCGTCAATATAACACTATTTATCGCTTAGATGGTACCCAGTTAGTTAAAACCCAACTAAAAGGGTCATGATCAGATCTTACCTAATCAACAGTGTTACACAGTGCCATATCAGGCATTCTGGGCATGCATTGACAATGTCAGAGACTACACCCTCATATGTACAGTATTGAGAAGCAGGCTGTGACAGGATTTACATTATGTGCAAGCTTGGCTGTGTAATCATTTGCATACTTGAGGTTTACATACAGAATGTATTGCTGCCCATTGTTGGCTTAGCAACTACCAAGTACATAAAGAAACGTGTGTGTTCTGTGTCAAAACACAACTTTGATTTTGAAGTATTGTTAATGTTGTGGATTTCCCTCGAGCTGCCAGTATCCCAGTATCCCACCCTATTAGTCCGTGGTATGCTGAAGTGAGGGCAAATTGCCTTCATCCATCATTTTTGCGGTAACGCAAAAGAAACACTTCCTCAAACTCTGCCTCTATGTCTCTGTGGAAACCTGTATCATCACAAACAAACAACGACACAGCAAATGACTAGGAAGACTAATGATCAAAACCAAAATCATCCAAAAAGAGTCTGTCTTGGTGAGGACTGTTGATATTCAATCATGTCTGGCCATTTATGAGACTTCTGAATCACCACACCATTTTTCAGTGACTATGCTTTATGGGAATCTAATCACTGCCCCGTGATCCCTCCATAGAAGGGTACATTAGAGCCCATCTAGTAGTCCCCTCTGTGGGGTAGTTGCTGGGCTCCCCTTCACCTGCAGAAGGGGTTTAGCTGCTGCCAGTCTTGTCAGGCCCACGTGATGTCTGTGTAGGGTCACCTCCCGACCTCCGTCACATAGGAAGTGTTAATCATCGCCGTGTCCGAACTTCGTCTTCCTCATATGACACTTCCCCTTGTCCCATTAAAGCCAGATGGAAGTGAATCAATCCAGAGGTTATCTATAAATGTGTGCATGAATCACAGCCCTGCGATGCTTAACAGGACCCAGGATAGAAGCTTCTGGCTTTTCTTTTTCACTTGTGACGGGAACATGTTCTCTATTGGTACATGTTTTGTTATGATACCCCCACTACAGAATTATGGGGGAAAAAACCCTGTATTGCCTAACTTACTTTTTTTTGGGTTGCTGGTGTCGGGAGCCTGTTCAGGTTGCAGTGGGCTTTTTATGCAGCTCTTTGTAACTTTTTGATGAGCTTAACATCTTGGCTCACAACTCTTAATTTCCTATCAGTGGTCTCACACCTTGTTTATGAAATGTATGAAAAATAACAGAACACTTCACACCCTCATCCTCTATGGTCTCTCTCTCTCTCTCTCTCTCTCTCTCTCTCTCTCTCTTTCTCTCTCTCTCTCCATCTGTGCTCCAATTCCCCCACCACAACAGAAAACACCCCCAGACCTGGAACCCTGCCACTGTATCCCGGCAACCAGCTTAAACAACAGGAAACAGACAAGGGGATTCCGTCAGTGAGGCAGTAGAAAGGAAAGCATTGAGTGGAGACAGGAAAACGAGAGAACAACGACGTGGGGTCGGGGGGAGAGAGAGAAAGACCTCTCATTCAGCCAAACCCCACCCCCCCTACCACCAGCAACTACACTGCCCCCCTTCCCACCCCCAACCCTCTCTACATTGAGATATGCCGAATGTGTATCGAACCACTGGGACCAGTTCTGCCTCCACCTCCTCCCCCAGTAGAAAGGACCTCAGTCAGTCAGAGAGCAGCACGTCCTTGGGCAGCTCAAAGCTGGTCTATTTTTATTGATTTCATGTCAAGAGAGAGAATGAGAGAGAGACAGAGGAGTAAAAGAACATAGAGTCCTACTTAGGCACACATTTCCAGTCAGAGGTGAAATGTTCATTGAGTTGAAAAGCAGCACAAGTAATGATCACACTGCAAGAATGCTGCACGTGTGTGCATGGCGTAAAAGTTGGACTTTTTCACTCCAGACAGTTTCACTTCCTCCGTTATGATGACTGTCATTGTCCTCGCCACTGAAGTATGCAGAGAACTGTTAGCACAGCCTAGTAGTAAAGTGTGTGCTTAGCATGATGTTGACAGTGCCTTGCATAGATATGGCAGAGGAGGATTAAGGCTTGCCTCAGCTTGTCTCAACAAAGGTCTTTTTCAACAGCCTTTTTCCCTTCGGAGAGAGGTGTGACTCTGTAATTCATAACAAGAATTCTGGCGATGTGCAAACAGTTACCAGATACTGTATTTCTCATATCAGTTTTTTTTTTCTGTCCCCCCCCCCCCCTCCTCTCCGTCCCAAGAAGTCTGATAATCATGACATGATGACTCTTATCCAGATGCGTGTGACGTACAACAAATTCCCTTCACCTGTTGGGTGACTCGTGGAAACTGGTTCAGAAATAACCAGGAGGAAATCTGGCTGTTTCAGTGCAGAATGGCATGCCAAAGAAACACGAGAAGGAGAACGCTTGAGAGAGCCTGTGGCCTGCGTCTGTGCCTGTGAGTCTTTGCAACACATGCCCTTTAAGCATTAAAGGACAAGAATTAAAGGACATGAATGGACGAATCTGCTCATTAGAGGAGATGGGCAAGTAAGAAAGTGCAACTAGCCACAAGAAAAGGGAAGTCTTTTTTGACAATGGCCTGGATTTTGAATTTCTCCTGCTGCTTTTACCAGGGCTCTCCCCGCACTCGACCGTGTAAAGGCATTTTAATGTACTTCAGCCAGACTAGAGAGCAGAGTAATAAAATACACGCTTGGCATATATGCCTTAAACCTAAATCATTATAATAGCCCTTGATGTGACAGTCATAGCCTGGGCAAGTGAAACCATCCACATACATAAGCCCATATCATTACCAAATTTGCAACAATACTGAACTAATAAACATTTTTGGTGGAAAAGAAACTTGCAATAATATAATATCATCTGGTCTCAAACTGACATTTCTCTACCTTGGCCAAAAGGAGGCCGTTTCACTTTATAGTGGCTTCCCTCTTCCGGCTTTCCATAGGCTCCTCTCTACGTCTTGCATGAGAGCTGGGTCGTATGTCACTCAAACCACAGTCTGGTAATGGGCCGCAGGTTTGAATCAAAGCCTCACGCAGACATACTGACTTGGTTATCCTGAGTGCACGTCGTCTGGGCAGTGGACACACTTGGTCACGGATAATCATGGCAAAGTGAGGGGATGATACATTGGATTTCTCACCCACATTGAATCTGGTGATTCACTTGTGCCTCTGCTCCCGCTTAGACAAGAAAGGTCACACTTGGTTGAATAGTTGGTTCTTCTGGCCTTGCAATGGTGATGCTGTGATTTACTTGGTTCTTGTTAGTAATTCACTTCCATGCCATTGGCATTTTAATGAATATCTTAAAATGTTTAGTAGCGCTTTCACATAGAGGTAAACATGTTTATAAATACAGTAAATAAATCATGACTTCCAAACACTGCTCAGCCTTCAAGCTATAACTTGCAGATGGCATGCTAGTTAAGATTGTACACGTTGTCTTCACTTACTGTAATGTACCTAGGGATACAACATTAGATATCTAATTAAGTTTGACTTCACATAACATGAAGCAATTCATCTTCATATCTAAACAACTGCTATATACCAGGATTACAATTAATACATGGGATGCCCATGCCCCTAATCAGTCCCTGACTGACTTGAATCTACTGCTAGCACACAGCCAGTGGAAACTGATAAAGTACAGTACTGTCTGGATTAGGGATATTCGAGGTGTGTGTGTGTGTGGGGGGGGGGGGGGGGGGGCACTGGGAGGCAAAGAAAGAAGAAAAAAACTGTTACTAAACATACTGATAGATCCAGACATGCCGTAGATAGCCCTGCTCTAGTTCTCCATTGACAGCGGAGGGCTACGAGTGGAGAAGTACGTGTCTCTCTCTCTCTCTTTCTCTCTCTCTCTCTCTCAAAAATAGCAGCTGAGGAGAAGCAGAAGTTCAAGATTCGCGCAGCTGGCCTGCGGAGCGTGAATGAGTAGGCGATCCAGTCAGACCCCTCCAAACGATCCCACTTCTACAGCTGTTCTCACCCATGTGATGCTCCTCTGTTGTGATGTTTCTCCCTTTCTCTTGTTGTGTAAAGAACATACAGTACATACAGAAGTGATACTAGGAGGGGGCTTTCCAATCAACAGATGTAGACCTATCATACGTGTTGAAATCTCTATAAACTTGCTTAATAAATCACATGGCTGTCACACATAAATGTGGCATGAGAAGCGGTGAGCTTATTATGATCGCTGCTAGCGTAGCTCCCCCATGGTAAAAAATTATTTTGCTTTAAGAGATGTTCTGAACTGCACCAAATTTCATGAGTATGATAAACCAGACATGCTCTGGGGGTATGCCAAGTTTCATAGTATTCCATCCATGGGGGGGTATAAAATAAATTAATTTATGTACATTTAGTGACTGTACAGTCATCGGCCTGTAGATGGTGGTGTTGAGCGAAGGGTTGCTGGTAGAGGATGATGAGAGGAGCTATACACACTCTCTCTCTCACACACACACACACACACACACACTCACATTCTGATTTCCAGTATTGGCGTTTGTCCACCAGATGGCACAGCGACTTACTGCAGAGCCATATATATCTCTGCTGCAAGACACATTCATTACTCCACTTCACTTCTGAAAACCACAATGGATAGCTTACGGTTTCACACCATTGTGGCTTGTGTATTCATGGTAGGATGATTTTCAGGTGAAATGTGATTCCTATATCTTCTTGAAGCTGAAATAAACCTGAGAATGTGTATCAGACATGTTTGTTTTTTACGGCAGGTAGGCTACTAACCTTTCACCAGCTTAATGTTATAGGTAGAATAATGTTAACCTTTGCATAAGTTGAGTGATGGAGGCTAGTTTGATTGTTGGTGTAGTTGTGAAACATAAACACGGTTATACCGAGCAAATTGATAACAGTACTGTAATTGTCTCTTTCGAAAGCTAAGTTAGTTAGCCACAACACTAATGTTCGCTAATGCGATGGTTTGCTGATGGAAGATATACAGTAGGAAACCTGTCTACTATGCACCCTAAACACCAGGCTAGGACACACACACACACACACACACACACACACACACAGGCACGCACATACAAGCATACACACAAGTTGCAAGAGTAGAGGGTGGAGTTGGTGGAAATGGAAACAAATTGACAAGTGTGACAAGCAGGAGAGGATGCACAGGACTGAGCGGTGGTCATATTTTGTACCACTATGCGATACTTCAAGTCATTTAGTAATCACAGTGCATCTTCAATAATCTGTGGTGACATTTACCACTTTTGTTGTTTGTTTATTAATGAGTGTGAATGTCTCTGTTGTGTCATTGTCAAGGCCTTGACTAAATAAATGCCTATGTTCAGAACAGGCTGAAATTTGAATATTTATTTTCCCCAGTGACATGTATAACTAGCATTTATTTGTGAATGTTCCCCTTTCTGAAAGAGAGTTATTTAAACTGCTGTGGGTAGGACTATGATTCTGGACAGATTCCTAGCCAACTTCATCTGTCTCATAATTTTACTCTATTTTCCAGCGCTAGCATTCCTCATGTCTAAACAAACAAATCACAACACCGAACTCTTGACAGCCTCCAGTTAACTTTGCTGAGGGGGGCTTTGCTGTTTTAATGCACTCCGATAAAATACAGTGTGGGGGGCAGCTGACCCAGAGTTGGCACATGTGAGATTCTCTCCATGATACATACACCTCCGTCCAGAAATGTCCATGCACATCAATCAGATAAAGCTCAGATGACTAAGGGCTGCGTGTTGTTGATGTGTCTTCTGTTGCTAGCTCTGCCAAAGCTTTGGTCTCCGTAAGTATAGACAAGACATATTCCTCCTGTTTGAGCCTGAGCACAGAATGAAACAAATAAACAAATGCAAACAAACAAAACTAAGTGCTCGAGACCATTTTGTATATTTACACAAAAAACTGTAATGATGTTGTGAAAATGTGCAAGCATAGAGCAGGGGAGTCATGAATCTTCAGCACAAGACGACAAACCGCTCAACGCCACTAATGCCCTACCCCATACATGTTGCTATATTATGTGTGTGTGTGTGTGTGTGTGTGTGTGTGTGTGAGTGTGTGTATGTGTGTGTGTGTGTGTGTGTGTGCTTGTGTGTGCGTGCGTGCATGCATGTGTGTGTGTGTATGTGTGTGTGTGTCATATCATTACACCAGATGTTGACAAGCCATATATTAAATATGTCAAGGAAATGTGTCATGAGATTACAGGAAAAAAGTGAGTAGTGAGGGCAATGGTGTGCAGAACTGTGACAAACAAGAATCTCTTTGTGATGTTCTGAGGTTTGTACACAATCAAATGCACTTTTGACCACACATGCGTAATCCCATCAAATGTGCCAGTGTTACTTCTGTCACTTCTGTTTGTTACTTAAGATTCTGTAATAAATTAAATTTGTACAATATATGATATTACAATTGAAATATAATGAATCACTCAAACATGATCAAATGCACTTTTAACCATAATGTAGGCCTATAATTACATCAAATGTGTCCGTGTTTCTCACTAATTCTGTCTCATAATCATGTTTTTTTCTTGTGGTAGTGCATTACTTAATATTTGGCCACGAATAAGTATTTAAAAAGAAAATGTGTCACTGCTCCTAAAATATTGTTAATTACCCAACAAGAATGTTGTTGGAGAGAGTGCATCTGACTGAGTCAGACAAACATACTGTAGGCTACAGTAGCAACACAAATTTGTTTTTTGTTCACTTTTCAAATCAGTGTTCAGCCACCATGTGGTGAAGGTGTTCCCTTTCCTTTATTCTTACCAGTGATCCGTGATCAAGTATCAGATTATTATTTACAGTAGGCCTACTATTTAGTTCCAAAAAAATGTGGCTTTTGCAAATTCAGGATCCTGATTACAAGTGCATGTTGACTCCAAAAAGCTACTGCAGGCAAAGAGAGCACCGCGTTGTGTTCCGTCCCCTCCCCAACAGTGCTTAAGCTGCCCCCTCCAATGGCTTTGGACGTATGTTTGTGATTATGTGTCACGATCTCTGCTTAACTTGCCAGCTACTTTTCAGGTTCAGAGAAAACCCTGAGCTTTATAACTTCTCCCATTCCAAACGAATTAGTCTGCATATTATTCAAACTGTCACTAATGACATACTCATGGGAGCCGAGCAGATAGCAATATTTCTGTAATGCTAGTCAGCAGCTCTCTCAGACAGGATCAACCTCAGGCTCTATGCCCACTGCATTTTAAAGGGATACTTTTATGAAATGGTGGAAAGTCGAGATTGGACTCTTCACACTTTTTCCAACTACGGCTTGCTGCTTTGAGGAATGCCTGTCTAAACCATATTTCCCCATACGATGGGGGAAAACAAATTTCAGAGGGAAATCGAATATCCTCTAAACAACATGGTCTGGTTTTCTAGGGAGTGAGGAGTTGTAGAATGTAAATTTGAGGGAGGGGGGTTGGGGGTGGCAGACAGGCAGACAGAGAGGATAGGCTACATTTTACTATACCCCTTTCAAAAATAGTGTGACATTTGGGTTGATAGCTTAAACACGCTCAGGTCTAAGAAATAAGGAGAAACTAAAGCATGGAAAGCATAGGAGAGCCATGAACCTTTTCAACTGTCTCTCCCTATCCGCGTTGGGATGGATTCCCTTGTGGACAAGTTCTCGCGCTGAGAGATTCCGTGTGCAATTTGGCAAGCTGGCAAGGAGGAATACGTCAATCCACTAAAGAGGGCGGCGCGCCGGTTAGGAGGTGTTTCCCAGCTTTAAAAACGCCGGAGACTGCCTCTGTCAAGCGCTGCGTCACATAGACAGGGAGTCACTGGAAATCTCAATTAGAAAAGCAGAGAGCAAAACGCTCTGTATGATCTATTCCCCGTCTGTGAGACATAGCTATTCTGCTTTGGAGATTATAAGAGACCGGACCTGTGAGGTAGCCTAGTCTTTGATTTGTATGATTTTCACAATCCTGGCGCACTGTCACCTGAATGCAACTGATAGAATCGAATCCGTCATACTAGGCTACATCACTGTGCAGACCAATATTTTTAAATTCAAAGAGTTCGCATATCTCTCCTCAAAACAATTAATTCGTTTTCTTTTTTCCATTGATCGGTTGTCAAATGCAATTCATTTAAAAGGAACTCGCAAAGCCTGCTAGCTGTTATTTAGACTTTTGTCGTACCCGCTATCCGAAAAGTAGACCTGACGCAAGTTGGATGCAGGATACCAGCTGTCTTAGAGTTAACTCCAGATTCAACTTTGGACCACGTTTCCCGCCAGCGGAATACGGATTGAATTTTCCGTCCACTATCACCACCATTATGAAGTCTGCTGAAGAAGGTCAGATTTGTTTCTATTTATCACATTATTTAGCAGTTCAGCTGCGTACAGTCATATGGAGCCGAATTTGTAGGCTACTCGTTGAAGTGCATTCACACAAAGCTGTAGCTAGGGTATGCTGTAACTTTGTCTAACAGGCTACCAATAGGCTACTGAGCAAATGTGGTAACTAAGGCAAGTGTGGTAAAAGTCGTCTGATGGTTAGGCTACTATCGGATGGGTCTTCCCTGGTTGTTACCAATAGGTGTATCTTGAACGTTAACTCCTAGTGTGTGTGTTGATGCTGAGATGACAGTTGCACTTATGTGTTTTCATTCCCAGATGTCAGACAGACCTAAGTTGTTATTGTGTCTATATATTAAAAATGGAATATAGTAGCCTACGCAATGGTGGCCACACTTTACCACAGTCACCAATTGTATACTGTTCTTGCTTCTTGCGCTGTCGGAGGTGGTTATTACTGTGATGTAGGCAGGCACAGGGTAGAATGTGCAGGGAGTGTGACACATTAATAGAGTGCGCTCATCTAAACGTGACCACGACAGCAACATTAACAGCCGTGCATATATCCTGACACTCAATCCGGGAGGCCTACAGCTCCAGTGCTGATGTCATGGACTTTTGTGGAGTCGAGATTTCTCTCTGTCTTTGAGGTTTTTCAGCCAGCGGTCAGGGACTATTATTATTCATCGCAGCCTCTGACTTGTAAGCCTCATAATTGATTGCAGACACATGGGTGTTGGGGTTGGTGGTGTACTGTGGTGGCGGCGGCGATGATGGTGATGGTGTGTGTCTTGGTGGTGGTGGAGATGGTGGGGGTTCAGTTGGCTGGGGAGAGATGCTTCACCACTTGGATAACCGTTCTCTGCTGACGAGTGCAGTTATCCATGCCCCCAACCCTACCCCCCCCCACCCCTCCCCAAGCTCCTCAACACCTACCCCCTTCCCCTTTCCCTCAACGCCGCCTCCCTCTCAACCCCTAAAACTCTGTGGCAGTTCAGCCAGACACTCGCAATTAACTCAACCCCCAAACCCCTAAAGCTGGGCTGCCATCCGCATCCCGCCACCCTATCCCAACCCAACCCTATCCCAACCTGCCCTCCTCCCACTCCAGACTACACCCGCGTTGAGGTTCACCGGTGGTTGTGGCCCAATCCCCACAGACCTACCCGAGAAAAAAAAAAAAAAACGAAGACAGGAGAGGAGGCAGGAGAAAATAACAGTAAACATGTTTGTTAATGCCACTGTGTGTGGAGGGCCAAACTGGCCTCGCTCCCAGAGGGAAGTCTGGCCAGCATGGCAGCGTAGCATCTTCCCTTCCTGACCTGTTTTGGTTGTTTAAAAAAGGTAGTGTATTACACAGTGGGAGAGTGAGACAGAGAGATCTGAAATGGGGTGATATGCTGAACTCTTCCGCAGGTGTATCTAGCTTGTGTGTGTGTGTGAGTGTGTGTGATTGTGTGTGTGTGTGTGTGTGTGAGTGTGTGTGATTGTGTGTGTGTGTGTGTGTGTGTGTGTGTGTGAGTGTGTGTGAGTGTGTGTGATTGTGTGTGTGTGTGTGTGTGTGTGTGTGTGTGTGTGTGTGTGTGTGTGTGTGTGCTGCTTTTTGCTTTCTTGGTTTTCAGGTGATGCAATCACATATGGTTCATTTTGCACGTCCTGCCCTTTCTGAGAATGCAAAAGTGGTGCAAGAAAGACAAAAAGCAACAAAGTGAAACCTACCGGAGCATGCATGAATCTCTCTCTCTCTCTCTCTCTCTCTCTCTCTCTCTCTCTTTGTGTGCGTGCAGTTCGATGTGTGTATGTCTGTATATGTTGTGAAATATGGGTCAGTGTGGGTGTCTGAACTCTAGAAAAAAAAACTCCTTGTCCCCTTAAAAAAACAGCAAAGCAAAGATAGAAAGAAAGAAAAGAAAAGACAAGAGGAGAAGAAAAGAGAGAAGGTGGTGACGATTGATGAGAAGATCAAACAGGAGGAGGCTGGTCGTTTGGTTAATGTCATCAGAGTGGGAGAGGAGATACACACTCCCCTGGTGTTGCCTTTACACAGAAATGAAAGAGGCAGTGTGTGTGTGAGAGAGAAGAGACAGACAGAGAGAAAGAGAGAGAGAGAAAGAGACGGATAGAGCAAAAGGAGAACAGGATGCCTTGCCTCAGTTCACTCTGCAGGTAAACGCAGAAGAGGAGAGAAGAGAGAGAAGAGAAGAGAGAGAGAAGAGTAGTGACTGATGAGCCGTGACCTCTAAGGTCTCGCACACCGCCATACTTCGGCTTCAGAGCCTGAGCCGCAACAATGAACTCCACGAGAGAAGAGCCCGAGTTTGATTTCAACTATCTCTTTGAGTTTAACCAAGGAGTGCAGCCCCCCATGCAGAGAGGTGTGTGCTTGTCACTGTGCTACACACACAGTGGATTGCTCAGTTTATTTGCTTGCAGTAGTCACATTGTTAATGTAAATGTGTGGACTTAATAGGGCTGGGTGAGACTGACATTTATATTTTGTTAACAAGATGCTATGGAATTATTTTAATTAAAAGAGTGAATCTAGAGTCTGTGTTTGGCAGCTCCATGTAGTGTGGTTTTAGCGTCATTTTTCATAAATGACAGCATAGTCTGGGTGCGTAGTGTTGCACGCAGATAGCTACACAGCTTGCAAATTGTTGCGGTCAAAGAAATTGTTGTTTGAAAAAAAGAAAGATGTAAGTTGATATGGAGTGCAGTAGTTCTCTGTGTCTGTCGAAGACTTTTTGAATGAATTGCTTTTGGATCGGTGCCCCTTCGTAATTGAAACTGAGAGTGAATTGTCACAAGAATCAAACAGGGGAAAAGTCAGAGTACAAGCTAAAGTTGTGCTGCGGCTTGTTTCTGGAAATAGTCTGTCACAAACTAATTTTAGCCGGTCTGCCCACGTATTCTGTGGTGCATGACAGGTTCATCATTTCACGCGGTGTCCTGTTTGCGTAGCTCTGTGGTTAGCAAATTTAGAACGCTAGGTAAAGGGGGGAACCGCCAGAAAAGTGTCGTGCTACAAATAGCTTTTTTCCTTTAAATTGAATTTAACAAGAACTTGGAAAAAAAACCTAGGTTAAAAGTGCACTACATAGTACACTTCTTCAAACTGTCAAATGAATATGGATTAGAAAATTGAGGGCTGTGTATTCCCTTGTAAGAGTGTGTGTTCTTGTTTTATTTATAAACATAATGTTTGTGTGAATGTATGTTTTCATGTAAAAATGTGTGTGTAAATGAATGAGACAGGGAAGAGGGTCTCCATCCACACACAAGGGTGTGTTGTGCTTTAGCAAATGTAAACTCTCTGATTCAATCAGGTCGCTACCTTGCAGGCATGCAAAGTGCTGTCAGCTGTACACATGGGAGAGTCCTAATTCACTCACTGAGTGGGGCTATCAATCAAGCTCTGTATCTGTCACACACACACACAGACATGCATGCACACATACTGTACACACACACACACATACACAAACAACGAACATACAGACACACACACACAGTCACACACACACACACATACACACACACACACACACACACACACACACACACACACACACACACACACACACACAGACGCATGCACACACATACACACACGCACACACACACAAACACACACACACAGCAGCAGCGGATCCTCCTCCTCTTCACACTGTGCCCCCCACATCTCGGTCTCTCCACATCTCACGTTTACAGCAGCACTGGCATGTGGTCTGTTTCTGTTTTTCAGTATGAGCTGGGTTCATTTCTGTCATAGATGCGTGGTTTGGATAAGTATGTAATGTGGTGTTGAAGTCAGAAGTCTGGGTTGCAGCTTGATATGTAAAATAGATTGTTGTTTTGTAGACACATGTGGTGACATTTTCCCTGTGCGTGTGTATGTGTGTGTGTGTGTGTGTGTGTGTGTGTGTGTGTGTGTGTGTGTGTGTGTGTGTGTGTGTGTGTGTGTGTGTTTGGCTCCATAGATGCCTTCAACTACACTCCGAACGTCAGCCTGTCCCTGCCGCTCAGCATGGGCAACCCTTATCTGGCCAACCAGTACCACAACCTTCAGACAAGCCCGGTCATCTCCGTAACGTCGTGCCAGCAGAGTGGCTACTCCATGCACGAGGACGCCGTGGCCTCGGGCTACTACTTGCGGCCCAATGGGGCACCACCGCTCGAGAGCCCGCGCATCGAGATCACCGCCTACGGCCAGTTTGCCGATGACGAGGTGGAGGAGAGCGGGACCGCTGACCCAGCGATGGCTAAGCAGCGCAACGTCGTCAACTCCGTGGTGACACTGACGCTGCCAAATGCCGACGGGTACCGCGACCCGAGTTGCCTGAGCCCGGCAAGTAGCCTATCGTCGCGCAGCTGCAACTCGGAGGCGTCGTCGTACGAGTACTACAACTACGACGCGTCGCCGCAGAACTCGCCCTGGCAGTCCCCCTGCGTCTCGCCCAAGGGCTCGTCCTCGCTCCTCTCGTGCCCGCACGCCATCACCATGGCCACAGGCCTCATTGGTGGAGGCTCTGCCTCCTCGCCTACACGCCACTCCCCCTCCAACTCCCCCCACACCGGACTCGCCAACGACGATGGCTGGGGGAACGGAAACGGGAACGGGAACGGGAACGGAGCGCCACGTAACGGTGGAGGAAGCGGCAGCTCTCGACCTAATTCTCCGTCATGTGGCGCCACGGCCGGGAAGAGGAAGTACAGCCTCAACGGCGCCCCCTACAGACAGCCCTCGTACTCGCCCAACCAGTCGCCCGTGCCGTCCCCACACGGCTCCCCGCGCCTCAGCGTCACCGACGACAACTGGATGGCCTCCAACACCAACCAGTACACCAACTCGGCCATTGTGGCGGCCATCAACGCCCTGACCACCGACGGCGTGGTCGACCTGGCCGAAGGCATCCCTATCAAGTCCCGCAAGACCACCGTGGAGCACGGCCCCGGCATGAGCCTGAAGGTGGAGCCCAGGGAGGATGAGCTGGGACCGGGTGGTGGAGGAGACCTCTGCCAGGAGGACTACAACAGCACCACCGCTGCAACCACCCGCCTGCCTTTCAAGAAGGAGAGCTACTGCACAGGGTTCCTGGACGTGCCCCCACATCCTTATTCATGGTCCAAGCCCAAGCCATACCTCAGGTACAGCATGCTGGAACACGTGCACACACACACACACACACACACACACACACACACATGCACACACACACACACACACACACACACACACACACACACACACACACACACACACATGCACACAGATATACACACACTTATGCCATCATCATCATCAACACCATCATGGCATACAAACACACACACTGTCACTGTCTGTCTTTCCTGTATTATGCATACACATCTGTCTGCCTGACTTCTAATCTAATTCAAGCCCCCTTCATTAGCTAAGTCAACTGTGTCCAGGTTATCACAGATAGATTCCCTGCTTTGATTTAACAAACACACCTGAGTAAATCAATTAGGTCCAGCGATGAGAGTTAAATCAAGGTCCGTGGAGTAGCTCAAAATGAAAAACAGGGAGCAAGGGGGTCCCTCAGGACCAGCTTGGAGAAACATTGTGTTCGAGGTTCACACACGTACTAATACAGGCAGTATAGACCTCTCGGGATGTGACTGTTTGAAGGAGTGAAACACGCCTGATTCTCTCTTCCTTTGGTTACAATGCACTTTACGGAACCAACCAGTATGAATAAGGCACTTTGTTGAATTGGAGGAAATCATATTCTTTGAAGCTTATTAACTGGGTCCAGTAATGTATGAAAGTTTGTGTAAATTGCCAGTTGATTTATGAAGGGGCACGTACCAGTCAAGGGCGAGCTCTGTGGGTCGGGCAAGAAAAAGGAGAGTTAAAACAATCCGTCCAAGAGCATCGCTGCTTCCAATGTTATTCTTTGCGTTTTCTAAAATTAGACTTGTTTATTTGGCATAGATTGTTTGTGAATTTGTTTTTTATCTTCAAAGACCGCAGTGGCAGCTGTCAGCGTCAGTCGAAACAGGTCCAAACGCGGCTTTTCTCTGAAGATCAAGAACATTTCATAAATCATATTTTACAGGGTGGAGTAGCGGAGTTTGTGTCCTGGTTGTCATAGCAACCCATACACAAGCACACATTCCCCAAAACACACACACACACAAATATTGGGCACTATCCCATAAACTCCCTTTTCTATCCTGCTGCCTCCCAAGCTGTGTGTCCTCTGTCTCCGCCGCTGCCCACTTTTCCTGTTGGAAATCAAGTGTTTGATTAAGATAGTGCGCAAGCAGGAAGTGATGGTGACAGACCCTGGACCCTGGGACTGTCCGAACCGTCTGACGGGTCACCCACCATGCTGCTCCTCTCTCTAACCCACCCCCCCCCCCCCCCCCACATCATGATGTAACCCCCCCTGCTTGGCTCCGATAAAGGAGTGCCCTACGGGGGGAAGCTGGTTCGTTCTAGGTCAACAAACACACTGCACGGCTTCCAAGAGGATGTCTGAGATTGCTTTCATGCGAGCGCTTAGGTCACAGGTTTTATGTTGGCCAGGCGTCCGGTGAGGGTGAAGTATTGTCTTGCAAGTGTTTGTTTTGATTAGATATGCTCACACAGCCTTGATGTGGGAATACATTTCTTTTACACTTTCCCTCTTTTTAGAGGGCTTCTTCTCAGTGGCCTTTAGCCAGCTGGGACATCAGCTGTTGTGGATATCATTACATGGGCTTTAAGTATAAGTATAAGTATATACTTTTTTGATCCCGTGAGGGAAATTTGGTCTCTGCATTTTAACCCAATCGGTGAATTAGTGAAACACAAACAGCACAAAGTGAACACACAGTGAGGTGAAGCACACACTAATCCCGGCGCAGTGAGCTGCCTGCTACAACGGCGGCGGTCGGGGAGCAGTGAGGGGTTAGGTGCCTTGCTGAAGGGCACTTCAGCCGCAGCCCACAAGTCCAGAGTGCCACGGCTGCCCACTTTGTCGACCTCTTAACCAGGATTTTTGTAGTAGGGTTGTGGGGGACCATCTATGTGTCACTCATTTTGTACTCAAAATTTGTCCTCTGCACTGTGACACTCGTTATTCTTACACTGAGTTTCTTTTATTAGTTATTTTCAATAAAGTCTTTGTGCTTTAGATTAATTTAGTGAAAATCATTAAAATGATTATTTAACCTTTCAATTTGATATTTTATTACAGTAACTTATCTTTTTCTGGAGAGTGTACTCTGTACAAGTAGGACACGTTTCTATTAGATTAATTTTCGAAAGACTCGGCTATTAGTGCCCATGCTTTTGGAATGAAGTATCTCGGAGTACGACTACAATTGATTTGATTACAGCTAATCATGAAATGGAATGGCTCAGGAGGCTTCCCAGAAGGGAGAAAAATCTGTTTTGTGTAATTTAATTATTCTTTGCGTGTGTGTGTGTGTGTGTGTGTATGTGCATGTGTGTGTCTGTATGTGTGTGTGTCCACTTGAGTTAGTACTTGAAAGCCCTTTTTTTTCTCTCTCTCCTTATGTGTGTGTGTGTGTGTGGGTGTGTGTGTGTGTGTGTGTGTGTGTGTGTGTGTGTGTGTGTGTGTGATTTGTGTTATATTGCCTCTACTCCAACTCATGTTTCTCTCTGTGTGTTTTGGATGTACACATGTGTTTTTAGTGTGTGGTCTCCTACTGCATCTCTCTAAAACTCATTCTCTCCTCTCTCATATCCTCTCCTCCTCTCTCCTCTCCTCCCCACACATCTCCTCTCCTCTCCGTTCCCCTCTTCTCCTCTCCTCTCCGTTCCCCTCTTCTCCTCTCCTCTCCTCCCCCCACATCTCCTCTCCTCTCCATTCCCCCCTTCTCCTCTCCTCTCTGCAGTCCCTCTCTGCCCGCTCTCGACTGGCAGCTGCCATCCTGCTCGGGGCCCTACAGCCTGCAGATCGAGGTGCAGCCCAAGTCCCACCACCGCGCCCACTACGAGACGGAGGGCAGCCGCGGCGCCGTCAAGGCCCTCTCCGGAGGCCACCCCGTGGTGCAGGTACCCAAACCATCCGCCAAACCGCTCTCACACACACACACACACACACACACATACACACACACACACACACACACACACACACACACCGTACAATCCAGTCCAAAGCTTTTCTTCCTCTCCATCGTCTGTCAGTCAGTCAGGCGACGTGCCTGAGCCAGAACTCCGATCCAAATCTCCAAACTATCGTTCCAAATCTTCTAGAGGCACCCATCTCCAAATATTTCCACACCAGCTTTTCATCTAACCTCAAAATTCATGTGTCAGCATTGTTCCAGAGCCACTCGTAAGGAATAAATTGCAAGTGGTTTGTGTCTTGCAAGTGCGCGACCAATGGGGAGAAATAGAACACCAGCACTGCAGGGCATTAAGAGCAGTACAAACAGTAGTTGCAGTGTAGACACATTTGCCAAGACCTGCGCTGCGTTGGTGTAGCCAGATATCACTTTATAGGGTTCTCTAAATTACGTTGTGATGGATGAGGTTGCTTAATGTTCTTCTGAAATGAAAATGGCGTCTTTTATTTAGAATATGTGAAGACAGAGCAATAGCACCACTTCATCATATGATGTTATGATCTGGTTTAGCTCAAGGCTAAGAAAAATAAGACAAAAAAAAAAAAACCTTTACAGAAGCTCCCACAGTGACAAATGAAAGCTTACTTGGAGGGGGGGGGGGGGTGACTGACCAATTGAACTCTACTGCAACAGGTGGGTGTAAGTGAGTGTGTGTGTGTGTGTGTGTGTGTGTGTGTGTGTGTGTATGTGTGTGTGTGTGCATGTGTGTGTGCGTGTGTGTGTGTGTGTGTGTGTGTGTGTGTGTGTGTTATTAATGGTCCGTGAAGTCGGGAGTTGATCTGCTGCAGCACAAGGTCAGTGCTGACTGCCGTCGCGCATATTGACACAATTAGTATGGAAGGAGACCATCACCTCGGCATATTGTGTTTGGCAGCCGCTCCGAAAGCTCGCGTCACTCTCGCCACTGCGGCTCCACACAGAGCTCCTTTCTCCCTGTAGGGCTACGCCTGTCATGCTTGTTTGTACATCTTGCTTTGCTCAAGTTGGAAAGCATGTTAAGTGTGTGCTCCTGTGTGTGTTTGTAAGCTGATGCGTGAGGCAGTAAGCGATGTGCATAAAAGTGTAAGTAAGTAAGTCTTTATTGTCTCTCTCAAATGCGTCTGTGTGTGTGTGTGTTTGTATGCAAGTTTACATGTCAACGTCAGTTTCAGTGCAAAATGCACTGGTCCATGAGCATATTTCCATGGCGATGCAGACCCCCCCTCCCCCTCCTGCTGAGCTAGTCGCCATGGCAGTGTCAGCCGGCTGATGGGAGCAGCTGGGCTTTCTGAGGATATGTTTTTAATCGTGTCCCAGCCCGCCGACCCCACTGCTGCTCCCACCACAGCTGTTCTGCAACGAGCCTCCTCAAACACACTCCGTCAACTTTCAGGTGGTACTTATAAACCCTTTTCCACATGCCCTCCCTCCCTCCTGAACACACACACACACACACACACACACACACACACACACACACACACACACACACACCCTCCACACCCACACAAAGAAATGAGTAATCACCTTAGGTAAAGTGCCATGTATCAACACAGTCTAATTTGTTAACATAGCACCCACCCACCCCCCGCCTGTGGCCCCCCTCTCCTCGGCCCACCCCCCGCAGTGAGAGACCTTTGCCAGGCTGGGTCTGCGGCAGCTCAGGCCAGTCGCCTTGGACATGCTGGAGCTCCAACCACCTCATCATTCCCAGGCCTCCGCGTGCTTGGGGCCTGGGTGTTGAGAGGCTCTGGCTGGCTCGCTCTGTGGCTTGTCTCATACTCAATCAGTATCACTGCCTCTGTGTGTCTGTGTCTGGGAGGAAGAGTGCTGGATCAGGTTGGATGCATAGGGAGGGGGGGGGGGGTTTGCCCCCCCCACCACCACACACACACAGACACAGAGACACACACGCACACACACACACATTCGCACTCACTCACACATACACAAACGATGAAGCAATGAAGAAAGGATCTATTTTCGTGTGCTGAAGTGCATCACACCTCCGTTTATGGCTGTGTGGTAATTCATTCAGCCCGGGATGGCAATATTGCAGTGATTCAGGGGAAAGGGGGGGGGGGGGGGGGTCGTAAACACCGGCTTTACTGACGCACGTCTCCTGTCCCACTCACATCGCATGCATTTCTCAGCTTTTACTTTTACTTGGCCTGATTTAATACCCCGACGATTACGCTTTGGGTGAAATATCTTGGGGCTGTCGTAAGACTTGAAGCGCCTCTGAAACTGAGCCAAGTGGTGGAGTTTGTGGGCAGAGAGCAGTAGCTAGCGACTGCTGTTCTCGGTTTGGGTTATACAATCACAGCTTCTGAAAGAGAGCAGACGAAGAAAGAGAGATACATACACACGCACAGAGAAACAACGACAGACTGTGTGAAGTAGTGTAAGTGAGAGCTATAGAGTGAAAGACAGAAAGTAAAGACTCACAGATTGCTGAAGCTCCTTTCAAGTCCTGTAATCATTTCTGCCCTGTGGTTTTGCAGTGAGAGTTCTCAGATCTTTTTTGGTGTTTGTGAAAACGTGGCCGCCCTAAGGCTTCAATTTCATTCTATCTCTACCTCCTATTCTTTCTCTCCTGAAATCACCCTCCCAAATGCTACTGTGACTCTCGCTGGAGCTGGAGCTGGAGCTGGGGGGGGGCAGGGGGTTCCAGTGAGGTCTCAGTGCTCAGGGGTAATGAGAACCAGCCGCGGGTCGGGCGCAGTCATGGGGAACAGTGGGCAAGTGGAGCGACTGATACTGGAGGAGGAAAGAGAGAGATGAGAGAGAGAGAGAGAGACGAGAGACTAGAGAGAGAGAGAGACAGAGAGAGACAGAGAGAGACGAGAGAGAGAGAGAGAGACGAGAGACAGAGAGAGAGAGAGAGAGAGAGAGAGAGAGAGAGAGAGAGAGAGAGCGCGCCAGCGAGGGCACCGGAGTCAGCGGGCAGACAGGGAGGCAGGGAGACAGCTGGGGCCCAACATGGCCTCCGTTCCCCTCGGCAACCCCCCCTTAGAGGCTTTCTGCTTCCTGCTGATTAAGGGCCCAGGGGCCCCCGCAGTGGGCCCCGGTGGAGGTGTGGGTAGTGTGGTGGGGTCTCAAAAGCTCGTCTGGTGCCAGTTCGCCGGCTCCAGGGGGACTCGCCGCTTCACTGCTGATGTCATCTCTGTTGAGGTGCTCATCCTTCAAGAGCGCTCCCCTTTGACAGCTCAAACAGCCTCCCGATGCTCCCCTTCGTCCTGCTCCTCCTCCACTGCCACGTCTCCGAGTGCTCCAAAACACCGGACCCCTTCTGTTTCCTTTCATGGTTGGACGGGCACTGCGCTTGTGACGCTCGTCTTCACTCTCACCCATCCTGCTTGGTGGCGGCAAAGCCAAAACAACAACAACACAACTGTCACAGACGCTCATCGCTGTTGGCAACAACACAACTGGCTTCGTCGCACCGACTGGCAACAAGCCGAGACTCCGTCGCTGAAGTTCTTATGATAAGCAGCTGCCACTTAATTGTCCGGTTGTTATTGTTTTTTGCTCAAGGAGCCCCCCCCCCCCCAACACACACACACCATCCTGCTCTTTGGCTTATGGATGGCCCTGACTGCACATTAGTTATCACAGGAGTTCAGAGGCCCGCTGATGTGGTAATGAGCAGAGGTGTTTTTCTAACCTCACTCTGCCGGCTGATGGCAAACACACAGTCTCCCCTTTGTTTAGGAACCCCCCCCCCCCCCCTTACCGCTGTGTAGGGCTGACATGACAGGCTCCCCTGCCACAATGTGATGGCTCCTACTGGTAGGATGGAGACGCTGTCTGCACTATCTGACAGACGGACAGACAGACAGACAAACACAGAGAGAGAGAGAGAGAGAGAGAGAGAGAGAGAGAGAGATGGAGGGTTAAGACCTGGAAAGTTGAAACAAGCATCCAGATTGTGGATGACCACCACTCTGTGGACTCTGTTCCCCCCCCCCCCCCCCCCAAACCAACCCCATTCCACCTCTCCCGCTAGTTTGTTTTCCGGATCTTTCCTTCACTCTCTCTCCATCAAAATATCCGTGAAACCCCCTTTGCCCTGGAGTCTGCCTGCCCTCTGTGGTGGTGACGCCATGCCGTCCCGACCCCTTCTTGCCACTTTTCCAGTTTACCGGCTCCTGTTGACCGCACTCGAATTACGGGGGTAACCCATACCCCCCCTCGTTGGTCTATGGAACCGCTTCCCCCTTTCACCACAGTTATGTCCAGCATCTACACGGGTGGTTTTCAGACGCATGCCTAAGATGTGTCAAGGTCTGCTATACCTTCAATCAGAACCACTATGTCATGATTGATGGGTTTTTCCAAAGAAATTGATATTAACTAGTATAGCCTCAAATAGAAGCATGTAGAATTAAGTTGTTTTTCTTTCTTTCTTTCGGTCTCTCCATCTTTCCATTTGGTTCAGTAAACATAAGGATATGATTAGAACAGATGAGCTCCGGACGACTATCAACAATTACAGCTCCATTCAAGCAATGGCGACTAGCTTCATCAAAAACAACACTTGTTAAAGACTACATCCACATTATTCCATTTTTTAAAATGGTGTTTTAAAACTAATAAAATCTCCTTCCACACGCATATTTGCAGTACCAGAATCATGTCTGCACGGGACACCTGAAGCGCAGATCACGAGGCCTTTCGCACAAATCACGTGTCCACTCATGTAATTGTCACCATTTTAAAATGCAGAATTTAACTGCATGACAGATGCTGCCAAAGACAGCATGGCCAATAAAGCTTGTATTTCATTCTCCATGTTGCATTCACCGCTGGCTGGCTAGTAGTAGAAGTTGAAGTGAGTCATGGAGACAAGGTCCAATCAGGAAGGGAACATGGGTTTCTACGTCATTGTTTTCGGACAGGATTTACGTGTCCACATTAAAAAACAAAGTCGGAGTTTTCAAATGAATACTGGGGCGACAACACTTTCAAATCATTTCCAGAGCTCGAAAGCACCGGAGAAGTGTAAATGAGATTCAGAGGAAAACGGAATAGTGTGGATGGAGCCAAAGCATGAAAGCCATTGTGGCATAAACTGCATTGGAGTGTAGTAACCAGTCCCCGTGGGTTCGTCTGTGACAAGCTCCTCGTATTAACTTAGGAAAATAAAAAAGGCATTGCTCAGGCAATGGCAGTTTATCCAGGATGCCGTCCAGTGCTATATGAGGCTGGGCGCTGGAAGTGCTGTGGAAAGGTCTTGACTCGAGGCCTTGTTTATCTGGGAAGAGCTGCCTGTGCGTCATGTGTGTGGCGACCTTACCAAGTCCTCTCACCACCATGGGTCTTGCCCGCCTCAGAGCCCAAGGAAGTCAGACTGCTTTTCAGGCTCTATGAGTTCTACTGGTCAAGAAGTAGGTCTCCACATACTCTCCACCGAGGAACCCCATTAGGATGTTTTTTAGCAAAGGAAGCAATCAGAAACAGTTGTTCAGATAGTCAGTTATATTTTGTTTAGGTTTAGGATAGATATTTAGAACAAGGTCACTGATGTTTACCATACAAAAACGTAAATGAACAATGTCCAAATGAAAAAAGTTATCTCTGGCTTTTGATACTCTTATAACAGTTCTATGACATATTAAGCATAACCAGGAAATATAGCAGGGTATCCTGGAGCACTCCTCTGGTTTATCTCCAGAGGGACTACGTCCCTCCATGCAATCCCCACACTTTTTATGTCCCTCCTAGACCCCCTTGAAAATATGGTCCTCTCCTTAAGGGGCTTCCCTTACTCATGACCCTGGTATCGTCAAACCACTAATTGTAGCCGAAAAAGCAACTTCAGACATGGTACAAAATGACTGCATTTTCACTGGTTTGAGGTGACGACCACAGATTTATGAGGTAAGACATTGGTGGCTCGCGTTTATATCAGGGGGTAAAGAGAAATCCTGTGTACTGCATGCAAAGTCTGATTTTTTTCCTTTCTTATTTTTTTCTCTCTTCTGTTTTTTTCAAAAGATTTTTTCGGTCTGTAGCTTTTGGCAAATGATTTTGGTCACAATCCGTTCCCCTTAAATCTATCAATTTATACAGAGCTTCGACTTCTCTGGTCTAGACATTGGCAGTCGCCAGAGACTAGGCCCTCTGTGTGACATAACATTCGGTTTTAGTTATACTTTAATTCACAACAAAGGACTAGAGCCACTTTGCCGCTCGCTGAACGTGTGCCTTTCATAACTTCCCGGGCCAAGTATAATAGTGTCACACACACACACAGACACACAAATGTGGTTATGGCTGTGTATACACTAAACTCCAAAGGGAGAAAAGAGGGAGGGATAATCAAATAGGTCTGGAGAGAGAGAGAAGAGAGAGAGAGAGAAGAGGGAGAGAGAGAGAGAGAGAGAGAGATGACATGGATGAGTGTAGATTTAATTTGGTACAGCGAAGCCTCGCTGTGTGACTGTCAGCACTTGGGAGTGAACGTGATAATCGGCTGAGTTCCCTACCCCACCCTCCGTGCTCCTCCTCCCCATCCTACCCTGCGCCACCCACCCACCCACCCACCCATGCCTTCTGCCTCCTGCCTCCTGCCTCCCAAAACTCCCTCCTCTTCTCCGCCACGTGGAGCTCAAGTAATGACATTCCTCCACACTAAAAAAGATGGAGGGAGAAAAAGAGTGGAAGAGAGAGACAGAGAGAGAGAAAGAGAAGCCTCAAGAGGCAGCCTTGAAACAGTTGAGACCGTGGAGCTCGTTGGACGGTCATTCCCTGGCATCTGTGGAACGGCATGCACTAAAACCAGTGCACCTGGGCAGAGCGCGTCCAGATGCACAGGCCTGTGAGCTCTGCTCAAGCCAGCAATGGGGGATGCATCACCGTCGTAAACCAATAACGCAGATTACTGCCCAATCATAAAAAGGCACAATAA
This sequence comes from Alosa pseudoharengus, assembly GCF_046254945.1. NCBI lineage: Eukaryota > Metazoa > Chordata > Actinopteri > Clupeiformes > Clupeidae > Alosa > Alosa pseudoharengus. Next base: position 17,461,554 of record NW_027468587.1, on the reverse strand, counting down.
CATCACTTTTTCATCTGTGGTCATCATTTCATCATAAACGAGGGCCGTACGTGAGGCAAACAGATATGGTTCATGGATGAGGTTGATTGATGAGGCTCTTGCTTTTATGTTGACCGCTGCAAAAAGCATCGCAGAGCTCGATATGTCTTTAGCAGTATTAGATATTCCATCCTGACTGTATTAGCCATCAGTGAAAGCACAGGAAAAACCAAACCAGAATTTCACGCGGCATCGTAAACTGTAGGCCACTTACAGTAGAGCATATACTCAAAAGAAAGTGGAAGAGAGAGAGAAAGAGAGAGTGAGAGCAGAACAAAAATCAGGTGTTCTGTAGCGTTGTTAGTGGCATTTAATTTAATTCCGGAACCCCACATTTGCTACACCGTTGCTTCCAGGAGCGGGTAAAATACAGACAAATCATTTGCCATTGCAGTTTGGGAAGGGGAGTGAACGCCAGCTACTGCCGTCACAGTGTGTGCAGATGAAGAGAGCGGGAGAGGGAGAGAGCGCGGGTCACCGGAGCACATATGGTAAAGGAATCGAGCGAGGTAGCCCAGGGGAGACAAACCCACGTTCCTTTACTGTCGGGAAGACCAGCGTCACTGAGGGTTGCCTGACCTCATTAATCACTTCCTCTCCAGTATGAGGTCACCCTCGGCTTTGAATGGGGCCACCACCGCCATTACCCCATGCCTGGGGCAAAATGGCTGAAAATGACCCCCCTTTCCTTCTTCAGTCGAGGCTCCTGTGGCCGCTCACTCCTACAGTATATTGAAGAGCTGAGGTAATGGTTTGGAGGTCACGGTGAAATAGGGGAGGATTGTAGACAAGTACAAAGTGTTGGAGGACACACAGATTTAGTAGCACAACCAGCCATGAAAAATCAGTGTTTTATTAAGATATCACACCGAGAGGAAACAGCAAGCAATTTTATGGACCGTTTTCAGATTTAACCTTATGCTCAAATCATTAGAATGTAAAGCAACCATTTCTTTCTTAACTCTCTCCACCTCTCTCTCTCTCTCTCTCTCTCTCTCTCTCTCTCTCCGTCGCCCACTGGTTCTTATGTAAGTGCCTGGTAGCATGTGGGCCTCCAGATAATTGGGTCTGGTGACACTCTAAGTAAAATATAATAAGCAAAGCGGGTCTGCTAGTGAGATCACCTCAAAAGATGAAGTGCTCTCTAGAGAGAGCCAGGACTTCAAGAAGCTCCTGACCCCAACGTAACTCACTGATGACTAGCATGTGTGACTAGCGCTCAGGTCAAGACAGCTGTTGAGCTATTTGGAAAAGTGTAGGGGGTAAGCTGGGGGCTGGGGATTGAGTAAGGGCAGAGGAAATGAAGGAATTGACATGATAATTGACCATACTTTTGTCTATTTCTAGTGTACATATTCTCCCTTTCATCTGTCCAATTCAGCCTCTTGTTGATTATTAGACGGCCTCTAAATGTAATCTGATCCATTTCCTCATGCCTTGATTCATTGGTCCTCTCCAGTGTAATTTCAATACCAAAACTTAATCCACTGGAACTGAATTGGCCTTAATCATGATGACACGTTGAGACCAACTAAGCAGATCATTTTCATTTTAATCAGCCGCAGATATGACCAGTCAATTCAAGACAACGCTCTATTATCTGATAAAACATTGAATCACTTGGCACAATCAAATATTTTTTTTTCGCAAGAGGACAACAGAAATGACTGATTGCAACAGGCGCAAATTTCCAATGACGCCATTTATTGCCCCCTTCAAAAAAAAAAAAACACGCACGCACACACACACACACACACACACACACACACACACACACACACCACCTCCCTCCATCCTCAAAACCCTGACCCCCTCACAGAAGCAATTATAAACCCATTAATCAGATTATGTCATAGGTTACATGTGGCCTGTGTTCTGTTATATGACTCAATCTGTTAAATAAACATTGGGCCTCATATTTGGTTTGACAGACCCACTGTTTTGCTCCACCACCAGATGAAAACTTCATAAGATAGCAGATTTGAAATGATACGCTTGTATTTAGAGATAATTGAACAATTTTGTGGGATCTTTTTTCGCTTCAGATGGATCGTGTTTAGATAGAGCGATATGTTTTTTTTCACATCTCACATGTGGTTCGATGACCCAGCCGGGTTGAGCGATATTATGTATGTTTTTTTTTTTCGCATCTCACATGTGGTTCGATGACCCAGCCGTATTGAACCCTTGAGGTCCATCTCGTCCCATTGCAAAGGTTTACTTTTCATGTTGAATGTTCCGAGCAGAAGCTTGCCCCGGCAATTTTTTCTCTCTCAAAAGGCAGCCCTCTTCAGGGAGTCCTTCCGTGTGCCCACACACACGTCTGAGAAAAAAAACCCTCGCCCGGGCTAGTGGGAACATTCGCTCTTTGCTAACCAGGAGCACTCTCCAGGGCTCGTGCTGCTCTGCAGTTCAGCGTTTCCCCTTCAGTGGATTTCTGGATGTCGACCACATCAATCCGAAAAAAGAAAAAAAAAGAAAGAAAAATGAGTTCAGCCCCCTTCTTTAAAGTGCGCTGTAGTTCTTCTTTTCTCTTAGGCTTATTGTGAGTGGTGGTGGTGGTGGTAGTAGAGCTGGCCAAGAGTAATTTAATGCCCCAACAGTTCTTGGTTAAGAGGTCTCCCAAATACGTATTTTTTCGTTAACAGCATATTTCAGACTTTCAAGCACCTCCACTGGAATATTAATGTTTCTAGTGAAACCTTTTTTTTTTAGGTTGTTAGATGAGGGAGGATGTTGGCAACGTTGGTCTTCACTACTCTACTTCACAGTACTGTGAGCAAGAGTGAGCTCTGGCCCTGGGGATATGAGGTCTGAGTTTTCGTGTGTGTGTGTGTGTCTGAATATGTCTGGAGAACTAGTTTTTTATGTTTTTTTTTGTTTTATTGGAGAGAAGTAGCCATTAATGGTGGCCAGTGAGGAAGTGGTACCTGTTTGATGTTCTGGTTCTGATATTTGTCGGGTCTTTCATCTCAGTATGATGCCGTTGCTGGCACCAGGCCAGAGCTTCATAAGCCTTAATGAAAATCATAATGCATGTTCATTTCCATGTGAAAGAGGCCTGAAGGGGAGCTCTCTGGACGCCATGCATGCTAAGGTTGGAGAATTGCTGATGCGCTGAAATCAGGCATGGACCACTGCCTTGTTGACGCAAAGCTTTTTGGCATTGGAGACAGCTAATCGATAGAAACCTCATTTATATGTATGACTTTTATTGTGACTACTAAAGTCACTGTATACCAAAAACTATTTTGAACTCGTTATTCATTTAAGTCCTTCATTTATTCCTTCATTTATATTCACCAGATTCATTTTCATACCAAAAGTTTTGAATTACTGTTGTCTATGTAAGCTTGTTTTTTGGGGGGGATTGTGTGTCATACTTTATCAGCATTTTCATGTCCAAAGCCTTAGCATTTAGATTTTGCCTTTATTAGAAATTTATTGAGCATTTGTAGAGTTTATATCAGAGATTTATTATTTTTCAAATAATGCTGACAATGTGAAACCCCCAAGTCCATAAATGACTTTATCAATTAGACCTAAGGCTAGAGTACTAGCAATTTCCACTAACTTAAAAATATATAGATCTGGTGTGGTGTTGGAAGCCATAAATAAATAGCTTCGTTTAAGTCTCAGTAAACGTCACAGACACTGCAGCGTACATGCACATCGGTTGTGTATTCCTCGTTAATTATGTCACATTCCTGCTGACAGACCTTAAATGATCGTTTTGGTTTCTCCTTCTGTCTCGAAAATGGTCACTTTCCATTGAGTCAGTGTCTGCCGCTCCCCTGGATCTCCCAGGGCACTTTGCTCTTTTATGGCCACAGCGAAATTTTAATGAACAGCAACGTGATGGGGAGCCAGCCGCCCCCATACAACCCCTACCCCCCCCCCCCCCGGTTCTTTACTGTGTATGCAGCTCCCTAGCTTGGGAGACTGCACCGTAGACGGTCCCAAAAAGATCAGAACACTTTTTTTTTTCAGTCTACCCTAAGGGGGGGTTGGGGTTGGCTTTTAAAAATACTTCCCCACTACACAGATTTGAATGCAAGGACACACAGGCATGGTCTCCAACTCAACCAAGAAAACAAACAGAAGAAAGAAGCCGCTTAGCGGAAGGTGGGGGCAGAGAGAGGAGTATCATTAAAGCGGGAGAACTGTTAAGTGCCTGATGTGTGTTCAATAATTAACCCCCACCCCAAACACAAACCACCATCCCACCCCCAAATCCCTGCCTCTCCTCCCACTAAATGAGGATGATTGCGGCGTTAAACGTGGGGGTCTTTTGAGATGACGGAAAAGGTGGGTCTCTCTCACCTGGTGTTCTCTTTGTTCCCCTGCCAGCTGTACGGCTACATGGAGAGCGAGCCGCTCACCCTGCAGCTGTTCATCGGCACAGCGGACGACCGCCTCCTGCGCCCGCACGCCTTCTACCAGGTCCACCGCATCACCGGCAAGACCGTCTCCACGGCCAGCCACGAGGTCCACCAGAACAACACCAAGGTGCTGGAGATTCCGCTGCTGCCCGAGAACAACATGCGGGCCATGTGAGTATGCCAAGCGCTGTGTCCTCGGTGACGGGTGGACACTTACCACACCACAGCACTTACCACATCTGCCATCAACACTTGTAGCAGCAAACAGCATTTTAAATGAAGGGCTTCGGCCTGTAGGCCTTCGTTAGGAATACAAGTGCCTGAGCCTTAAAAGAAATATACAGGAGATAAAAAAGACAGACAGAAGGGAGAGCTTGCCTGATGTTATATGTTTTGCTTTTTTATCTCCTGTATATTTATTCCCCCCATCACAGTGAACAAGCATCACCGCAGTTACAGCACAAACCTTGTGCTTTTACGTTTTTAGCAGTGGTTATTGGTCTAAATTATTTCCGCTATGATAGCATCAGACCTTTATTCAGTAGCCAGGGGTGATTGCAATTGTCAGAGTATTCAGAAATCCATCAGTCAAAAAAAGGCAAACAAGTAAGATACAAAGTTGGGATTGACCCTATAGAAATCTGACATAAAGGAGAGAACACATTTTGATCTTTGAATAAAAGCATAAGAGATGATGAATAGATTGAGTTATAGAAATAACACAACACGTCAGTCATGCTACAAGTAAATATATTGTTGAGATTCAAAAGGTTACTTTTATTTTCTTTGCTGTCTTAAGCACACACCTAAATGAAATGACTGCGTATTCTTGGCAAATCTGTGTGTGTGTATGGGGTGGGTGTGGCAGGAATCTCAACCTTTTTTCAGTAAAGGTACAAAGAACAAGATAATGCCAGCACTCGCCCACACAACAGTTTTTGGAATGGGGGGGGGGAACACCAAAAAAGAGAGAAAAGAAAGAGGATAAGGATGTCATTGCCTTTCTTGCTCCTGCTACTACGTGCCAGATGAACTGATAGACCTTCCCTCGATGTGGGCCTTGTCAGATCACTAAAGTCTCCTGGAGGTTCCCACCCTATAAATCCCCCCCCCCCCCACACACACACACACACTTCTCGCTCATGCTTGCACACACACACACACACACATATACACACACACACACACAAACACACGGTGCGGTAAATTGCAGTGCATTTCATGCTCACAGAACCCTAGCCAGCTAGCAGCCACCTCTCCCGGAGGAGCAAGGGGGCTGCAATCTGTGGGGAGCCCCAGCAGCAGCTCTCCTGTCTGGGCTTCAGTTCCAGCCACAATGGGTCTGCTGGCCTGGAGCCCAGCGACGCGTGTCAGAGAGATGGCGTCGAATCCTGAAGAGGAGTTACATAACCTCCCTCACCTCTGTGTTCTGTTTCGCTTTTTTCCTCACTTTTTTCGCGTGTTTTCCTTAGGTGAGACAGTCTTCGTCTAAGAATGTTGGCCATATTCTGAAGGTTTCCGTGAAATAAGATATATGTTTTCTTTTTTCTTTTTTTCGTGATCTGTGGAAGAGTTACAGGCCCTCTCTTTAGAATAGAGTCATGTCTTAGACTGCAACAAATTGATAGTTATACTGCACAGCAACTGCCGTATGTGCGGCTTGTGCGCTTAAGTTCAAATTTGAAAAACTTAAATCTCAATCTCGCCCCTTCTCTCCTGAAGGGTTAGCCATGGATGGTGTCATTGGCACTTGGCTTTGTGAAAGTTCCAATTGAAACAGCAGGGTAACTTGAGCATAGAGCCATGGGAACATTATAATGTCACAGTAAATTTGGGAGTGAAAGAGCCTTTCGTGCCTCTCTCTCTATCTCTCTCTCTATCTCTCTCTCTCTCTCTCTCTCTCCCCATCTCCTGTGCCAGCTCAGGAAGGTGTGGGCTGGAGTTCTCTCTTAGCAATGAGCCAAAGGTCGTGCCCTGTGGAAGGTCGCTGACTGACTTTTTCCACTCAGCTGCAGAAGGGGTCAGGGATGCTCCACTGTACAGAGTATGTCCTCTGATTGATGGGGAAGTCGAGAGGGTTTTCCCTTCACTGTTACCACTGCTGCCATGGCCTGTTACATACCACACGACACACCACAGTGCAATCATAGAAACCTTCAAATTAGCTGTTCTCAACCCAGCAAATGACTAGGCTGCATCTGCCCTGACTTCCTAATTCAACACAACATCATCTTTTTTGACAGTACTGCATGCAATATACGTGTATGTAGTACCTGTAGAACTACAATTAGCATGCCTTTATTTTCATTGCACAGTTGCACAAAACCAAATCTACTGTGTCTCCCTGAACAGTACATACAATGTAGGCAACACACACATGCACAATCCTCAGATTGAATCAACACATAAATGTAGGACACATTTCAAATATGCATATATTCATAACTATTCATACAGATATTAAAAAAAA
>NW_027468587.1:17447163-17449663 GCF_046254945.1 Alosa pseudoharengus | reverse complement strand
CACCTCCCAACTCCACTCCTTTTCTCTCTCTCTCACTCTCTCTCTCTCTCTCACTCACTATCTCTCTCTCTCTTTCTCAATTGCTCTAAACTCCCTCGTCTACTCTCCTTCAAAGCCACCTCCCAACTCCACTCCTTTTCTCTCTCTCTCTCTCTCTCTCTCTCTCTCTCTCACTCTCTCTCTCTCTCTCACTCACTATCTCTCTCTCTCTTTCTCAATTGCTCTAAGCTCCCTCGTCTACTCTCCTTCAAAGCCACCTCCACTCCTTCTGACGTTCTCTTCTTCTCTCCACACTCTCTCACCTCTCTTAATATCCCTCCCTCCCCTTGCTCCCTCCTTCCCTCCCCTCCTCCCCTCCTCCTCCTCCTCTCAGCCCCTTCTCTCTCTCACTCTTATTATCCATCTCCTTCACTCTCTCCAGAGGGTTGTGTTGCAATTCCTCTCGGTCCTGTCTGTCTGTCTGTCTGTCTGTCTGTCTGTCTGTCTGTCTGTCTGGGTGGGAAGGAACTGGGCTGTGTTGTGCCGCGCTGCTCCAGGCCAGACTGCCGATATCGGGGGGCTTTACAAACACTCATTTGGCTGATTGCTGTTCGAGACGCCAGGGGCTGTGTGGAGATGATGTCAGGGGTGTGTGTGCCAGTATGGTGGAGATGAGAATGCCAGAAGTGGCCTCTTCTGATAATCATTATCACGATGAAAGCTTTGTTTTTCGTTTCTTTTCTCAGAAGGAATACAGAGAATAGGCTGTCTGTATTCTCAACACTTGACTTACAGTTGATCCAGTTAGATTTGCCTTATTTTGTGGGTGAATGGAAGCACTATGTTTTTAATGGTGTTTAAAAAAAGCCTGTGTAAAATAAAATGTACAGAGCAAATGAGAAAAACACTTTCACTTTTATTTCCCAGACTTCTCACTCATGCACCTCTTGTTCTGGTCCATTTGTCTTTAATGCGTTTTCACATTCACGCAGCCTTTGAAGTGAGCCTAATATGGGCACTGATTTACGCCAGGGGGAGTGGGCTCTGACAGGCACTAGGGCCCTGAGGAAGACCTTTTCACGAGCCGGGCCTGCTGTGCTGCTGTGCTGCTGTTTGTGTGGAGGGCTTTCCCATGCCTGCTAGCGGCCTTGGGTTCCACCACAGGACTGCCTGCCATGGCAACAACAACCCCACCCCCCCCACCCCCCCTTACACACACACACACACACACACACACACACACACACACACACACACACACATCCTCCCTTTTCCTGCTTAGCCAGCTGCATTCCCCTGCATACACACACACATACGCACACTCATGCACACACACACACACACACACACACATGCACGCACACACACACACACACACATGGCTCCCTTTCCTCAGGCTGACCATTAAACACCCTGACACATTGCTAAAGCCTCCTCAAGTGCAGGCAGCCCCTCGCAGGGGTGACGGGAGGGAATCCCCAGAAGGGGAGAGTCAGGCCTCTCACAGCTCACTCATCCTCCGTCTTCCTCTGTTACCTTCTCTCTCTCCTTCTCTCAGCGGCACCTTGTCTGGCCTGTCTTTTATTTGCCAGTCTTTTCTTTCCGTCTCTTCTTGTTCTGTTACTGTGTGTTTTCTAACACATATTCACCACAAATGATCTCACTCCTTTACTTTATGTGGCATTCATTTCATGCATTTTTAAAGCTTGTCCTATATCCATATTGTCCCATATTGTTTCTTTTCTCTTTCCCTGTCTACCTCCTTCTTCTCTCCCTCCCTCATTCTCTCTCTCCCTCCCTCCCTCATTCTCTCCCTCCATATCTATCTCTATCTCTCTCTCTCTCTCTCTCTCTCTCTCTCTCTGAGGCTGTCTGGCCAGACCGTTAAACACATTAGAGCATTGAGGGGCTCTGTGCTTTTGGGAGCCCACTGCACCGCGGCTTGCCTGCTATTGACATTTCAGACAGTTGTTTTCTCTCTGTGTTGCGTCCTGAGAGACGCATCCGGGAAGGTGCGGAGAACACCGGATTCCTTTCCCTCAGTCTGTCTGTCTGTCTGTCTGTCGGTCTGTCTGTCTGTCTGTCTGTCTGTGACTTACGTAAGATCGGGCTGCCCACCCTGCTCTGCCAAACCAAGTCCAGTGCACCCAGCCTAGCCCATTCGCTTTCAGGGTGTTCATATAGCATCCAGTCAGCTATCACTCCCATCACCCATAAACTCCTGCAGTTAGCTGTGAAAGTGAGAAATGGGAGGCATGAAGATGATTTGCTCCCCTGGTCAGAGCCGAGATATAAAACATCTTTCAATTGGGCCAAAAAGTTTAGAATTCAACACAACGTGTTCCCTCTCTGGTTGCTGGTATGAGGCTGGCTGAAGTAGCGGTATGTCATTGTGGTCAGGGTTTATGATATAAATCTGAATTCTTACTATGCTGGAATGATTGGTGGAAAGAGTAACACCTGAGCAGCGTGACAGAGAGTCATAAATACAACATTATGCCACTGACAGATGTGGACATTG
>NW_027468587.1:17439663-17442163 GCF_046254945.1 Alosa pseudoharengus | reverse complement strand
GGAAAGAGGAAGGGATAAAGCAATTTGGCCTCACTCTCTCTCCCTCTCTCTCACACTCTCTCTGTCTTTTTTTCCTGTTTTGTTTTCGTTTCATCCTGCAGAGTAATTTTTATGACTATAGGGGCCTCAAGCAGATTGCACCATTTAATTCCTGCCTCTGTTGATGAGAGACAGATAGAGGAAGTGAAAGAGAGAAAGAGAGAAAGAGAGAGAGAGAGAGTGAGAGAGAAAGAAGAGGAGCGAGACAGAGGAAGAGGGAAATAGTGCTAAAAAGAACGACAAAGAGAAAAAAACCAAGAGCAGAGGAAAATGGTGGTGAGCAACAAAGCAAAAAGAGATGGAAAGAAATAAGGAGATGTGGATTGATAGACAGATCTAGAGAGAGGGATAGATGGAGAGATGCAGGCTGGCTGAGATGGGATGGAGAGAGAGAGGGGGGGGGCAGTTAAGAGCACAGCACAGAGGCTGAAAAACATGTTTACTGGTTGACGTGGAGCTCTAAGGTTTCCCTCTTGGAGTGTCTCCCAGAGTGGAGTGAGTGGAGAGGAGGCGGGTGGGCGAGATTCCCTCATGGTCGTCCAGACGTAACAGGAGGAATCCTCCCGCTCTGCCACATCGCAAGACGCCTGGGCACGGCCCCCCCACTCCAGCCTTACCTCTCCACCCATCTCTCTCTCTTCATCTCTCTATCTCCTTCTCTCTATCTGTGCCTCTGTGTGTGCTACCGTATCTCTCTCTCACCGTCTGACTTCTTCTGTTCTTCCCGCCGTGACTTGCTCACTCTCTCTCTCTGATCTGCACCACTCCATCACTCTGTCAATACCTTCTCTTTCTGTGTCAGTGTCTTTGCCCTCCTTCTGTCTTCACTTCTCCCTCCCTCCCTCCATCTCGTCTCTCTCTCTCCTCTTCTCTCAGCGTGCCACTCTGCGTCTGTCCGTCTGCTGTCCGAGCGCTCTCATCGCCAGGGCCACTCCTCGCTGGCATCGCCGCACGTCGGCTCAGCTCTCCGTTTCGCCACTCGCTCAGGACGGAAAGAGAAAGGCTGCGCTTTTCCGCATCTGTCTCTTGTATTCTCTCTCACACACACACACACACACACACACACACACACACACACACACACAGTCACTCATTCACTCGGCCTGCTTTTGTAATTCTTGTCTTTATAACTCATGGGGAAATAGATACCTGCTGATCCCCTATCTCACTGGACCCTGAGCCTGCCCCCCTTTCCTCACACACACACACACACTTCCAACCCAAAACACTCCCACTCTCTCTCACACACACACACACACATACCCACACACACATACACACACACATACACACACACACACACACACACACACACACACACACACACACACACACACACACACACACACACACACACACACACACACACACACACACACACACACACACACACACACGCACACACACACACACACACACATACACACACGCACACACACACACACACACACACACACACACACACACACACACACACACACACACACACACATACAGTACACACACGCACAGGCCCATACTATCACAAGGCTCAGTTCAGTGCACATCTTTTGTTCCATCTCTTTTTAATGTGAAAAACATTTCTTTGTCAGGGGAAGGGGGAAAATGGAGGATCTCCCTTGCATCAGTTGTTAACAGCTTTTCCTGCTCTGTGACTGTGGTCTTTGACATCATTAGCCGTTTGGTAGGCTGCTGAGGTCATTGGTTTGATTTTAGCAGAGCGCTAGCTCCTCGGTGGCCTCAGACCCAATACCAGAGATCCAGATTAATGGCGTATCCGATCTGTGCCTGTGACCTGTGCTCGCTTTTTATGGTGATGCGCTTATTAAGTCTCATTTGCAAAAAACGCTGTGCTGTGGTTGGCTTGCACAGATATCCAATGCAGGCAGGCCTGTGAGGGGAGAGGGAGAGAGAGAAAGGAAGAGAGAGAGAGAGAGAGAAAGGAAGAGAGAGAGAGAGAGAGAGAGAGAGAACAAGAGAAAGAACGGATTGTGAGTGCTAGCATGTCTGCTCGCTCACAGTGCGCTGTGGCTCGCTCCACGATGGTGTGGTGGCGGCGCCCATGCCAAGACGTGACTCCCCAGCTGGTGGGCAGGCGGGGGTGGACAGTGTGGGGGGGGTGGGGGGGGGGGCACTCCTCGCCTTTGACTCCATGTCACTTCTGCCTCAGTCACTGCCACTAATGAGCTGGGCAAACCGTATGAAAAGAAGTTTGTCTTTTTCATTTTCTCCCTCTCTCTCTCTCACTCTCTCTTTTCGAAGTCCCTTTGTGGTTTTCCACTGATGGCATAAGCAGAGGCCAAGCTGTCTCCCTGCTTAGGTGTGGCATGATATCACAAAGACACCGCAAGAATGCCGCTCCTACAGCTGGATCAGGCCTCATAACCCCCCCCCCCACACACACACACACACACACACACACCACACCCCCCACCCTCGTTCTCCCCTTTCTTGCTTCATA
>NW_027468587.1:17409663-17434663 GCF_046254945.1 Alosa pseudoharengus | reverse complement strand
CTACAGCCAGAACAAACACTTATATGGCCCTATAGAGAATCTGGTAGTGTAAGGCCCTTGCAACACAAAGTTAATTTACTGACATACCCGACCTGTACTTCATAAGAAGACATTGGAAGACAGTGTCCACTGCATTTTGTCCAAAGCGTCTTACAATGACATCAATAAATATGACAATTAATAGTTTAAAGTGCAACTCTTTAAGGATATCTAATCTTTAGACACTTAAAACTGATGTCCACTAAATGAGTGAATGCAATACCAGTGTGTACATATTCATCAGTAATGATAGGCATACCCAAGACATGCTTTTACTGTCCAGAGAAGTGCATCCACCATGATGCTACAGCAATTATACATTTATCCATATGTGTTCAATACTCATTCTGTGTCCTATGACTAAAACTACTGTTGCCTGGTTGCTTGGTTGGTCGGCTGGTTTGGTTTGTTTTCTTTTCTTGCGTTAACGCTAACTCCTTTCAACCTTAAACAATGAGTCAAGTCCGTCCGAGTCAGGCGGGCAGGAAGGAGCAGAGCCGAGGGCGAGGCACGTGAGCCGTGTTTATTTGGTTGCGCTGCTACAGTATGGGCATTTTTCTCTGCTGAGGTGTGTGTGTGTGTGTGTGTGTGTGTGTGTGTGTGTGTGTGTGTGTGTGTGTGTGTGTGTGTGTGTTCTCCCCCTGATTGACAAGGCCTCAGGGCTTTGTTGATAGTTTGAAGGAGTTGACCTTGCTGCCGCAGCTCTCACACCTCACCTCTCTGTGCCTCTCTCTTTCTCTCTCTCTCTCTCTCTCTCTCTCTCTCTCTCTCTCTCTCTCTCTCTCTCTTTCTCCCTCTCTCTCTCCCTTTACACTTTGTCTCACCCTGGTGCGGTTCTTCCCGATGCGTGTCAGAACCTGATCAGGCCCGGCGGGGTCACATCCCAATCATTAGCCACACTCAACGCTGAGCCTCCGTTTTTCCTAATAGACGCAGAGGGCAAGAGAGACAGGGGCCCTTATGTCAGCACGTGAGAGAAAAGGGGGAAAAAAACAGCCTTTTCTCTCTCTCTCCCATTTCTCTCCTTTCCTTTGTGAAAAGCTCTATCCTCTCACCTGAAGCATTCACAGGTTGATCGGTCATAAAGTGAAAGTTCAGCACAGCTGGCCAGGTCAGGTCGTGACCCCCAATGTGCCTCATTTACGGTAATGTAGCACCCTGGCCCCCACTGGCCCCCTCAGTTAAACTAGCATTTTATGGCATCCCAGAGAAGACGAGGGTACACTGGGGCCTTTAAGGCCACCGCAAGGTCAACACTTTCAAAACGTCTAACTATGATAAGACACAAAAACGACACCCTCGCTACGGTTACCTTCGAAAGCTGCCACAGCAGAGGTAACACCATGACTCACGGCATCGCCGTAGTCAGAGACGCATCAACACAGGAGGGCAAGATGACACAGAAACGTTGTTTGGAGTCTTGCGGTCAGAGGAAGCACAGGGAACTCTGGGGTAGCGCTCCACTAACCTAAACCAGTGCAAACTCGATTCGACACAGACCTAGCCCAGCCCTGGAGGACCTGTGCTGTGTCCAGCGTCTGTTCTCTGTGCACGCTGTCTGCCCTCCGACGGACCACACAGCTGTGTATTACGGAGCATGCCTCAGCTGTCACGTTGTTGCTCATCGCACACAATAAATAGCAGTTCCTCTAAACCCTAGACACATAAACCAGACAAGTCACTGGCCACATATAGAGTGAATCACTGCCGTGCATGTATTTATTCTCCCACTCAAAACGCTGTACCTATTCACCGTTATAAATACACTCTTCTACTCTTTTACTGGACTCTAATTACAGCAGTTATACAGCAAATGGAAGCATCAGAGTCTAATTTTACGTTTGGCAGCCATGGCTGTGTATTGTGTGTTTATGTGGTAGGGTGTGACTAAATGGTTCTGCTCCACCAGTTTATTTATTTCTGCCCACTGCATACACAGTATTCTCTGTGCAATTCTCTCAGAAATTCTATTATGAAAGAAAGACCCTCACTGTTTTCTAACCGTTTGGTTTCGCTTAGTTCAACTACACTCTCATATGTAGAGATCTGCTCTGACATAGCACATTCCCAAAAAGGCCAAGGTGAGCATTCCAAGGTGAGTTGTCTCTGATATAACTCTGTTATATAATGAGAAACAGACATTCTGATATGAGATAAAGACCCTCAATAGGGTGTCATTTTGGCTTCTCTCACTGTTTAGTTTGTCTTATTTCACCTGTGCAATCATATGTTGAGGTCTGCTCTGCCATAGCACGTGCTGTTTCGCAAAAACACTGAGGTGAGCATTTATGGCCTAAGGCAAACACAGGGTATAAAAAGAGCCTGCTACAGGAAATGAAGGCTGTTTTGACATGTGCAACTACATCTCTGTCACCAAGGCAAACAGGTTTTTAGCTAATAATAATATCAGTGATAACAGTGTGATGGGCGTCGGAAAAAAGGATGGCCTATCTTAGAGAGAAAAGATGTTTGTGGCTGTGTGTGTGTGTGTATGTGTGTGTGTGTGTGTGTGTGTGGAGAGAGAGAGTGACGGAGTATGTGTATGAATGAGTGTGTATGTGTGTGAGAGAGGTACAGAGAGACAGAGTGTGTGCGTGCGTGTATGTGTGAGAAACAGCGACAGAGCTATGAGTGAAGGTGTTAGCAAACAGGCTGTGGCAAGGTAATATGGGTCGGTCCAGCGTGAGGTCTTTGTCAGCGCTTCCGCCCCTCGGCGCATCTGAATGGGCCCCCGTCGCCTTGCAGCACCACTTCAAGCACTATTGTGGTTGTTGACACCACTGAAGCACATCTCATTCACCCTCCAGCGTTTGCCGGAGGGTTTAAAAAAAGAAAGATGCGGGCTATATAAAAAAAAACACACAGCTGAAAATAGCTCTACCGCTTAAAAGCTGTAGAGAGATAGAGTGAGAGAGAGAGAGAGAGAGAGGAAGAAAGACAAAATAAACTTGTTCTGGTCTGCTGCAGGTACTGAAAAAAACCCTTTTTTCCATTCGTTGACCTCGTGTACCATCAAAACAAATTCAACTGTACTGTCTGTTCCATTTGATAGTACACTCAGCTTCAAGGACTAGCAGTACATGAGTGCACTTAGATGCCAGGGATAGACACTTAAAAGATATTATTGGAAATGACTGGTGAGTGTACTTTAGTAAGATTCTGATCAGAATGTCTGTCCTTTATATTTGGTTTCGGTAAGAGGGTATTAGGAGCAATTGTGGTTTGGGTGAGTTTTTTGCGTGAATCAACAGAGGATCGGGTTTGTTCATAGTGTACAGCATCCTTTCCCACCGCAAGCACCCAGTGCTAACGTTACTTTTCCGATCGCGCATCCAGTAACTCTTGCGTGAGTAAAGTCATGACGTGTCATTCCCTGTTCTTTTTTTCTTCCCTTCTCTCTTCTCACTCGTGCAACAAGAAACATTCTTGCCTTGGCCACATGAAAGACCAAACGCTTAAAAAGTGTTGGCTCTAATAAGGGCCCGAGCTGAAGTCAGTTCTCGGAATCCCCTTGTTTTTACAAGACGTTTTGAAGATTTCTTCACAATATCGTGTTCTATTAATAACACCGTCGGCGGTTGACGCTCGATCCTTGGGCTTGCGGTCGGAGAACCGGTGGCGAGGTACCGTGCCAGACAGAAACAATGGCGAGCCGTTCACCAGCCAGTTTATTTTCTCTAGCACCAGGCCTTCTGGTCCCAGTGGCACCACGGCAGCCGGGCTTCAGCGGACCTCAGGATTCGGCACGAGCCTCACGGGCTTCCCACTCACCGGTGTGACGTCAACGTGGCGTGATGTGTGGCCACGCGTCTCTTCAAATGTCACCTGACCACGACCCGGCCCATTTTTAGACGCTGAACATGTGCCATATTTGGAGAGCAGTCAAGGCAAGCTGAGTTTCTTGGCTGTATCCATATGTCAGTAGTGTGTGTGTACAGTATGTGTGTGTGCGTGTATTGTGGTGAGTGTGTATTGTTTAGAGTGTGTTTGTGTGTGTGTGTGTGTGTCTCTGTGTTGTGTTGTGTGTTTTGGCCAGTGTCTGTCCAGGACGTGGGAGCTGGTCCTCAGTTCGTGGAGGGGTAGTGACAGACAGACACACACCTCCCGCGGGTCCCCCGTGCTCCTCCAGATTGGGCCCAGGCAGGGATGCTATGAGTGCCCGTCCAGCCTCGCAAAACTTGATTAAGCACCACCTGCACCTCCACGTGTCGCAATGTCTCCATCTTACCCAAACCTGGCTCGCCGTGTAGCGCCATGACATTCACGTTCCTCACTAGCATCTCCTTTGTAATGCATTTTATCGCTACACTTCAAATGCAGTTCTAATATATGGCTGGAATTCTGGTGAAGGATGCTTAATTTGAAAAAGGTGCAACTATTTTCTTGATCGTCCCACTTATCGACAGTGAGTTTGCAATTTAATGAGATCAGATTCCATGTTACTTGTGTGACATTTTTCAGAAGGCCAAATAAGACACTTTCTCAATGATGAGGCTGTTTTTTTTGTTTTTCGTCCTGTGTCAGTGATGCCAAAATATTGTTAATGGTCTTTCATTTCCCTCATCTTTACTCTTTGGCATCGATCTGTGTTTGCGCTCTGTGTTGGCGACGGGCGCATGATAATATCCTTTGTGTAAGTGGGTGTGAATGAAGCGGGTCTCTGGGTCTCTGCGCTGCGACTCCTGCTCTCCGTCCAACATGAGGGAGCCATTAAGGAGCGGTAGGCTGAGGGAGAGCACGAGTGCAGTGCAGTGCAGGCGGCCCTTTATGGAGTAAGTGGAGAAGGCGCCACGGTCGCTGATAGTCCGAACAGAAGGGCCTCGCGAATCCCAACAGCACCGTCAGTGGCGCACAGTGCTTTCTCCCTCACGCGACAACCTGCCCACACACACACACCCCCCTCCCCCCCCGCACACACACACACACACAAACACACACACACGCGCGCGCGCGCGCGCAGACTCTCCTCCCAGTACCCCGCCCTCCAGAGAGAAATCTGGCGCTCGGTTTATACCCAGATCAAACCTGATTACTTTAATGTGAGCCGACAGACACAGGCCTAGAGGGAGAGCGATGGAGAGAGAGAGAGAGAGAGAGAGAGAGAGAGGTGAGTGAAAGGAGGGGAAAAAACATGTGCAAAGCGTAAACTGTCTGTGGGCCATAACCCGCAGGTTGGGGAGGAAATGCGAGCCAGCTGGGGATGGGATTGGTGGGGTGGATCTTCTCTCCGCTGCGCACACAGGCATCCA
Organism: Alosa pseudoharengus; assembly: GCF_046254945.1. Lineage (NCBI taxonomy): Eukaryota > Metazoa > Chordata > Actinopteri > Clupeiformes > Clupeidae > Alosa > Alosa pseudoharengus. The sequence continues at coordinate 17,429,375 of NW_027468587.1, read as the reverse complement.
GGGCCTGAGGAGAGAGGGAGGGAGGGAGGGAGGGAGAGAAAGAGAAAGAGAGAGAGACTTGTGAGAGAAGTGCTGGAGGGTTGCCTGTTGTCACCCAGAGGCCCTGCAAAGAGAGTGTGTGAGTGTGTGTATGTGTGTGTGTGTGTGTGTGTATGTGTCTGTGTGTGTGTGTCTGTGTGGCATTGTTTGTGTTTGTCTGTGCATTTGTGAGAGAAAAATAGGAAAGAAAAACAGAAGAGACGGAGAGGTAGAATAAGCAAATTGAGATTCAGGACGGGAGACTAGTGCCACTTGTGTAAATGCCCTCTAGTCTGAGGACAGCGTCTATGTGAGGACACACATGGACATGCATCCACTTGCACTGCACTGAGGGCATACAGTACATTCTTCTACGCTATTCATGCCCCGCAGCAAACATATTTCTCAGACATTTCTCTGACTAATGTGTTCCCTTATTGCACCAATATAAAGTTAATTTTTTTATCTCCATTTGCACAGAAATGACATCACACTGTAAGACCATGCAGGAGGGGAATTTAGAGGTGTTTCCAGTGCAATGCCAGATGTAGGTGCAAAAGACTGAGTCAGACAGGTTCTGGGGTACCAGAGGTCTTAAGGCAGAGTGGCACTAGACTAGTGCATTGTGAACCTTGAGAGTACTGAGGTACAGTGATCTGTTGACCTTATGTGGACCACACTGAAGTGTCTGCAGGAGATCCCACCGGGGGTCCTGACAACTTTCTAGTCGGGCACCGCCTGAGACGTCCATTCCAGAGGGATTCTCAGCCTCACTCCCACGTCACTTAAGAGACAGCGGAATGACGCACGGTCCACTCCCAGTGGGTGAGCCTCATCAACACCCACCCTCAGAGTGCTAGTGTGTGTTAAGGCAGAATCATCACTCAAGAGATCGAACACACACCTCATGATACAGTCATCTCTCATATATCAAAGCATGTTGTTAAAGCACCACGTCTACAGCAAGTTACCTTCCTAAGTGAGTTGGTCAATTTTTGGACCTAATACATGAACTACTCAGATTTGTTTTCAATAAACACTTTAGATATTCAGAAGAATGAGAGGTCTTGCTGGCTAGATGTTCTCCACAGAGTTACTGTGCATTACTGAAAAGCACTCGAATTATCAGCTTCATTGTTTTAATTGAGCTGTGCTTGTCTTTTGAGCTCCGCTCGGTGTTGAAGTTTTGTCTCCGTATGTTTTAAAGGCCAAGCTGTGTTTAAGCCTCACATAAACAGCATGCCACGTTGAGTCATGTCTCCCCCATGAAAGCCGATCTTGATGATGCGCAGGAAACCGATGATCATTGTCAGTCTGAAGTAATCTAAACTAATCAGTAAATTACAGAAATGTACGCAAAATGGAGGTTGATTTTGACTAAGGCAAGCAGTAGGAAGCCAGATAAGGTCATTGCGCCCGCCCCATTAAAGCCACGTTGGTGCTTCTGAAACCACAGGCATAGTGAACCCCTTGAAGGAGCCATAGGCATCCAATCAAAATCGAATCATCCCTCTATTTATCTTTCCCCATCTCTTTTTTCTTTCTTTACTTCATTCTTTATTTCTTTCGTTTTTTTGCCTTTCTTTCTGCCCCCACCCTCCCCCCCTCTCTCTCTTGCTCTCTCTCTTGCTCTCTCTATCCATTTCTCTTTTGCTCACTTTTGTCTTGAGTGCAACAATTACTTTGAAAGCGCGGAGCCCTTGGGGTCTAAGGCTCCTGCAGCAGCTCGCTGTTTTAAAATGCTCTTTTATAGGATATCAGAGCTGAGGGAGAATCCAAAGAAAATAGGGCCTGTTCATTATTAGAGCCAGCTGTGGTTCTCCACTCTGATGACTCATCCAAATTGTCTTTCTTTTCTCTTTTTTTGTCTTTTTTTCCTTTTCTTTTTCTTGTTCTTTTTCTTTCTTTTTTTTTTGTCTCTCAGCTGGGTGGGAGTGCTGTACAGACACTGACACAGAGACCCATTCACGGGGCTGCCTTGTTTGTTTGGCTGGTGGCAGAGTCTCCCTAGCCACAATCCCCTCTCACTAACTCCCGTTATTCACTTCTTACTCACTGGACTTGGCCACGTGGACCTCCAGCACGTTTTTATTAAGACCTGCCCTCTGTTTTTCTCTCTTTTTTCTCTCTCTCTCTCTCTCTCCTCTCGTTTTTTTTTTCTCTTTCTCTTTCCCATTCCAGTCCCTATGATTAAAACAGAACCTAGTGACGACTACGAATCCCAGGGGCCATCTGTGATGTCAATGCATTCCAAATCCTATTACGGCCAGCAGAGACTGACACCCATGATGCCGCTGGGGGAGGTGGACGGCTGCCTGGTGAGCGGGTACCCGTCCTGCCCGCAGCGTCACAGCGCCGTGCCCGCCTCGTCGTCGCCGTCCTCACCGCCCAGCTCCAGCCCCAAGCTGCACGACCTCTCCCCAGTCGTGGCCTACCCCAAGTGCCTTCCCAGCAGCCCCACGCACCACCCGCTTCCCTTGCAGGAGACGGCCGGTCGGGGGGGATCCCTGGGCCTTCCCGCCTCGCCGGACCACCACCACCACCCGTCCCTGGCCCTGCTCCACTCCACCCAGGGCGGCAGCCCGCACCTGGCCAGCCCCGGCTACAACCCGCCTCCGCACCCCCTCTACCCCAACAGCAGCCCCTCGTCCTCCCCGGTCTCCCACCCCTCCACCCCGGGTGCGGCCTCCGCGGAGAGCCCCTTCGTCCCGTCCTTCAGCCCCGGCCAGACGCCCCCGGCTGGGGCCCAGACCCAAGGCAGTCCCGCCGACAGTCCACCATCCGTCACCGTCAAGCAGGAGCCCCAGGAGCTGGACCAGATGTACCTGGATGATGGTGAGTGGACTGCTGTCAATGAACACACACGTCACACAAGTGCCTCTATTTGTTGTTCTTGACCCAACAACCAACTTTTTTTTTTGGCCAAGACTGCCAAAGTGCATCACCGAAGTCCCTCTTTTTGAAACTTGCATGAAAGAATTTCAAAGAATGCTGCGTTTGACAAACAACCACCAGCATTTGACAGTCAGATTCATTCACCTCTTTACCAACTGATCTATACTGTAAAAAATACTGATCTTTACTGTAAAAAGTGCACGATTGTACAGGCACGTTCCATTGTATGAAAGTGCGCCATCTCATGAAATAGGTCATGCTTCACCGTCACGGCGGTAGGGGAATTCATCCCATAAAAGGCCCAATGTAGCATTCGCCTTGATCTCTTAAATACCACACCCCACCCCACTTTTATTGAGCACAGACAAAAAATAAAATCGTTAAAAAGCCTCGACAGGTAGAGCACTGTTTGCTTTGTTGCTATGAATACTCACCTTTTTCGCCTGTATATGACCGCAGTGGGATTTCAAACAATCTGTCAAAACAGCAGAACTCGGTGAGGTCAGGCTTGGAGCGGCCGAACACAAACAGTGGCACACGCGTGTTGGGCCCAACTGTTGACACAAGGACTAATGAAGGAAGCAAAACAATGGGTAGGGGCTTCCTGTGAGGGACAGGGGTTGATTTCGCTTTTTTTTTTTTCCTCCTCTCCCCTCTTTCCTCCCCTCCTCTCACTGGCATTCGGTTGGACGGGATGTAGAGAGCGAGAGAGAGAGAGAGAGCGACAGAGTAAGGCAGCGCAAAGCAAAAGGCAGGAGATTCTTTTGTTTTCGCTTGTTTTCCCTGCAGGGGTTCCGTGGCGCAGCTGTCGTCATCGGGGAAAGCTCTGGGGTTGAACGGGTCGATGGGGGGAGGGGGAGGGGGACGGGGGGGTGCTCCCTTGAGCCCCCACTGTGATCACGAGGTTGCCAACGCCCATGGGATCAGTGTGTGTGCGTTGTTGTGTGTTCCCCCTCACATACACTCTCTCTCACACACACACACACACACACACACACACACACACACACACACACACACACACACAAAGCAAACTCTTCCTCTCAGTGCCACATTCCCCTCATAATTGTTCGTGCCTGCCAGCGAGGAAACTCTCACCCTCTGGTCATTCTCCTTCAATCACAAACTCCAAAACCACTGGAGCCAAAATAACTGGGGAGTTTCGAGGGCAATAAAAGTGGGCTATGCATCCTCTGCACTCTGCCAAAAAAAAGGCTATGGGGGGCTACATCCTTCTAGGGGGGTCCAAGAGCAGGTCCCAACTCAACTGAGGGACGTCACTGACTTCCTGTGCAGCTTTTGTCCGCCTGACACGTAAACAGCGCTCTCGGATCAGAGGGCTGACAACCCGTCGAATTTTTGAAAGCAGGGAGTGGGCGACTGATGTTTGAAGGACCGGGAGCAGAGGTTGCGATGGCGGTGATGGTGGGTTTTAGAGGGGTTTTGATTGAGTCAAAAATGCCGGTGTCAGCGAAATTCCCCATATCGTCAACTCCTACTCAGCTCATTAATAACCTACTGACAGAAGCCCACAGGGATCCGCTTGCCATGAGCACAATGAGAAAACATCAAATTTAGTCAAACGCAACATTTGATAGGCCCTTCAGTTCTCAGAAGCAAAGCTTGTGTTTTATTATGTGTCTGCGTCGCAGATTATCTTGCTAGATTCTTTCGGTATGTCTGTGACCGAAACGCATAGAGAATGACCCCTCATAAGTTCAAACAGGCTGTAATTATTGTAAGGAAATCTAAAGCCACGTAGAACACCCCCATCCTGTATATTTATGACTTACTTAAAAGTTTTCAGAAACACAGTAAATAAGGACGGTTAACAAGCTTAGGCTCAGCCCCAAGCCCTTAGCCAGTGGGTGAAACCCAAGCTGCAACGCATGCCTCTCAAAAGGTTGTTAAAAGGTCAGTTTACTTTGCCATTCGTCTGAATTTCGTTACAATAGGTCTCGAGTCCAGATTTGCTCGATGTGCGGGTATCAAAAACCACCCAAGTAACCTAGTTTGGGCACTGCACCACCCAATCTCCTGTCACTCTAGTGCGGCCCATCTCCTGAGTCCTCCCCAGCCCAAATGCATTTCAGCCTGTGATTACAGCTGCATTAGCTCTCCTGCAGGAATGCGTATTGATTGACGGAGGGCGACCGAATCACATCACTCGCCTCTCATAAAGCCTCAATAAGCTCCTGTCTCGCGTCATCTAATGTCTCGAAACGAGCGCCTGTGGTCGGCCCTGCTGGAGTCCCGGTAAGTGTGCGGTGGTAACAGCATACTCCGAAGGCATCCGCGCCCATGCAGAACTGAACTCAAACCCCCCCCCCCCCCATTCCGGTCTCTTCAAATGAGCCAAAAACAAAATAAATAAGACTAGTGGGCGGCTGACTGGCTTTTCCCACCCCCCTCTCTCTCAATGTGCATTACGCCTGAAGGCAAGTAGAGCGTGTAGTTTGAGGCACAATGTGTGTGTGGGTGTGTGTGTGTGTGTGTATGTATGTGTGTGTTTGTGTGTGTGTGTGTGTGTGTGTGTGTATGTGGGGGAGACTTTTTGGGGAGATCCATCAGTGACAGAGACAAGGCGATGACCTCACCCCTGCCGACGGTGAGTTAGCGTCAGCGTCGGGTGTCCCCGGACCTCGATTCCGTGTCAAAAAAAGGGACATATGAGCTCTCCCAGAGACCCTCAGGCCTCCTCCGCTGCCCCCTCCCCTGCTTCAGGAAATGTCTTTCAGAGTCACACACACACACACACACACACACACACACACACACACACAAATGTGCTCACATCCACCCTCGACCCTTCTCACACTTGTATAGCCCCCGAGAAATCACTCAAGTTATCAACGACTAACTACCGTACTGTTAGCATGGCTCCTCTAGCGCTTGGGACCATGGTGGACGTGGGGGAGTGGCATGTAGTATGTCAACCTCACTAACTACCCCCAGGCACTCAACACTCTCCACCTGACAGCCACTCTGTCTGGACTCCCAGACCAGCACAGAGGGCATGACCTCACGCACCAGAGAAACTTTTGAAGCCATTTTTTATTTTTTTAAAGGTTTCGCTATTTTTAGGTTTATTCCGCACAGTAGTCGCACTGATGTACATTTATGTGCATTTATATTTACGCCCAAAAGCCATGACTCATGAAGGTCTGGAGGAGCACTTAAGAAGCCCGGTGCTCACTTGTTCCCCGGCTGGCAGAAGCACACACATGCTGAGCAGAGCGCTTGTGCTTGGGACAGGGGTGCACCTGGAGACGGGGGCTGTGATTGGTTAGGCGCCTTTTTTTCGCTCTCTACGGACAGAACGGTGGCCAGCTGCCGCTGGCTCTTTCAGGCAGCACTAGCCACTGCCAGGCGCTGTCCACTGAGAGTCTGCTCGCAAAAAAACATCGCCCCTGGGATGTGGCACCTGTGTAACGTCATCATCACCCACCCACCACTCTCACACACACACACACGCGCACACACACACACACATACACACACACACACATGACTACCGGTCTCAGAAATTTCCAATATGAATGTCCAGAATGTCCAATAAAGTTGCTTTGTTGAGTCACCCCTGCGAGTGCTTTCATCCACAGCCATTTACGATGAATATGCAATCGAGGATAATGGCATGCATGCGACGGCAATAAACGGGAAAACAGAGCGAAAACAATAGATGCCAGTGGATGAAAAAAAGAAGCGGTATTCACGCTAGCCCTGTTATAGTCTGCTAATTAACCCATAAAAGGTGGGTGGGTGAGGGGGGATGGAGGGTGCAGTGGGTGTGCGGGGGGTGGGGGGAGGGTTTAGCAATGATGGCATACTCTGTCACACGTTTTGAGCTCGAGCAGTTGGACGATGACATCATATTCCCCTTCGTCTGCGAGTATGTGTGTGTGTGTGTGTGTGTGTGCATGTGTGTTGCTGGCGTTTGCTTTTCATTGTGGACTTGGCTCTGGGTTCTGTAGTAGGGTCTGGAGGCTTTTGGGCCTCATTAGCCATCACCTCCCCAACTTACTGACTGGGGCTTACTGGCCTCTACTCACAGGCTACATGAAGGCGCCTTTGTACTTGTTTGTGTGTGCATGTGCGTGTATGTCTCTGCATGTGTGTGTGTGTGTATGTGCGCCTGTTTTTTATGTGTGTGTGAGTGCGCCTGTTTTTATGTGAGTGTGTGTGTGTTTGTGTGTGTGTGTGTGCGTGCGTGCGTGCGTGCGTGCATGCGTGCGTGTGTGTGTGTGTGTGTGTTTTGTTTCGAGGCTGCTGCTGTGTGTCCTCTCTCATTAGTTTGCCATGCTGTTGGGTGATCTCACAGAGCAGAGCAGAGCGGAGCGCCACGCGCCACAAGGGCTAATCAGGGACGCAGATTTCTCCCAGCTGTGCTGTGCAGCCCAATACAGTGGGCCCCTATTCACAAATGCCTATTTAGTCTGTGAAGGAACCAGAGAAGAATACTTTCCTTCTTTTCTGTTGCTTTCTCTCTCACTTTCTCCTTCTCTCTCTCTTTCTCTCTCTCTGTCTATCTCTCTCTCTCTCTCTCTCTCTCTCTCTCCCTCCTCTCACTTTTCGCCTCCTGACTTTTGGTCTGTGATTCCTAGAAGAGTAGCATTCTTAAATTTCAGAGGATCCCCAGTCTCCTCCGACCTCCATCCCCCCCCCCCCCCCCCCCCCCCACACACACACACACACGCACACACACACACACACACACACACACACACACATAAACACACACCACCCCTCCTACTATAGTTTTTCTGGCGGCAGCTGAAGGCTTTTCTCATGGAAACTCTTACGCGTGCTGGCAGGCGGCCCGGGCCCCAGGACTCCGCAGAAACCCGTAATGATGATTGAGAGCGCGTCCGTCCTGTCCGTCCGCCCGCCTGCCTGACCGGCCCGCTCTCAAAACATGCTGAGTCGCTAACATCGCAGTAGGGGCAGGGTACTGGCACTAACTGGGAATACAGTATGTGTATCCATTTGAAAGCGTGTGTATGGTGTATGTGTGTGTATGCGTGTGTGTGTGTGTGCGTGCGTGTGTCTGTGTGTCTGTGTCTGTGTCTGTGTGTGTGTGTGTCTGATCAACATTAAAGACCTAGGGTCAGGTATGGGGGGCAGTAATGGGACTAGCATCTGTTTGGAACCTTCTCTCTCCCTCCGTCTCTCTCTCTCTCTCCCTCTCTCTTTCTCCTTGGCACTTTACTGAGGCGGCTCAGCCGTCAGACAGTGGGCTCTTTCCTGCACTCAGCTCTGGACCCCTGACCCCGCCGGACAGTCGCTGTTTACTACTTGGGGCTTTCAGTTGCGCCTCCGCTCTGAGCTTTTCTGTTGGTTAAGTGTAGTGTCAAGACCACACTCTCCCAGTGGCCCCTGGCCTTTTATTGACAGGTAAAATAGAGCACGGTTCGTGTTCTTTTTTCTATTATTTATGACTGGGGACAGAGGGGAGGATGTGGATTTTTTAAGATTGTTATTATTGCTGCGTTTTCATATTAGGAATCTTGTTTTCCTGGCACTGTTTGGAGCTGATGGTGAATAAATGCGGATCAGCTATGGGGAACTTATAATTGTAGGAAAAAATAATATGAGACCAGTGTGCCGGTCTCAGGCAGCCATTGAAGGCTTAAGGCGATGGTTACACAGCTATGAAGCCATTGCGATGCTCAAAGGCAGCCTAGAAATGAGAGATTTCAGGGCTTTATGACACTGATTACCATCAATGGAAACCAAGCCCATTACTGGATCTTTGTGCTATGCCTTTTCTTTTGTGTTTTCTTTTTTGTTGGGGGGGGGGGGGGGGCAGTCGTAATAGTTAACAGCAAGTGCTGGTCATGACAAAAGGTAATTAGTTTTCCCGCAACACTGTGTTCTTTGATGTTGCACTAAGCAGTTGTCAGGGAATCGTCGGTGTCAGGTGGAAATGTTGAACATGAATGCGTAGAGACCTGCTCAATTTCCCCCTCTCTCTGTCTCTCTGATGTTGCATCTCCGTGTAAAGTGACTACACTGAAAATAAAAGACAGGCGCGTCAGGGATGGCGAGGGGGGGGGGGGATGATGTCAGTGGATCAAATTGAGCTCATCAGACACGAACCAGAAACTTGGTTGAGAGATCTGCGTCTGAGTGACACGAGATTTCCACCGCGCAGACCCGTTTCGGCCCGTTCCAGCACGCTCGGGTCCGCCGTCCACGATCTGTTTCCTCTCAGTGCAACGTTTTATCTGCAAATTCTCTGGCTGGCCATGACAGTCATGTTTGCAATGTGGGCCTCCACATTGGACCCATTAGACCACTTGCTTTTTTCGGGAGGTTGGCAAGCCCAGCACAGCGTGATGGTCAGAATACTCTGTGTTTGCTGGCTTAGACGACGTGGCCGATGTGGATACGTTCCTGTATGCGCGAACAGCGTGCTCGAGGAAGAGGCGTTGCCAATCGCTGAGCTGATCATGACCACAACGAAATGGCTGGGAATCTAGAAAAGAAAGCCCCTCTGGGACATGGTGTCTCTTTTTTCAGACCTTTTCACACTAAAAAAGAGGGCAGAAACCAAGAGTTCAACACACTTATAGTGAACTTAGCAGAACCTGCCCAAGTCAAATGTCACTGTATTCTTCTCCATTTAATTGGACGGCGGTTTGATTTCTCTTTTTGTGGGGTGTGAGGGTGGTGAGTAGTGCGCTGCGTTAGGTCTGTTCAGTAGGTAGCCCCTGCTCGCTGAACTCCCCTCCTCGTTCGTGTGCCTCTTTTTCTCCCCTGCCGAGTCTCTTTTGTGGCGCAGTTCATTCAGAGCGGTCCAATTCCAGCCAGTCCGTCACTACACATGCAGTCAGCGCTGAGGAATCTGTCTGGTGCGTAACTGCCTCTCTATCTAAACAAATTGGGTTTCTTCATGTCTGAAGCCTGATGCATTTAGGTCCGAGAGCAGATTTTTTCGTTCAGAAAAGAGGAGAAAGTTCCAAGCGTTTTTTATGCAATAATGGTCGACCGAGATGGGGTGCCAAGACTGGGAATGGCCACGATGCAAGTATTTCTGCCTGATTGATTCCTGCTGTGGTGGTTTTTTTGTGTGAGACACCTACTTCTAAGCCCAGAAGTCGCTTTTCAGTTTTTTTTTTCTGCCACGCACTAAAAGCGATGGCTACCGCTCTGCTTGTACCTCTATGTTTGTCCATCTGTCCCCAGATAAGTGTAGGTTAGTACAACTTGCCCCGTTTTAAACAGCTTTCGGGTGTGATGAATTACCGAGATGGGACCAGTTGGTGTCTTTTGGCTGCCATGATATGGCATGTGGAAAGTGTATCTCTCTCTATCTCTCTCCCTCTCTCTCTCCCTTTCCTTCTCTGTCCTCTATCTCTCTCTCCCTCTCGCTCTCTCGCTCTCTCTCTCTGTAAGGTCAGGCCCTCACTAAGGGAGTGTGGCCTGTGGCTTGGCATAGTGAGGGCATCTTCATGCCCTCCTGTGTACCCACATGTTCCTCCCCACAGACACCCCACAACCTAAAGATGATGGATTGGAGATGCTGTGGTTTTTTACCCAACCTGATGGGATGGTCTTGGCCGTTTGTGTGGGCTTTTGGTCCAGCGCTTTTCGATAGAGTAATTAGTCCCTGAGGTTGATGTGTGGCTGTTCATGCATGGTGCTGTCAATACCTATTTATTTGCTGTGGCCAACATCCAACATCCAACCACAGGCATTGTGATGCTGAATTTTCTGAAATGGTACATACTGTATGTCAATGATATAATTGCTTCTGTTCATTTTGTACTGAGAGGGTTATGACCCTAATCCTAGGTTTATATGACTGAGTACCATTCTGTGTGGTAAGAAGGAATTTTCTGTAAATGTAATTTTTTTGACGGTACTGTAAATTTATGTTTCATCTTCCCCAACATCATTTCCATAAAATATCTTAATTTGTTTTCCCCCCTGTTGAAATATGTCGGCTTGGTGAAGAAGTATCCCGTAGTGACGACGGAAGTCAACCGAGCGGCTGTACTCTAGCCAGACAGAACAGGGGAAAGCCGAGGGTTTTTGCTACTTTTGGCAAACCCTCTTGTCTTCTCCTCCTTAAGCTCGGCGAAGGCCTTGGTTAAGAAAAAAGAAAATGGATGAAAAAAAAATGAAAAAGAAGAAAGAAAAGAAACCTTCCCCGGTAGCTTCTGTCACCGGCCAATAAACTACTGCATATCCCTGTGTCAGTGGTGCACCCGACTCACAAATCATCCCTGCACGGAAGTTGAAACTGCTCCCCAGCAAAAACAAAAAAGTGACCTTCGAAATGAGCTTAAGGGCTCGTGTGAGTGAACATTTCACAGTTCAATTTATTATCTCGCCATGCTTTATCGCTTTTGTCCATATCTCTCGGTGTCTCTCTCGCTCTGTCTTCGAGACCGATACCCTGCCAGATTTCAGCAGTGGAGGATCAGTTTCCTGCGCGGGTCTACAAAGGCCAGGGAACAGACGCACAAGAAGCATCTGGTGGAGAGAGAGAGAGAGAGAGAAAGAGAGTTTGTGAGTTCGGAAAAGTGAGGACAGTGAGTTCAGTGAGGAACCAACACTCCTGAAGTCACGTGTGAGAGAATATGGTGGATTCGTGATGGGGCGGGGTTGTGGGCCGGTTTGTATCATAAAAGCATCCGTGATGTGGCTCAGCGGTTGGTTAGCTTTTTCTTGGATAGGCCGAGTGAACAGGATTGTGATTATGATTCATCAGTATGTTAAGGCACAGGTTGGAAATGTGGTGGTGTGTTTGTGCCAAGTGCAGATGGCGATGAAAACATGTAATATTACGTAACTGTAGGACTCTTGAAGAAACAAGGGTGTAAATTGCGAGAAATATTATATAGTTGAGGTGGCTTTTGTATATTTGTGTGTGTGTCTGTGTGTGTGTCTCTGTGTGTGTATGTGTGTGTGTGTGTAATATGTACTTTAAGTGTAGTAGTATGTATGTTCCTGTGTGATGTGGTAATGACTAGGTGCCAGAGCTTCCGTCCCTATGCACCTGCACACCACCATGCCTTCTGAAACAGGGGAAAGCACCCCCATTTCAAAGCCAGAGAGAATCTGACAACTGGCAGAGGAAAAGAGCAAAAAAAGAAAAAAACATCCACAGACAGACAACAAGGAAAATGTGAGGCGGTTTGGGTGAGTGTTCGTTTCGCGACCTGTGAAGTTCCCTGGCAGGTCCGCTCGCTCCCATCCCCTTTCCCAGCGCCACTTGCGATTGTCACGCACGTCGAGGCCGCCCTTGTACGTGCTACTGAGAGCGTCGGGCCTGTTGAAGTTGAACCGTAATAAGCGCTAGGAGATAAAATACGGCTCTGCCGTCTGGGTCTCCCTTTTGATTTCGGAGCCCGGACACCTGTTTTGCGCGCCGAGCTACGAGCTACGGTACCCCAGCCGCGGCCACAGCACCACTAGCGAGACTTCGCCTCGCTCTCTCCACTGGACGGGCTTTAGTGTCTTACGGCCCGCTTGGGAGCCACGTATGTTTCAAATCCCAATCAGTCCCCGGGCTCATAAAAACGTCTCCTTAACATATGTTTCCGTTCACTCCATTTTCCAGCCGCACTACTACTGTAATAATTCCACTAATATGGAAAGCGAAGTCAATTTGTATTGCCTCGGCACATAAGATAGCAGAAAAGCCTTTTTTAACGTGGCGAGGTTGTCCCTTAACCATAAATCCTTGAATAAACTAGGTCACTCGCCGTGTCCGCACAGAGAGAGGATTTAGTTGGATGGAGAACTAATCTCCGGAGCGTGCACGTTTGTCATATCTACCTAACGCAGGTAGAATGCCGGGAGGATTTTTGTGTAGAGCGAGTGAGAGGCTTAGCCTTTCCGGCAGCCTTCAGTCCAGCCTTTGGTGAGTTGTAAGTGTAGCACAGGTAGCCAGTGGTGAAGGCCAGCGCTCATTTTTGGGTGATTTGTTGTATGTGCCGTTATTTTTTTTTTTTTTTCGAATCACCCCTGTGAAGTGCTTTAGCACATTTTCTTTTGTCTGATCGTACCAGTCATAAAATATGCTGGAGAAGACGCCTGACATAGGTGTTTATATTAAATCTGTAAGATTTATACTAGGATCCAGAGGAGTCGCTCTGCAAATGTGCTCAGGCCCAGGGAATCGTGCGCCAACTTGGGTATTAAATCTGCAGGTGATGAAATCGCACGGCTGTAACCTGGTGAAGGGCCGGCTGAGATTTACAGATGACAGCCTGGATTGATGTCTCTCTCGCACTCACTGTAGGGTGTGTGTGTGTGTGTGTGTGTGTGTGTGTGTGTGTGTGTGTGTGTGTGTGTGTGTGTTTGTTTGTGTGTGTTTGTGTGTGTGTGTCTGAATGGTCATGTGGACTTGTCTTTTTATGTGTCTGCATTTGCTTTTTAACGTGTGTGTGTGTGTGTATTTGTCTGCATTTATCTGTCTGGTTGTCTGTGCCTATATACATATGTGTGTGTCTGTCTGCATGCACACGTGTGTCGGCATGCACCTGTGTGTGTGTGTGTGTGTGTGCGTGTGTTTAAGTGTCAGACCAGACTCTCAGCATTCCCCCGTGGTTTCAGAATTGTTCATGATGCTGGATGGATATTTCAGAGGCCCCAGATGCAGGCTGAGAGAAAGCTGGGGGAAAAGTTATGTGCATTTTAAAGAAGTCCAGAAGGAGGTCAAGGCAGGGGGGGGGGGGTGTGACGGCAGGCCAGCGAGCCCCACTGGCCCGAGAACAGAAAGGCGCACGAGGTGCCCTTATGTCACCCTGTCACCAGCCTATCAAACACTCCACTCGCCTCCACAATTCAGCCGCTATGAGAAGTGTGCTGAGGAGAGAGAGAGAGAGGGAGAGAGAGAGGGAGAGAGAGAGAGGGAGAGAGAGAGAGAGAAGGAGAGAGAGGGAGAGAGGAGCTCTCTCAGGAGTGGCGGAGTACAGAAAAGAAACTATATTCCTGTCTTCATTCTTTCGTTTTTATCTTTCTTTCTCACTCAGTCTGTTCTCTCAGTTAACAAAGTAAAAGTACCTGCATATTTCAACACACCATGATAAGAACACATGGTAGCTATTCAGATAATATAATTGTGCTCTCTCTCTCTCTTGCTCTCTTAATTTTCCATTCAATTTAAGAAAATGTCTTGCCATGATGAAATTATACTTGTACATTGCCAAAGCAAAGCTTAAATTGAGCACAGGTTATAACTTAAATGAAGGCATATATGCAGCACAATATATAAAGGAAACAATACGTGTGTGTGTCAATGAGTGCATTTTGTGTGTGTGTGTGTGTGCTTGTATGTGTGTGTGTGTATGCGTTTGTATGTGTGTGTGTGTGTATGTGTGATATATACGTGTGTGTGTGTGTGTGTGTCAGAGAGTGCTCTTGTAAGTCATGATGTCATACAGATTATAATTATGTAGCTGGGGATTCTGCTTATCTTCTGTGAAATCTGTGTGAAATGTGCTAGTATCAGGATTAGCTGATGTCACATTCTGTTTCACTCATACTTGTCGTGCGTGTGCTCATCATAGTTGAGTCACTCTGTATCGGCGAGTGGATCGGTGCACAGGGAGTTGGGGACTGTGACTCGTGGAGGTAGTAGAACCAGAGAAGCATACAGCCGTAGCCCGGAGGAGGAAGGTCTATCCGTGCTCGACTGGAGACTCGTGCCAGAGACAGTGACCTGTGCTGGGCCCGGTCAGAGTCAGTTCTGGGGTGTGTGTGCGGTTGTTAGAGATCACACACTCCCCACGGTCATAAAAGGCAGAGAGAGAGAGAGAGAGAAGGAGAGAGGGAGATGGCACTCTGCGTTAGTCCTCTAACTCTGCCTCGGGATGGAAAGATCCGGCATGTGAGAGGGCCGTGAGCCAAACACTCCCAGTGAAATGGAGTGAGGCAGAAAATTTACCAGGGGGAAAAGAGAGAGATAGAGACAGAGGAGAGAGGAAGGGGTAGAAACATAGAGAGAAAAAAGGGGATGAACAAGGGAAAGATAGAGATGGGGATAGAGGAGAAAGGGATGAAGAGGAAGAAAGGAAGAGAGGAAAGAGAGGAAGAAAGGTACCTCAGAGCTCAGTATCCTTGATGGATGGGGACCAATAAAGCTTACACTGAGCTAAGCCCTTTTTGAAGCAGAAAGTCTGTAATATATAATATATTAATATCAATGTGTTTTATAAATATGAAATATACTCCCTGGCTCACTGCTCTTTGCTTGAACAATGGAAGAGGGATTTTTTATTTTTATTATTCTGAAAGGTCCTGGTATAGGTGCGCTTTTAAAAGGAAGGTATGGACACAAGACGGGAGCAGGGACTGGAGAGGTAAAAAGGTAAAAGAGAAAAGAGTCTTAAAAGAGTCTTAAAAAAACGATGACATTACAGCTGACAGCTAACAGGTGATTTAAAGAGGCAGACTACAAATGCTGATGTCATAAATCCCATTAAAGCGCAGGTGTATGGCCAAATTCTTCCTCAGACATTTATAATATACCAAAAGTATGATTGCTTCAATATGCGCCCCTCTCCCCCACTGCTCCCCCCCCTCCACCCATACACACACACACACACACATACACGCACACACACTTCACAACCAACATATTTAAGAAGTGAAATCTCGATCCTCGCAATATGGCCGCTGTTTTTCCCTAACTTCATACCAGTCAGAAGGAGTTTATCAGATGGCCGGTGTTATTTGACCATGAACCTTTACCAAATGAGGCGAAGCGTAGGTTTTCCATGCCTCTCCATATCTCCATATCTCAGAGTCCGCGGGAGGATCGAGCATTTGATTTTGGTCAGCCAGAGGTAGGATGGAATACAGCTGTGGAGGCCGCGTAGTTTTATGTACAGCGACAGACAGCTACACTGAAATGAAATGGACAGCACTAGCGGTGGGCTGTGTTTTTTTTTAAATGCATCATTTCCATGCTGGAAACTTTCATATTTCTGTCCTGAGGTAAAGGATTGTTTTTTTTTTTTTTTTTGCACCACCATGCCAGTGTCCCCCGACACTGAAGGTCAATTACGTGTTGTTGGTGCGTAAGTGAAAAAGAAAAACAAGAAGGGTGTTTCCCTTCCCTCCCTCCCTGCCCGCCACCCCCCACCCATCCTCTCCATCATATCAGTCACAGCTCAGTTGCTGTGGCACTCTGGTGGTGTCTTCAAGTCCATGTACACACAGTCACATCCACACACACACACACACACACACACACACACACAGAGCTCCCTGCGAGCGTATGTGTGTGTGTGTGTGTGTGTGTGTGTGTGTTTGGCACTTGCTCGATGATTCATTTGTGCTCGGCAATGATTAGGGCACTGGAGATCGGCCCTAACCATGTAAACAGCTCCCGGCGGCCCCCCTGAGAGACCGGCATCGGGCGCGTTAGCCCACACCCACGCCCACACCCTCCGCTCCCCCGGGGGTGCTGCAGGAAGCGCGAGGTGGATGATAGCGGCGCGAGGTTAGAGAGAAAATAAAGGAGAGGAAGAGAGGTGTGATAGAGACACAGCGTGCGCCCAGTGATCAAAGGCAGAGGGGAAGAGAGAGAGAGAGAGAGAGAGAGAGAGAGAAAGAAAGAAGAATGTTTGAATTTTCAGCCAAACTAAACACAGTAGTTTCACAGACAACAATACAGAGTCTCTTTTTTTTCCTCATCTTGTCTGGTTTTGTCTTTGGAGATTAGCAGTCTAAATTTGGCACTGTTGTTGTCTCAATCTCTCTCTCTCTCTATCTCTCTCTCTTTCTCTCTATCTCTCTCTCTCTCTCTCTGATGCTATGTTGTACGTGTGTAAAAGTGGATCTGTGTATTTCACATCGTTGTATGTCTGTGTGTGTATATGTAGAGGGGTTTTGTGTGTGTGTGTGTGTGTGTGTGTGTGTGTGTGTGTGTGTGTGTGTGTGTGTGTGTGTGTGTGTGTATGTCTGTCTGCTCTAAGCAGACACTCTGCTGTCTCAGAGGCCTCATCCCTCAGCCTGGCAACAGCTGTGATTCATCTGACCCGGGAGACACTGCTCTTGTCCTTCGTAGCTCCTTCCACATCACACACACACACACACACACACACACACACACACACACACACACAGACGTGCACAGGTGGACATGCTGCACCACTGCTTCCCCCCATCTACATTCCCACGTGTGTTTTACCTCAGAAGAGAGAGACCAAAAGGAAAACGGAGACAGAGTGAGAGTTTCTGTGAATTGTGTCTTTAGCTTTATTTATTTTCATCCATTTTTCAAACTGCTCATCCTCCCTCTCTTTCTCTCTCTCTATATTCCTCTCCTTTGCCCCCCTTTCCAGCCTCTAGTTTACCCCAGGGGTTATGCCATATGCAATTCACCGTTTTAACCCCTCTCAGGTTATGCTCTTACTAGGAGCAGTAATTGCATTGTGTGTGTGTGTGTGTGTGTGTGTTTGTGTGTGTGTGTGTGTGTGTGTGTGTGTGTGTGTGTGTGTGTGTGTGTGTGTGTGTGTGAGAGAGAGAGAGTGTGATTATATACCTGGGGCACGGTGAGGGTCAAAGGAGGGGACTTGTTTCTGAGTTCAATGGCTCTTGCTTGCTCTTGTGTGGCTTAGCTGCAGCCCCTGTCTCTCTCTCTCTCTCTCTCTCTCTCTCTCTCTCTCTCTCTCTCTCTCTCTCTCTCTCTCTCTCTCTCTGCCTTCTCAGTGATGTCCCTATATCCCTATAGCCCCATAGCCATATAGTCCCATAGCCCCATAGCCATATAGTCCCATAGCCCCATAGTCCCATAGCCCTATAGCCCCATAGCCATATAGTCCCATAGCCATATAGTCCCATAGCCCCATAGTCCCATAGCCATATAGTCCCATAGCCCTATAGCCCCATAGCCATATAGTCCCATAGCCATATAGTCCCATTGCCCTATAGCCCCATACTGTAGCTCTATAGCCCCATAGTCCTGCCTCTCACTGGGCTCCTACTGTGTCTGCTGCTACCTCTGCTGCTGTGTCTGCTGCTACTGCTGGATCCTGAGCTGAGTTCCAGTAGCGTTGGCTCTGGAGACAGAGAGTGCTGGCCCAGCACCACCACACAGACACGGACCCAAACAGAGCGGGGGGGGGGGGGAGTGCAGGGGAGCGGGAGATGTTGCCAGTCTGAGGCTGGAGACAAGGCCAGCGGGTGATTAGTGCTGATTACTCTCTGTCCTGGTCCCCTGGTATTCTTTCTCTTTCTCTCTCTCTCTCTCTCTCTCTCTCTCTCTCTCTCTCTCTCTCTCTCTCTCTCTCTCTCTCTTTCTCTCTCTCTCTCCCTGTCTCCCCCTTCTCCTTGAGCTCTCCAGCTGTCAGAGAAAGCTGACAAATACTTCCACATGGGGAATGCAGACGTCCCCTTTCTTCACCAGAGATGTTTTTTTTTCTCCTTCCCTGTCTCAAACAGCTATGGATTGTTTGTCTGTCTAAGCGTCTGTCTGTCTGTCTGTCTCTACGGCACCTTGAGGTTGTCTATCTAACACGCTAAGACCGACAACTAAGACTAAGACAACTGAACAGACTGGATCTGAGTAGGACAAGGGTTTGCGATGAGCTAGGGCTTGTCAGACAGACGCCCGACAAGCGCAGAAGTCAGATATCTGCCTTCACGAAGATATCCTCTCCGATAGTCGGTGTGTAGCGGGCAGCGTGGGAGAAAGCGTTAGGCGAGCTGAAACTGAACCCAGCCCTTGGTTGGCAGCAGAAAGGAAGAAACAAGAAGGGAGAGGAGAGAGAAAGGCGTGGGAGGCCGGCAAATTGTCCATTAAGCGTTTCTGCTGAAACCGAGAGTAGATTTGATATTGTGGGGAAACAATAAGTAATATGTACCAGGAAATTCAATTGTCTTTCTTCGGACGAGCATCAAATTCTGACTTGAGCTTCCTTACCAAATCAATTCCACATGCAGTTCAAATAAGGCTAAGTACCTTTGGGCCAAGGCTGCCCCATCTTATTGACTCTGCATTTGAAAAGTTAGACCTATAAATATGCCAATCAGATTTGGTGCTTCACATTTCAGAGTCGAGGCAGTTTTTGAGCCGAACATAAATGAGATCTGTCATGAAGTCAAAGTTTGACAGGACCTCTCAGTTACGTTCATTGTTTTGTTTGAAATTCACCATTACCTTTCTGCTCTTTCGTTAATGAAAACCTAGCCATGCCCTCAAAGAGTTTCATGTGTGTGCGGTGCTGCATACTGTACATACACACATACAGTACACATACACACACACACACACACACACACACACACACACACACACACATACACACACATACACCCACACACACACATGCACAGTATAGGTGTATACTCAGCTTGACTACAGATTGTACAGTAAGTTCAGGCTTCTGAGTGATTTGTGAGCTTTTTGATCTTTATCCACACTGTCTGACTCATTTACAAAGGCAGTAATGTGGGACCTGCCCGTGTTTCATGAATACATATATGAATACATCCACTTATAGTGCTTACACTAAGCACACAATGTCCACCTCCACCCATCTTCATCTCTATCTGTCAGGGTCCTGCACTGGCATCACAGCCACTCTTAGCACAGGATGGCCTTCTGCCTGAGATCTGAGAGCGGCCGCCGGCTGGCCAGTCAGCGTGGCTCGCTGGCCGATTCCCAGCAGGGGCCCGAAGGGGACAAGGCTTGCTTGCACCACGTCTTTGTTTGGTCATTAGTCTCTCCGCTCGCTGAGGGTGGAGGGTGGTTGCCTCAGTTGTGTGGAGAGGGGTGTGCGTGTGCGTGTGTGCGTGCGTGCGTGCGTGTGTGTGTGTGTGTGTGTGTGTGCGTG
>NW_027468587.1:17239663-17404663 GCF_046254945.1 Alosa pseudoharengus | reverse complement strand
AAATTAAATCAAATTGCATCATATTTACATTCTATACTTCTCTGCGTTCACCTGCACACCCATTACTCTCGTTTGAATTACTCGCAAACCCGTGATCGCATAGATATGGCAAGCATATCAGATGAAAGAGGAGACTCGGGGCTATCCATTGGTACCATGTATATTGATCCTTCTGGCTTATGAAAACAGACGAAGTGACTGCAAAATAATAACGTCATGTACACAAACCAACGCTGCACACCTATTACTCTCGTTTGAATTACTCGCGGACCCATGATCGAATAGATATGTCACGCATGTCAGATGAAAGAGGAGACACAGAGCTATCATTTGATACCAAGTACATCCTTCTGGGTTATAAAACAGACGAAGTGACAGCAAAATAATAACTTCATATAGCTGGACTTACCCCACGTTTTTGTCTGTTTTTGTGGCAAAGCATGTTTATAATCCAACGCTATTGTGTGTTTCTCTATGGCAAAGCATGTTCATAATCTGGTTTTGAGATCCTGCATCCTGCAAATTCCTGCATGGCATCCAATTCAAGGCTCACATTGCATCCCAATTCAACAAAGAAACACCTTTTTGCCTTTACTTTGTTCATGGCAATGCAGTAAAAAGTTGAGAATCTTTATGAGTGCATACACCATAGGCGCACACAGGCTAACACGCAAACTCGGGTCAAGTCAGGTCAGATCAGTTTGTGTCACAGATATGGAGCGCAGAAAGGTAATTTTTCATCACTAAATAGAAAATGGCATTTATTTCCGTAAATCACACACCACATATTTCTGTAAATTGCTAGAGTATCCCTCCAACATGGCAATTATATTGCCCAATTCAGGATAGTCTGCTCTACACACACATGAAATGCATGTAGAGCTATGAGCTTGCTGTGGTTTTATAATACGCTTTTTATATTTTAATTCTTTAAAAATCTAAATAAAATCAATGCTAGTAATGCTAGTAATACATGAAATTATGGCAGATCTGGATAGCCTCGACTCTGCTGAAAAAGACAATATATAATATGTGTGTGTGGCACTTACAATGACCAGAATAAATCCTTATGAATAAAGGTAGTGAAAATGCCCTAAAAACGTATGGTTCTAAGGGTTAAACACTCGTCACACGGTGGATCCATCATCACACATCACAGCATTAGCTAGTGAATAATGAATTGTTTATACCCATTCAGTTTCGATACCCTATCAGCTTAAAGATACAGCACATCTACCAGGCTTTTGAAAAAGAAAAGCCTAAAAAATTACTCGGCCGTTCCAACAGTCTGGCCTTTGTAGATTAAAGACTCCATCCTTTTTTAATGGAGGGTTTCCTCTCATGCTCTGTGACACTATTCCAACGCATGGAGCAGTGTGGGGCCAGCGTGATCTGGTGGGCATGTTTAGGGCACGTGTGGCTGATAAGACAGGGCAGGGGAGCACTGATGGAAGTGGACGGTTGAGAGTGAAGGTTGGGGAGTGTGGGGGGTTTGTGTGTGTGTGTGGGTGTGGGGGGGGGGGAGGTGGAGGGTGGTCCGGTGGTGCCGAGTGGCCGACAGGAAGAGGAAGGCAGGGGAGTCCAGCTTCCTGGACTGGCTACAGTGTGTGTGGTGTGGAAGTTGACCTCATCGGCGAGGCAAGGCGAGGCAAGTCCACCGAGCCTCTCTCTTATCTGCCGAGAGCACAGAGTGTGTGAGGAGCCTCTGTTTTGTTTGTTGAGGGACAGACACACACACACACACACACACACACACACACACACACACACACACACACACATGGGCCTGCCTTCTTCCGTCATTTCCCCTCTGACCCCCCCCCCCACACACACACCCCCCCACCCCCCGACACACACACACACACTACATCAGACGGCTCAGATAAGGATGAGTCCAGGGTTGGCTGAGAAAGTGTGGGAAACGCGCGGGCACTGAGCTAATGAAGCTTTGTGTGTGTGTGTGTGTGTGTGTGTGTGTGTCTGGGGGAAGGGGGGTTTGTTTGTGTCCATGTGTGCCAGAAAAAGGACACTTCACAAAGCTTGAGTGTCTTGTTTTCCATTTTATATCTACACTTTTATTTCCCTCTGTAGAGAAGGCATCGCAACTCGCCTTCTCTCTCTCACACACGCACGGACGCATGCACGCACGCAGGCACGCACACCTTCTCATGCACATCACAAATGCCATTAACATGGACAGACTACAGGGCTTTCATTTTGTGTTGAAACTATCTTTGGTAGCAACAAAGACGTTTGTCCAAATAATTAACACAACAACCTCTTTTTTTCTTTTTCTTTGTCCCCGCAGTCAATGAGATCATCCGGAACGACCTCTCCAGCATCTCTGTCCACAGCCATGCGTAGGCACTCCTGCCCGCAGACATGCCAAGACCAAAAGGGACCACAAGAAAGGGAGAGTTTCTTAATCCAGTTCAATAAATCCCCCCTATAAGACCACCAAGACTGAGACTGTGAGACTATTTCCCACTCCCACCACCGTCCACCATCCTGACAAGTCACACCCCCTCATGATGACGAGCCCTGTCCCTGGTGCTCCTGTTTGGGGGCGCTATCCTACTGGACCGGCCACAGATCTCAACCCCAGACCTGCACAACTACTTGTTGATTGATTGAATGTTCTCACATGAATAGCCTTAAAGCCTAACGAGGTGTACATAGCATTTGTTGCGCTCTTGCCTTAAGTGAGAAAGAAAAAAGAAAAAGGATTGCTCTTCCATGGACCAAGAATTTTATGCTCTTTAAACTGATGACCTCTGAATACGAGAGATAGGCTCTGTGGTCTGTGTATGCATATGACCAGTGTGTGTGTGTGTGTGTGTGTGTGTGTGTGTGTGTGTGTGTGTCTGTGTGTGTGTGTCTGTATGTGTGTGTGTCTGTGTGTCTATGCTGTGTGTGTGTGTGTGTGTGTGTGGGAGTGAAATAGAAACAGGGTTAGGGAGGACGGCGACTTGCCATGGTGTTGCCTTAACAGCATGCACAAATAAGGATGCAATTCTGCTCTCTCTCACACAGCATTTCAAACAGGACTGGTTTTTATATGCCTTTTTATTTTCATTGATTGTTTGTTTACAGGAAAGCTGGAATATGTATAGAAAAAATGTGTTCATAGAGTAGTCATCATGAATATATCCCATTCCTCCTTTATAATATGGACAGAAATGTCTCTGTAATGGTCTTTGTATAAATATGTTTATTGTTGGGCTGTAAATAAGCATTTCCTGCCTAATGTAGCACTCCCTCCAACCAACACTGAGAAGAGCTCTAGTGTCAACTGGGTCCCAGTGTAATTTATAATTTCTCTGCATTTCCCCCATCTTTTGAGGGATGTATGACAAATGTAATAGCATATGGTTGGGCTTTTTAAGCTGATATATCTGATTTATATGTGTCAATATTTCACTATGTACTGCAGGGATTCACTAAAGCCATGAAGTGGACCATGAACTTTATCTCCTATGAACTGGCTAAAGTCTCCATGGTCATGTAATAGATCTTGTTAAGATGATGATTGTTGAATTTCAGCAGTTAGACAATCAAGAGTTCCAAGACAATCATGTGTTTGTTTTTTAACTGTAATCTATTGCCACCTTGCAAAACAATCCCTAATATTGTCACTGTGGAAGCCTTTCTTCCTTGTCTAAGTCCATGCATTCCAATTAATATGTAGATTCAATCTGTGCTTTTTTTCATACCACTTGGACAGGGCATGCTGTTTATTGCATGTTGTTTACTTTCAGTGTTGATACATGTCACCTACAGCTAGCATAGACACTTCTCCAATTGGCAATAACATGATACCAAAGAACCATGGCCATTTTTCAGAATTCAAACTGTCATTCTATGCACTCCCACTCTATCAGACACGTCAGGGTTTCATCTCGGGAATTTTCCTCAAGGTTTGGGTTTAGATACTTGACATTTGTATTCACACTTGGCATTACCAAAACCGAATAGAAATTTTGAAGAATGGCCGGTGTTCCTTGTTTAGGCTCTCTTGTCCCCTTGGTGTGTGGTTTGGGGTAAGGGTGGGTGGTGAATTGTTAAAGAATGGATTACAGAGACCAACACTGAGTTTTGATTGGTGTCCTCGCTGAGAATCAATGTTGTCGCACATTTGTTGTTATATGCTATCAATATCTTTAAAAGCATGCACTTAATACCGATGCTACGGTTGTTATCTTTTTACTTTAGTACGCCATAACTAGCTACATATGTATTTTGGAGTATGTTTTCTCTAATGTAGATTATAAACGCATGTGTAATGTTTCTGAAGATTTTCTCTCTTGTGCCTTATTCCGCGTCGTCTCCGATAAATATGATTGTATCTCCTAATCCTGTCCTCTCTTCAGGCACACAGTGAAATATCTCCTCTCCTCTCTAATATGAAATATTTATAGTAATGAACGTGTGTTTTATGTACACAGTATGCATTCTGCAACATGGATGAATAAAACTCAATTATTTAAATATCTGTGTGTGATACCAGTGCCACTTCTTTCCTGTGTCTGTTGTACCAGAATATTAGATGAGAGATGAATGATATAATTTGCTCCAACCAGGCCAGTACGATGCATAAATCTCCTCTTGCTAGCCGTACACATATGACACATAGTAGGCCCATATAAATTAAGCTGTTTTGGAGCCAGTGTCTATGCACTGTATTGTCTGAAAGAAGTGTGAAAGTAGATAGTTTCCCACAGTTTCGAGTGTCACTAATATAAATTTATATTTCCGTTTTATTTATTTCCCCCCCAAAACACTTTAGTGCACTACAGTAAAACACAGTTGACACAAGCATACCCAATTCAGCTGTATTGCTAATGTTCCTTAATATTTATGCTTGTTACAATGTTAGTCAGGACACAGAGGGCTGTTTCTGTCCAAACTCTCCAACAGTACAGTGGAGACATACATATTTACCATTGCACAAGGTCCCTGTTCATATAGTGATGGCTAGCTCCATGCCAGAACTTTTGGCCCATTTTCCCAGGGTGGCGAAACATGGGGATGATGAAACGATGACAGGATGGACTGGGACACACTGAGTTGCGTCACACGGGGCTCTCTGGAGTACCACCTGTCTGTCCTGCAGACTTTTTCCACTCCGCTACATTTTAGGACTCCTATCGCCATGGTGACAGAAGGCAGGCCCAGGCACCGCTCCCATAGCCCAAGCACTGGGCCCGTGGCATTCCAAAAATAACGCACCCATAACACGCTCCAAATTCAGTCACGCCTCTTTTTCCTGGCACCTTTTTTTTTAATTCACCTGTGTTGGCCCATCACGGACTTGTTTTTCCAGGAGATCTTTAATCTTTGACGTAGGGGTGTTTTCTTTGTGTGTTTTTGTGTTTATATTCTATTATTCTTTAAAATTCAGAGCAACTCTTACTATAACACATAGTAGACCAACCAGCACTTCAAGTCAGACCAGCTGATGTTGGTGTAAAGTGTTGATCAATGATCAATGTTCCACTTTAAAAAAAAAAAAATGCTTAGCATTTAATGAATAAAAATAAGTTGTATTGATGCCTCTTCTGACTAATGTCTTGAATCCGTACCTGTGGTGGCACTCTTTCCTTAACGTCACATACTGGTTAATTGTCTGGAAAAGTGAAACTTTTGTGCCATGAGCACCATGACTGTGAGTGAAATGTTTGTGCATTCATTTGAATGTCTGTGGGAGGTTTGTGATGTCTGTCTGTCTGTCTGTCTTTGTGTGTGTGTGTGTGTGTGTGTGTGTGTATGTGTGTGTGTGTGTGTGTGTGTGTGTGTGTGTGTGTGTGTGTGTGTGTGTGTGTGTGTGTGTGTGCTGTCTGCACACTTCCCCTGGCCTATGGCGTGAGCTGTCCAGTCCAGGTAACCACTCAGCCTGGTCATATCTGGGCCGTCCCCTCGACAAATCACCTTTTAAAAGATGTAAAAAGACACTTTAAAAGGCATCCAGATGTCGTGGAAATATCTGCACGGTTTTATTTTCCATCTGCAACTATTCAGCCCCATCTCTCTTGGCAAAGGTTGGGAGGAAAGGGGTCAATAGGCCATGTAAAACCAATGAGGTCTGTATGATACAGACAGCAGAAACCATGAAGGGATACCCTGGTGAAATCTGTACTAGTGTCCAGAGCCATATTCCTCCATGCAGTCTCCCAAGCCTGTACACAGACATCAAGTCGGATTCTTTGGAAAGCCATGTAGGTTCCTGCGTGCATCACCGTATAGCTGGACACTGGAGTGGACACTCAAGGCAACCTGCTCCTTTGTGGAGCTCAATGAAGAGCACAGCTATGTTCTTCTCAGCGTAAAAGTGTGTTTGTGGTTACCTTAATGGTTTAAAAGCAAGGGGGAGACAGAGTGAGTGAAAGTGAGCAAGCACCCATGAGAGAGAGAGAGAGAGAGAGAGAGAGAGAGAGCAGAGATCATCTTGGCATTGCAGGAGATGATGTCTAGACAATTACAGAGGCCTTTAAGCCATCCACTGTCTCCTCGCTCACTCACTCTTCATTCCCCCTGACACTGATTCCGAGAGAAGGATCCGGTGAAAATGGGCACGTCCATCTATTTATTTCAATGATCGCTCATCATTGATTGGCAGGAGGGTGGGGGCGAGCCAGAGTAATGATCCGCTTTATTTATTTTTTTACAGGGCCGACATCCTCATTGCCCAGATAATACACACAGTAGCCTCTCTAATGGACATCAAGGATGACCCTTGGATGACCTGGCAACACCGCCCCATCCTGAGGGCCCAGGTCCAGAGAGACTGGAGAAAGCTTGGAGACAAAGGATGTAAACACAGTAGCTTACAGTAACAATCCATCATGTCGAGAATGACAGTTAGTGCCGGTAAACTCATGTCTTGGGACAATATTCATCAGAATATTACATCTGTAGAAGCAGAAAGCAAGACAGAGTAGCACGATAGGAATTCCAGTGAGGAGAAATAAAGCTTTTTTGAAAGTTACTTGAAATGTTAAAATGATTGGTCAGTATAGGCATGAAATTCGAGGCAAAATTTGTGTCAGGAGAAATAAAGTTATAAAGTTATTTCTCCTGGGACAAATTTAGTTTAAAATTTCATGCCTGTTGACCTATACTTTAAACTTCCCAAAAAAGTATCCCTCGCCGTAAGTGTTCTGTCACTCCCGGACTCTTGCGATCTGAAATATTTTGCCGTCCGTTTCAAATCGATTTTATTTAATAGCAAGCCTCCTGGCCCTCACTGTAGAAATCGCAGAGGGCTTGCAAGGAAGTGCCTTCACGTTTTGCGGCGCAGTAAACATCGAGGTATTTCCTACACTGACCACAGTTCGGACATTCTGTTTCATATAAATCCCCACAGTCTTCATGTAGCACACTGAAGCTTTGACAGTGGACTATTATGTTAACAGAAGCTAGATTTCACAACTCTGTGTAGGAGTGTGTGTGTGTGCGTGCGTGTGTGCGTGCGTGCGTGCGTGCGTGCGTGCGTGCGTGCGTGCGTGCGTGCGTGTGTCTGTGTGTGTGTCGAGTATAGGGCACACCAACTTCACTCTCTGTCAGATCAAAAAGTGCATACTCCAGTAGCTGGGATCTTATTACTCTGCTATCCTGTTTAAAATATACAAGAAAACTGTTCCCTGTGCTAAAACATCAATCCCAGCCTGACTGACACGGCTGCTCATAAATGCATGGAAATGGCCACCTACGTAGAACACTTAAGACGAGTCAGTAATTACTGACTGAGTGAGAGCTGTGAGCCAGGCACCGCTCACCAGTGGAGGAGGCCACTGCTTCTGAGTCCCTGGGTCTCTACAGTAAGCAGCACCTTGGGACAATATCTAACTGCAAAACTGCTGTGAGCTTTTAGCTCAACCTCTGATTTTACATTCTGATAGCTAGAATGAAATTAGATTCTCATTTTGGACTAAAGACATGACTTGGATGCCTTAGAATATGGGCCTGTGCGTTTACCAGATGGGAAGCAGATGTGGAATCAGTCTGTTCTGGGCTTTAAGAACGGAATTGAATTTGAATATGAATTTAAAGCGGAATTGAATTGAATTGAATTGAGAGAAGATACTGGTGTCGCTGGCACCCTTTCCCTCTCACTTTCCCTTTTGCCCACTGTGTTGTTTGTTATGCATGATAGGAGTAGAGGAGTGATTGGAGTCCCAACATAGATCAGAAAGAGGAAGAGAAACAGAGTGAGCCACTCACAAATAAATCCGTTCCTAAACACAACACTAGCACAAACTTTCTACCACATTGAGATCAAATAAAAGCTAACCGATGTCAGACTTGTTTATGAAGCAGAGACAGAGAGACCAATCATCAGTCAATCAGTCAGCCAAACAACAACCCATGCCTTCTAGAAGTGTATATCACACCAAGACTTCTGGAAGTGTACGTATATCATACCAAGACTTCTAGTAGTGTATATCACACCAAGACTTCTAGAAGTGTACGTATATCACACCAAGACTTGTAGAAGTGTACGTACAGTATATCACACCAAGACTTCTTCTGGTTGAGGCTGGTCTACTGAGGAGATATTTTTACACCCCAGAGTAGCAGCATTGTGGGTCAAGAGTCATAGAATGAGCTCATTCTCACTCCCAGTGCTTCAACCCCCCCCCCCCCCTACACACACATACACACACATACACACACACACACACACAAGATTCAGCCAAAGACTGAGACAATAAGAGACATGACCCAATCGTATAAATCCTCCAGTCTCTCTGGGTGTCTATAAGATCCATGTGTCCCCGTCTGCCAGGGGGATACAGTATCCTGAGCATCGCTGTGTTAAAGGGTTCATTTGCACTTCTGAAGTGCCACATTTCTTAAGTCCACATGGGCAATAAAACGCTCGTAGTTCCTGTGATATCCATGCACTTAACTTACAGGTTTTCTTCTCTTCAGAAGGGATATGTCTGTGATTTTGGCATATTTGTGGTCCTCCTCAGATGTTACGTTTTCCAGCCACCTTCAGCTTGCCCCAGACAGCTCTGAGAAAGTGTATGTGTGTGTGTGTGTGTGTGGAGGGAGGGTGGAGGACAGTTACATAACTGCAGACGAGACCTGAGCGTTCCTGGCTCTTCCACAAAACTGAACCATTCCCAGCATTTCTGCAACCAGGCCCTGGCCATTAAAGTGCTAGGATTTCCCTCTCATATGTTTTAAATTGGAATTACGATCACAAAAGTCTGCCATACGCACGGACCCTAAGTGAGTGAGCAGACAAGTAGGGGAGAGAGAGAGAAAGAGAGAAAGAGAGAGAAAGAGAGAGAGGAGGTATAAGAAACACAGTTCACCACACCAGACAGACATTCATTAGTACACACAAACAGAGAGCATAGTATGGTGATGTATAGAAAGCCATAGTGATGGAAGGGTTGCACTTCCTGCAGTAGTAGTATGATGTCATGTGGTAGTCGAATCACAAATTGGATGGAGTAAGTCCGTTGCCTACAACGATTTGCTGTCTGCTCGGTCGCATAACTTTGTTTCCTGCATTCCAGAGGAACCTCCTAGCCCAGAGAATGGTGGTGAGTTCAGTTGCGAAGCCTTACTCAACGCTCTGACCATCTGAGACACAAAACATATGGAGAGCCTGAGTGTGATCTCTGACTGTACGTGTGTGTTTGTGTGCACGTGTGTGAGTGTGTGTGTGTGTGTGTGTGGGTGTGAATGTGTGTGAGATGCAATCCTGATGGTGAACACAGATGCACAGCCAGACCCATGATAGGGACCTGAATCAGAAGCTGTGGTCACCACCGCCCACCTCCACCTCCCCCCTAAAGGAAGACCTTTGCGGGCGGCGCTCACGAGTGCAAAGGTAACGCAGAGATAAGTCAGTCTGCCTGGTCAGGCATCCAGGGGAAATGATCCAGACATGACTCCAGCTGCAAGCAGAGGAAATACCCCAGAGTAATGTGACACATTACTCTCTCTCTCCAACACAGAGAGTACGAGGAGGAGGAAGAGGAGGAGGAGGAGGAGGAAGATGAGAGCAAAAATACATGAAAGAAAGAAAAAGTAGAAAATCTGGAAAAGAGGAAGAAGGTGGTTAGCGATAAGAAAAGCACATCGCCATGGCCTTTGGAGAGTGAATCAGCGAAGTCTTTGAACACAAATACACAATAAATGTATCCTGGCATAAAGCAATCCAAAATATCCCTTACTTTTAGAACAAATGATCAAAAGTTTTAGGTAGAATTTCAAAGCCTGGAGTAGCTTAGTTTTCAGGCCAGTTTTCAGTACCAAAACTAACTCAGAGTTCAATTGTTTCATTTAGTCTGTATATCACATAAATCATGAAAGCTACATTTTAACTCAATAAGCTCTGAGTTTTTTCCCCTTCCAAGGCAATGCCTTGTACTCCAATTTTGGTTGGAGGTCCTAGAAATACTTTAATCCACCAATCAGCCATACATTAAGGTTTTTGTTAGTGTTTTTGAGGAGAGATTTTTGTTTTGTTTTTTCTTTAAAAAAGCATTCAAAAGGTACCTCAGTCAAATGTGCATGTAATCCAAGAATTTTGTCCATAGGGTTAAACAGAGTCTGATTCAGTTTGGAGTATTATATTATGGATTACAGTGACACCTTGTGGAGAATGTGGCACACAACATAAGATCAGGGAACTTTTCAGTAACAGGAAATGCATTTATATAATCAAAGAAATACTTATATATAGTAGTATATATATATATATATATATATATATATATATATATATATATAAAGCTATACATCAGCATTAATAGCTATACATTAGCATTAATCAACTTTAAAAATGAAACAAAGGAATCAAATTTGACCATGACAAACTTTATTTTATTTTTTTAAAAACATACAACATATATGCAAATACGTCAAATATCAAAAGAGACACACAAAATCATAAAACATGGTCATGTAAACTGTTAAATGATATAGCTTTAAGCCTTACAATAACAACTTATAAATTAAGGCACTATACAGTAGCTCTCAGCTAGTAACAGTAACTGTGATGAGGTTTTGACATTTCGACCATTTAACCTTTTATGACCAAGTGTTCTGAAATTACCCAATGTGTGTAACTGGCACTTTTAGATCTGTTGAATGACCTTACTAAGCACTATCATGTAAAGACATGGAAAAATCCAGGGTTAGAGAGACAGTCCTCTTAGGTAGCCTACTTATTGTCAGTCTTTGTGTTTGTAATTGATACAACTGACAGAGACTTGTGATAATGGAGTAAAGGACTTTGACTTTCAGTTTTTCAGTTTATTTTGATAGCCTATAGTTCAGAAGATAAGCATCTGATCTGAATGATCACATTCTTTGGAATAGTTGTACATCTTTTGTGCTGTCAAATGACCCAAAATAAAGCAGGTTGCCAGCCCTGCTTGAAATAGACTTTATACAACTGCTAACCTAAAGGCCTCCCAAAAAGGAATTAATCAGGTATCTCGTAAATAAACTCTTATCAGTGCATTTCTGTCAGATTATTTGGGGCACTTCGTGTTACAGGGGTCCCCTGAGGTGAAGAGTCCATACACGCTGACCAAAGGGAACATGGACATGGCACCAAGCATGGAGCCTAGCTGCACTACAGCTCCACACCACACGAGGGCGCTGTGGCCCTCGTCTCGCAGAATGATGCCAATGATCACCTTCACATAGGAGAGAGTGAGGACAAACAGTATCCATGTAATGACCTGCAACAGACAGGGAGATAAACATCAACAATCTATGTCATTATACTTGGCCCTTTCCATTACTCGTAAATCATTGTACGCCCACCCGTACACCATCTTGTGTTACACTTACAATAGCTCACTGTTGAAATTACATTTAAATGATAACTCTTAGTTTGCTCTAAATTTGCAAGCCCTTCTCAGTGACCTAGTGTAAGACTGGAATATTGTTAGCAACAGTTTTGCCTCCTGGGAAATTAACCATTTAACTTGGTTTTTCACTTGTCTTTACTGTCAGCTGAACTGTAGACACAGTTTAACTGAACTTGAAATATTTGAAAGTTGAAATAACTGAACTAATGTTATTTATTAGGGTAAGGCTATCTGCACCCCTGGTACAATTAGCAGTGTATGCTATTTGTACCCCGGTACATACAGCAATGTGTTCTATTAATACCCTGTCTGGTACAAATATCAGTGTATGCTATATGCACCCCTGTGCATTCACTCTGGCATATTGATCACACAATGTATATATAAAAAAAAAAAACGAGCAACATGTCGCAGGGTGTGAATAGCTCAGCTGTGTAATAGACACTCTGAAAAAGATATGCTGTTTATATTGATGTATAGTTAGAAGTGGATGCTATTCGTATTCATACCCTGGTGTATAACGTAATGTAGCCTATGCTATTTATACCCTGGTGTGTGAACTAGGTAATTGTTGCAATGAGAACCAATTTCTTGTTCATATTGAGCACCAATTCTCTCCAGAGACGTTTGTAGGCTACACTTGCGCACTCTGCCTAAACGCATCATGCGGGAATTGAACCCGTACTAAAACATGTCTGTGACCACTGCACTATCTACTTCCACAACTTGAGGTGTGTTTGCAGGTAAATTTATAGTTTATAGGCCTGAGCGTCATATTCATGAAATCTTTGTTAACTAACAAACTGACGGTTGTAGCCTATGTTATGGTTATGGTTATGGTTATGGATTTAGCAGACGCCTTTGTCCAAAGCGACATATAAATACAAAACAACATAATAATATTTAAAAATGAACAGGGAACAGATTAAAATCTAGGTCAAATATAGTAAGGAGAATAGTTGTAGTACACAATAATATCAATTCAATCAATAGCCTAATAAAAAAAGCAATGTAAAAAAGGGGAAAGGCAATAATAAAACAATAATGTCAATTCAATCAATAATATAAAACAATAACATGCTAAGACTACATTAAGGAGAATATCAATAATAAACAATAATGTCAAATTAATTAACAGCCCAATTAAAATAAAACAACATTATATAAACCATAACACATAAGCGCTTAAACAACTAAGTATATGTTGAATAGGAATGTCTTTAGACCCCTCTTAAACGACCCAAAAATACCACAGGAACGGAGAGCACTGGGCAGTTCATTCCACCAACATGGAACCACTGAAGAAAAGAGTCTGGAATTAGACCCAGTTTTTATGACTGGTCGACACAACATACGCTCACCAGAAGACCGCAGTGGGCGGTTGGGGATGTAAGGCTTGATTATTGAATTAAAATAACTAGGAGCAGATCTAGTTAGTGTCCTATAGGCCAAAGTGAGAGATTTAAATTTAATTCTGGCTACTATAGGGAGCCAATGGAGAGTAACTAGGAGAGGAGTTACATGTGTCCTCTTTGGCTGATTGAAGACCAGGCGTGCTCCAGCATTTTGAATCAGCTGTAATGATCTTGTTACACAAGCGGGTAAGCCAGCTAATAGTGAATTACAATAGTCCACCTTAGAGATGACCATGGTCTGAACAAGAAGTTGTGTGGAATCTTGTGTCAGATAAGGTCTGATCTTCCTAATGTTGTAAAGCATAAACCGGCATGATTTTGCAATAGAAGCTATATGCTCAGAGAAGTTAAGTCGGTCATCAATTACAACGCCCAAGTTTCGTGCCGATCTAGTTGGGGTCAGTGAAGTTGAGTCAAGCTGGATGTTAATCTGTTGGGGAATAGCTGTTTTAGCTGGAAACACCAAAAACTCTGTTTTTGAGAGATTAAGCTGAAGGTGCCGATCTTTCATCCAGGCTGAAATATCCTTAAGGCATGCAGAAATCCGGTGGGAAACACTAGAGTCATCAGGTGGGAAAGACAGGTAAAGTTGAGTGTCGTCTGCATAACAGTGATAGTCAAATCCATGGGAGCGAATGGTATCACCTAAGGAAGTGGTGTAAATAGAGAAAAGCAAGGGTCCTAATACTGATCCCTGAGGCACACCTGTGGTGAGGGCATGAGACTTAGATACCTGTCCCTGCCAAGACACGTTGAAAGAACGCCCTTTAAGGTAAGATTCAAACCAGTCAAGAGCTTTTCCAGAAATTCCCAGTTCAGATAGTATAGATAGGAGAATGTCATGGTTAACAGTATCAAAGGCTGCAGATAAATCTAGTAGAATTAATACTGATGACTGAGCAGAGGACTTAGCTACTCTCAATGCTTCAGTCACAGACAGAAGAGCAGTTTCAGTAGAATGACCACTCTTGAAACCAGACTGCATAGGGTCTAGTAGATTATTCTGATGAAGAAAGTCACAAACTTGCTTGAAGACCACTTTCTCCAAAACCTTTGACAAGAAAGGAAGAAGGGAGACAGGTCTGTAGTTCTTCACCTCAGTTGGATTAAGTGTACTTTTCTATGTGTTCACTGATCGAAGATTATGAAGATAAAACACAACTTTTCAATCTAAAACTTAATTTGAACAGATATTAGTGCCGAAGCCTTTCAGAATTCTTCACTTTCTACTGACGAAAAAAGGAATATCCGCCATGACTTTTTGTGCCCCTGAGCAACGTCTTTTTGTTGTTATGTCACAGGGTGTGAATAGCTCAGCTGTGTGGCCAAGGCTATTCCTACCAGGGGTGGAAATAGACACTCCGTATTTATTACTAACTATTTTGATGACAGACTTTTTGTTGGATCTCATATTGTCTTAAATAGAGACTTACAATCAGTGCTGTTCCTGAGGGAGTGTCGACCAGCAGTGGACAGGGGCTGAGGGCAGCCATGGCCATGATGTACGCCCCAAAGCCTGTGCCAGTCAGTGTAAGGAATGTCATCAGGACCAGAGACCTGAGCCACATCCAGGGACACACACACAGAGACAAATAGAGGAGGAAACCACAGGGGAAATAGTAAGCCATTAATGTTTCTGCTAATCACCCAAACAGATTAGCGCCAGACACTCATATTAAGGCCACTGTGGACGACTGAATGTAAAGAGTACAGTTTATACCTGATGGGAACAAACATGGCGATGAAGCAGGCAACTGGGTTGGCCACAGCTGCCATGGTGGCTGCAAGGTGATAAGCCTGGTTCCCGTATGGCAGGCAGGAGTAGGACTGGACCGATGGCAGCACGGCGTTGGTCAGCGCATTCACCCAGGCCAGCACCATGAAGATGAAGGCCACCTCGAGCTGACTGTAGGTCCCCTTCCCGAAGCTGCTCCGCGGCTCCACCTTTTGGTCATCGTCCAGGTGGCCCAGCATGGGCTTCTGCTCCGGGGTAGGATTCTGGAGGCCCAGCCGCATGTCGCCCTTCTCTCCGCCGCCGACCCCCGCCGCTGGCCCACCGAGGTAGCGCTGGCTCTGCTGCTCTCTGACCACGGCCGGGTGGAGGTTGAGCAGCAGGAAGGCGCCCAGGCACACCACCATCATGACGCTGAGGAACAGGAAGAAAGTCTGCGCCGAGAAGTTGGCCGGCTGGTAGTGCGCCTTGAGCTCCCCAGAGCCCCCGCTTGACGTGTTCCCCGCCTGGGAGCCGTTGCCCTGCAGCGCCCCCTGGGTGGCGTTGTGGCATTGCACTATCCCCACGCCCTGGATGAGCGCCACCAACGCAGGCACCAGCCCGCTCAGGCCCTCACCCGTGAAATACGTGGTCAGGTACTGGGGCGGCAGGCGCATCATGAAGGGCAGGAAGGTGACCGAGGACGTGCAGTCCACCACCGACAGCAGGAAGCTGAGCACCAGCAGCGCCACGCTGTGTTCGCCGTCGCCCACAAACATCCTGTGCCTCCACAGGAACGCCAGCAGGAAGGTGGCCAGCACACCCAGCCCCACGATGCTGTAGATGACCGGCCGCTCATCCAGGGCACCGGGCTTGAAGCGGTGCATGAGGGTGACGAACAGGGGCCCGATGTTGGCCATCTGGATGATGACCGTGAGGTAAGAGGGCAGTAACCAGCCCTCGGGGATGTCCTTGACTATCAAAGGCAACTCCACCCACATGCCGTTGATGGCTACCCATGAGCCAATGCCAAACAGGCACGCCAGCACGTGCGTCAGAAGAGCCATGTTGCAATGTTATTGTTTCTTAAAGCTTAGGCACTCTCTGTTATGAATCTGAAACATGGAAAGGAAAAGTGTTTTGTAAGCAACAGTAACCATTACCAGTTTTATGTGCGTATGACATGTTTAATATGTAATCAAAGACATTATACCAATATAAACTAATCTAGTTATGTAGACTGGTTGCATTTGACAATATTTGCATAACATTGAAATTACAAAAATATGACTGTACAATACTCGTTTTCTGACATTTGAAGACAGACTTATAACCATCCACCAATGTTCAAACTGTGACATGTCTCTATGGCACATTTGTCCATTAGCTGCAAATCATGCTCATCAGCAGAACTAAAGGAAAGCTGGGAGTGTGTGGGTCAGACAGAGGTGATGTGACCTTTCGCACACAAACACACTGCTCTAGTGCCGGCCGGCCACACTGCCTTCTGCCCCCAACAGCCAGAGAGCGACCCAGCTGGCTCAAAATAAATACAACACATACTGTACCACAGCCTCTGTGCACACACAATACATGGGCATCTGCCTCCTCGATTATTCACTTCTTGATTTGAGTTTGACTTCCATACATTGCACTCTCAAGCAGTATTTTGTACTTCACTTTCTTTAGATTTGCCACTACTGTTGTTGTCCCACATCATAATCTAATTAGGTCAAAGCAAGTAAATCCATTAGAGAATGTAGGCATGGTATTAAAGAAACAGTTCCCCAAGCACCATGAAGATTTATGTCCCTGTTCATACACTCACACAGATCCTACCTCGAGTCGACGGTTCCTACCTCTGGGCTGTCCCCTGGGTAATATGTCTCTCCATTGTAGTTAGTGCATTTTCACGGTTACATCAGCTAGTGTGTGTGCGTGTGAAGAGCCTGATCTCCCTCCCCCATTCCTCTCTTATTCTCAGTCAGCCCTTCCCTTCCGTGTGTGTGTGTGTGTGTGTGTGTGTGCACCTGACCATGTGCGTAGGCACTACGCAGGCGTGAGCTTCCTGGTCTGTCCTACACTGGCCGGCCGGCAGCACAGTTTACTTTTCAAAGGCAGTCAGCCATGTGCTCCCCCTCTCTCTCTCTCTCTCTCCCTCCCCCTCTCATCCTCTGCTTCCCGGTTTGTAGTTTCAGCCAGTGAGGAGCCGGTGTGCAGGGGGAGGAGACCCGAGTCTGCCCCCCTCCCCCTCCCTCCAGCCCCCCCAGCCTTATTACACAGGCGACCTTGAGCCAGCCCTCCACAAGCAGGAAGCTCGGGGTCCCATCTGACACAGAGGCAGGCAACTGCTGAGCATGCCCATACAGCACAGATATAACTTCATCAGGAAGGGGGTTCTGTTCTTTAATGTGGTCAATAAATTATCTGGGCAAAAGGCCTGCCAGCCAGACTGTTTATTTACAGCAGGTTTATTTGACTGTATGTTGTATGTTTGCTGAATGTCACTTTTGACTTTTTGAACTGTTGAGAATCCTACAGACTTCGCTGTTGAGTTGACATTGCTCAGGAAAGCACTGATAGATTCTATACATGTCACAGTCTTTAACAAACTCTTTTAGCAATGGGGTGAATAGCACAATCTGTAACTATGTGCCCCACGTCCTCTGAAGAAATTTAGATTTGTATTGAATAGAAAAGTCTATTTATGCCAGGACACAAATGACACCGATTGGACACACACACACACACACACACACACACACACACCAACATATCCACACATGTTCATGCATACGCAAACATAAACACAAACAGGTGCTTTTAAATTGTTTGACCTTTAACGTCCTAGCAATTGTATAATGCATGTCTGTAATGTACCGATATGGTACAAAACATAGTGTATGGGACAAATGGCTTTACAGTATTTTCTTGAAAGCCTGGTAAATGTGTCATAATGGCTAAAGAACATCATACCATAATACTTTTCTTTTATCCTACATTATATAATTTTACCAATTATAGAAATCATAAAGACATCCATTTATCTACAGAAAGGCAACGTGGCTTAGAGAAAATTCATTTTAA
Organism: Alosa pseudoharengus; assembly: GCF_046254945.1. Taxonomy (NCBI): domain Eukaryota; kingdom Metazoa; phylum Chordata; class Actinopteri; order Clupeiformes; family Clupeidae; genus Alosa; species Alosa pseudoharengus. Next base: position 17,386,607 of record NW_027468587.1, on the reverse strand, counting down.
ATCCTGTGAGGTATTTCATATTAGGTAATATGGGGTCAGTAGGGTTTTGTTGCTGTCTCGTCCACTGAGCTGTTTAAACATTCCCACACAGACAGAGTAGAGGTTCTCCACTAACAGCTCTATGTGCGCTAGTACCCAACATATCCTCTCCTCCAACATTCACTTAGTATTATCAAAGTAACCAACAACACAGAATTCATTATCATAAAATCTGTTTGTTATTTACATTTGCATTAAATCTGAGACTTTGAGAATGGCATTTTCTTGCAAGTGCAGAATAGAATAATACGCCAAAAGGAGATTATGTGTTGAGCAAGTTCCTTTAGAAAATAACATTTTCATTTATTATACTTATGGGCTCGGATGGGTCTTGGTTAGCCAGGGTTCACCTGGGTTAACCATCTAATGTGCACATATTTCAGTCACAGGAATTCTCTGCACGTTTTATTATGAGAAAAGTCATTCGAACATGAATGTGGTAGGTAGGAGTTAGAAACCTACTGTAACACTGGTAAACTGATAGCTGCTGCTTACCTGAGGTGGTGGAGTAGCACCCCGTGGGTGCTGTGTCCACGCGGGAGTGCTGAGGTGTGTGTTTGAAGAATTCAGGATGAGCTGCACTGAGCTGTTCAAGGATGAGCTGCACTGAGCTGTTCAAGGATGAGCTGCACTGACTCTGAGCTGATCTCTCCCTATCAGCTCGGCCTTGCTCTGTTGCTGTGTGTTAAATAACAGTGTGCAGACACACACACACACACACCTCTCCTTTCCCTATCTAATACTCTCTCACTCTCTACTACACACACACACACTCACGTGACCAGGGGTTCACTGAGGGTATTGGTTCAGAGAGGTGAAGGAGAGTAGGAGTATAAAGTCCTATCTCAGGGAGATGCCAGGGCTAGAGGGTGTAAAGGGGGGGTGTTGGGGGTAGCAGCCAGGGTTATAACCCAGCAGCCAAGTGGGCTGGGGGTGTGCTCTGTTAAGCCAACCAAAGGGCTTTCGACAGCAGCCAGAGAGAGGGGGTGCGGTGCCTTTTGTTCGGGATAAATTCCACGTTAAATTGAATAAGGCGAACGGCTCTGGCCTGTGACATAAGGTTTTTTTGTGTGTCAATTTCATAACAATTTCATAACATTTTACTTAAGCGCCACATGACAAACCTCCTGTCATTTGACTAGAATATGGAAAAAGATGAAGCTATTTAACTGTGTTGTCAGTCATCCACACCAGGGGTTTGCTGATATTCAACATCTATCTGTGGAATATCAGCAACATTTATACATCCTTAGTAGATTCATGTGGATCCTTGTTTTAGTATCTTTAGTATCTTGTACTGTTCATTTTAGTCATGTGGATTTGTTTTTCATCATCCTGTTTATGTTGTTGTGTGTGGTGTCTTGGGACCTTGAATTTCCCCTTGGGGATCAATAAAGTATCTATCTATCTATCTATCTATGAAATGGCAAGGAGACATCAATTGAAATGATGTAAATGATCCACATAATACAAAATTTACTCGGTTTTTCACTCTGTTGCATGATTTGCTTTGCTGAAATGATTCAAGTGGATGTGTGTTGAGTGCCAGCTGCTTGCTGTGAAGACCTTCAGGAACACAAAGCTGCACGGGGTCTTTCTGAAGTTCACCCCACCCCATGCATACACAGTGGCTGCCGCATTCTTGGCTGTTTTCGATTGTTTTCAGTTGTATTTTTACTGAAAAGGGTAGCAAATCTACTCTGAATAAACTCATACACTCTGAAATAGTGTTTAAAGTTTTACAAGTAGGAAATTCACCATGTTGTTAAGAGAACAAGTTGGGACATCATACCTTGAAATCCTGACACAAACTGAGCAATTCTTGAGCCAACATTCCTCTTTTATGTTTAGTCTGAAGAGCTCATCTAAATAGACATGTCCAGTGAACCAGCAGGCTTCTGAACTAAGGGAATGATTTCAGTGGCATAGTTGTTCAAGACAATGTCAATGTCCAGGAAATAAACTGATACCAAGAAATACAGAAAAAGTATATAGTGTACATTTTGAAAACATAATTAATACAGTGAACACATCCATTTTGTTGGTCCAAATAGAACAGTGAGACTTGCACCAAGACATGCACCTTCTCAGATGAAACATTACAATATTTACAGTAACATTAAGACATGTTTATGTTATTTCATGTCACAGAAAAAAACTCAATATTGCATTGTTTTATTCGCTACCTACTACAACTTGCGGAAATGTTTGCAGGAGGGCATGTGATCCAAACCAAATGGGTATGGGAGCCTAAACACAAGAGACTATTGTGACTTAACCTTGGGTGAAAGCAAATTTCCCATTACATGTCACATCTGTAAAAAAAAACATCTGCAAAAAAAAACAACATTTTGTCCTCTGCCAACCCTCTGTGTTGGAAATGTTTTGAAACAAATGTTTTCAATGAAAAACAAATAAATGAAAAACAAACATTGATGTTTATTTAAACCAATATGATTCAAAACCAGGCTTCAATATTATCCAAATGATTTTAAGGGTAAAGATCATTACCACACACTGGTGTAATATTGTTTATTCAAAGCAAAAACTTATTTTGCTGTGAGGTTCCATAAGTTTGACAGTGATTTGCGGTAATGCTCTTTACTCGTGAATTCTGATATCACGGCATATCACCAGCACCTGGGTTCCGAAAACAGCCAGTGCAAAGGCATTTTACCTTATTAATTATCCACATGATGTTGTGTTTAAGATTCTGAAGTAAGCAACTTCTTATTAGTTTTCATACAAGAGGAAGGCTACACTTCCTTAAGAACAAATAGAAGTCACACTGCTAAGTAAAATCCAGTGTTATATCAAAAAGGTTTATTTTACAAGGAACACACACACAATTGTAATTAGTAACATTCGCCTATGATCACTTGAAAACAGATACCCAGTCGAAAGCTTAATAGGAATATGTTACAGATACAGTACACAGATATAGAGTGCATAGCAGTGGAGTTTTGCAGTGTTGTTACTTACAGTAGCACTAAAATTCCCAACATTCATGAAGAATGAAGTGACCATGGACTGAGAGATGAGGAAAATACTCATCACAAAAACAAAACAGTGTGTATGTTTCAAATCCTTTATCTTCTTAGATAAAACGGTATCTGTATACTACAAACAAAAAAAGAAGACAATTTATAAATACTATTCACTTTGATCTGAACAGGTCTACGTCCAGTCCGTGAACAGTTAACCAAGTCACAGTAGTTACATAATCATATCCCACACACACATCATAATGCAAACATAGCTGTTCACAGTTCAGTTTAAGGCAGGTTTGAACGTCATTGGAGGCTGAATGTACTGCAGTGGTGAGAGTGGTGAACGAGTGCCGTCTTTTGGTTTGGAAACACAGGTAGAGAGTGTGACTGCCTGGCATATAGCGCTGAGGATACGTACAGTGTGAGTCCCACGGACAGACGTGTGTGTGTGTGTGGGTGTGTGTGTGTGTGTGTGTGTGTGTGTGTGTGTGTGTGTGTGAGAGAGAGAGAGAGAGAGTCTTCACACTTGACGATGTGTCATATAGTGAAATATGGAGAGTTAGCCTTAATAGAAGCAAATTAAATGGTATTCAGTCATTAAAAAAAATGAAAGAACTGTAACTAAAACATGTTGCTACAGATCTAGACCGGCAGTCAGCTGACAGTCAGATGTGGCTGAAGTGAGAGAAGGAAGCATACGGAAAGTGCAAAAATCTTATGCTCATTTCAGGCAAGCACCCATCCATTGGCCCAGTCAGTGACACTGAGGAGGAAAATGAGCAAATACTCTTTTTTAAGTGTGTTTTCTAAGCCTTCCAAGGTCCCAAGAACAAAAAGATGAGAGGACATCAACAAACCTGAGGAAGTTCTACAAAAGAGTACAGATCAACTCCAACCATAAGAATCACTTTCACCGTCAACATCAAAACTGCTATAAACATGAATTACAAAGGACATCAGTGTAGCAATGCTCACAGGGCATCATTCAGTTTAGTCTCTGAGCATTACCACCAATTTGTCATAGCTCATGAACTCTTCTACTCAAAAGGGAATGAAAGTGAGCACATAATATTTCCAGTTGTATCACTTGTGCACATACAGGCAGACACACACACATAGATAAACACACACACACACACACACACACACACACACACACACACACACACACACACAGAGAAGCTTGAGTAACCCGCGGTGTTTATAAAAACCACAGGGAGGACAGAGTTTTGAGTGTCTTTGAGAAGATATGTTGAATTCATCAAAATATTTTGCCTCACCACAGGACCACTGAGGGGGAAACCATGGTTGTCCACAACACAGATCTGATATCAGAATCACGCTACATAATCTACAGTGTGGTTTTGACCCGAAGCAACATGCGACAAGGACCCCATGCAATACATTCCACTAATGACGCATTTCACAATTCCAGGATACTGTGTAGCCCCTGCAGGAGACCAAGACTGGAGCGTCACATCCACGGCTGACGGGAGGGAGAGAGGGTAATTCTGTTAATTCCAGTTCAAATAAAAACCCTAGCCAGATGTTCGTGAACATCAGGCCAGGCCCACAGACGAGAAAAGAAAACAAAAAAAAATTGCAGAAACGAGAAGCAGTGACTCAATGTGTGGTCCACTGCCTGGCTTCTCGGTAGAAATCTGCATCATGTGGTGGGATCCGGGAGGTTGAGGTTAACAGTGAGCTTTAGGGGGGAAAAAATCTGTTGGCTCTGTTAGGCTCATAGGTCATTCAGGCCTTTTCCCTTTTGGTCTCTTGCGTCTTGTGTAGTGGCCCCAGCTACTGAGGCAGTGCTGTGTGGCATGGCCTCTTGGTCACTGTGGTGGTAATGGTTGGGGTGGGGTTAGAGGGCCTCATGTTGGAGGTCTCTCAGCTTCATCTGAAAGAGTCAAGTTTAAGATTATAACATCTTCATCTCTGAACACTTAAGGCACTATAACCCAGAATCTGAACAGAGAAGACTTTGGCTGGCACAAAGTTCTTTACATCTGATTAATACTTAAGTTTCAGTGTGGTCACTGAACTGTTATTAATATGAGCAGATGGATTTGAAAGAATTCAGATGGTGGTGGTTTTTATCATGAAGATTTTTGATCCAGTAAGAGCACATGTAAGAGGTGCTATGGCTGTCACATGAAGCATACTGTAGATTATAGGAGACTAAAATGGACTGAAACATTAGTCGTCAGCTCAAATGAAAATGGCACTGGTTTGTATTCTTTCATATTATGGTGCTAATATCTATAAAAAATACACATACAGCCTCCTAAACTGATGACACATGGAGCAACTTTTTGAGGAATGTTGCTGGGCAATGTTCCACATTATTGTGGTTCTGCCATGTTCCCACTGATATTGGGCAACAATTTCTTTTCTGTAGAACTTTGTTCATCAGTAGGCAGATCGTCACGATCATCCGATCATCCGATCAGCATAAATGGAACTGGTTATGTGGTTGCCTGACAACATTGCTCAAAAAGGTGCCTCACTCAATTAATTCAGAACAATGATCTGACAATCTGATCTGGAATCAATTCAGAACTACCACAGACTCCTGCCTGACAGACAGAGCACGAACCTGAGGGTGAGAGTGAGTCATCATCCCCTGCAGAGGGGAATGACATCTCTGTTCCCAGAGCCGCGATGGAGCTCCTGGGTCGGACGCAGCGGTCGCCAGAGAAACTCCTCCGCAGCAGAGTCTGCAAGACGCCCAGCAGGCAAATAATGTTAGCGTGTTACGACTTCGGCTGTGACACCACACACAATGGGAGCTCCACAAAGTCACGGGGCAGAATAATTGGAAACAAAGATGCATAAGTCTTGATGCGCGAGACAGAAGGTGGAAAAACCTGACAGTCAGAGACACCTTTACAGGTTCCCTCGGTGAACAAGTGACAGCGTAACTCGCAACGAGTGGAAAATGGTCTTTCCTGCCCAAAACTCTGGCGGATTCATGACTGAGCCACAACAAGGCAAAAGTCAAGTCAATAAAACAATGTTTTCTCTGAACTGAAGCATGAAGGAGTTTGGCCAGTTTAGCGTCTTGGAGGAGGGAGTAGCCACGCCAGATCCCTAAGCAGCTACCGATCTTGGTATGGCATTAATTAAAGCTCTAGGTAGATACAAGTCATTGTGGAAATACGATTGAGGCACAATATGTTCATATATTATCCCGAAAATTCACAATTAAACAGGTTGTTAAACATGATCATGTATCATAATAACAATAATCATAATAACAATATTATAGCACTAGAACACAACAAAATAACAATATATTATCACATATAAAACAACAATAGATGATCATATGGTATGATAATAGGCTAGCGTGCAGTAGCCTGGAAAGTTGTGGGTTCAATAACCGGCTTCCACCGTTGTGCCCTTGAGCAAGTCACTTAACCCCAAGTTCCTCTGGGGACAGTGGCCCTTGTAATATAACTGACATATGCAAGTCGATTTGGATAAAATGTGTCCAAATGTGCACTAAGTAACTACAGTATATGTAATCATAATAAGACTAGTGTTGTGGAAGGGTTGGGAGGCTGCGGTGCGGTGCGCTGTGCTCACCTTGCGTGTGAGGGGGCTGGTGGGGGCTGAGGCACTGCTGTAGAGGCTGAGGCTGGAGTTGGAGCGGCTCACCGTTAGCCCTTTAGAGCCCTGTCTGAGGCCCGACGTGTCGAACGAGTCCGGGGACAGATACTTCTCCTTGATCTTCAGGTTGGTCCGCCCTTTCACTGTGGAGTCCAGAGTAGGATGTACAGTAAATGGCTTATTAAAGGCCGTAGCCATGGAGTCATGGAGTTTTTTTTTTTTTTTTTTTGGGGGGGGTTCCTGCCATTCTATTATATGTACAAATCCATGAACACATGGGGTGATATGTTTATATGATTTCTTTTAAACAATGTCTAATAATACTGTTGTTCTCATTTCTGTGTTCATCTTATGTGATTACCGGTATGTAAACAATATTCCAGTGTTCAATGTATTCTAGATAACAATAGTTTGTAGTAGCTAGTACTAGTTAAGCACTACCCTAGTTCAACTTAAAGAGAGCACTGATCAAATGCTACAGGAGTGGAAGGGTAGAGAGAGAAGGCAGTGCGTAATTTCTCAGAAATAATGACCAATCTGTACTTAATCTTTTTTCAATTGGTATTTCATTATTCCATGGTATTCTACAACTTTCATATACAGTAAGTGATGGCTCCAGAGAGGATTAATGTGCACGGCCAGTCAGCATTCTCTCAGCATTCCCAGCAATTTTCTGTAATCAGGTTTCTTCAATTCACCGCACTTTACTTTAATCAACTGAGATCATCTCACCTCTGCACTCCCTTTCTCTGTCAGTTATTTACCCTTTTAACATACCATTTTCCAGTTATTTACCTATTTAGCATACCATTTCCCAGTTATTTACCCATTTAGCATACTATTTCCCAGTTTGTAACATGTGATTATTTTGGACAACAGTGAGTAATACTACTTAATACTGAGTAATAATATTTTTGAATATTGGGGGGAAAATGTCCCCTTCAAAGCGTACTATGATTACAGCCTTGGGGTTATCTCATAGTTATCATGTCTCCATTTGCCTGAAGTGGGGACCACCTGATCGATGTCCTTTTATGGCACACTGCAGTATAAATAAATAGCCTACTGTACTGTACTATCCCAGAGGAAAGAAAATGTTAAAATGAGAGCTCCTCTCTTTCTCAATTGTTTCTCCTAGACAATAATGAGATCACAGTGATATAAAAATGAGATTATTGCTTTTGTCTCCCGCTTCTCAGGTTTGTCTCTGGAGCAAAAGAGTTAAGTTATCTCAGTGTAGACTCCCTTTAATATACAAATGAGATCTCATCAATATTTTAAATAATGCTCAGTGTTGTCTAATTTATACATCTCATATTTTACTCAGGCTGATCCACCAGAGAGCTCTCTCTGTAAACTCATGCAATTCTCATTTCAGATCTTTTTTGGTAAATCTCAGATTAGGCTCCATCAGTTCTGTAAAAGAGATCTCTTCACAAGCTTGAACCGTTCTCATTCTAGTCATCTCAGTTTAGTCCTTTTTTGATTTACAAAAGAGATCTCAGCAAAGGCTTATACAATACTCAGACTTGCTCAATTTATATCTCATATTTTACTCAGGCTTATCCATCAGAGAGCTCTCTAAGTGAACTAATGTAATGCTCATCCAGACCTATTTGTTTTATAAATTAGTCTGATCTGTAAGAGCTCTAGCTGTTGTACAACAATTCTCAAATGATTTTCATTGGCTTATTTGTTTTAATTGCACATATTTTCAAGTTCACATTTGCAAACAGTAGGCCTAACCATGTGATGTGACCACCACACATGACGATGCTCTGACAGACCTCTGAAGTTCGCCTACAAAAAAGCTGCCATCTATGCCCATATAAGGAGATCACCTGTTAAATTCTCGCGCAGGGAGACGACGAAATCGGAGACGCAGACGTTTTCCTGAATGCACTTTTGTCTTCAACCTTCGAGTAGATATTATAATCAATGGTACGTGAAGGCGGCACAATTTGATTTTTGCTACCCCAGAGCTAACTTGCGACTTGTTAGCAAGTTAGAGAAATCAAGTTAGACTCCAGAGGTCTATGATGGTCGGACGTGACAAACTCGCGTGCAGAAGACTCCTACCAGAAAACAGGGTTGCCAACTCTCACGCATCTGGCGTGACACTCACGCTTTCAGCACCAATCTCACGCTCTCACGCACACTCAAGAAATGTCACGCCAAATCCATTCTTTTTTTTTGCAATCCGTTCATTTTTTGTTGATGACTAGACTAGACCACAGCATTGTTTCTAAATCACAGGATACGAGTTTAAGGCATACATATGTCTAGACCAACAGCAGGTAGTTCTAATATCAGCCTACAACGTTCTCAGCGCAGTTTTCTCTGATTGTTGATTCGCTGACTGTTTAATCCGGTCCGCGACACCTTCACGGAACACGCTGCTATTTAGACATGAGGCAGACCGACATAAAGTGTGGCCGCCCATTCTTCTCTAGGAACTACTCGCGAAGTAGCCTCACAGACATCACATGAAATAACTTTTTCTCATCTTTTATAAGGTATAGCGGCTATTTGCTGCGATAAACGGTTCGCGAGAAAATTAACTTTCAAGAAATAATCATATTAGGCTACTATAGCTCTGCGCTCATTTCAATTCATATAGGAGGAATATTTCACAAACTTTTCGTTCCACACATGACAAACCGTAAACCAGAATAAACAGCAGACCTTACCGAACACAAAGGTGTAATGCAATCCCCTGTACAATAAGTCATTCCAGAGTAATCCGGTTTTGAAATGGTAGCAAATTTCTATATGGTCTCCAATTTTGGGCTTAAGTGTCTTAAAACTGAGCTCTGCTTAAATACCTACATATGTGTAAATATTAAAATCAGAGGATATACAGCTCATGGCTAAGAGTCGATGTAGCCATAATGATTTGTTTTCACAAAATGCTAAGCATGCATGTATTTAAGTGTCTTAAAAAAGTGTGCTTATATTGGTCAATGCATAATTTCATAACAGGCCAAATAGAAAATAAATGTTAAATGTTAAATATAGCCTAGACATAATATTAAAATCAGATGATGTAGGATAGTATAGAGTTAGATAAAGTTGGATGGCTCCAGAACTCACACCAGTGGATTGGGTCTTAAAGGAGCCACACCACTTTTATTACACTATAGTCTGTTGACCTTTAGATTTGTTATACTGGGCATGAAGGGCAGGCCAGTTATGAGTTCTGTCCAACATTGATGGTAGGTTTAGAAAAAAAGTCAGCACATTTTAATCATATTGCAATAATACCAATAACCGTGATCATTTTGGTCATGATTTTTCATCAAATGTTCATACTGTATCTCTAGTGGCTGGTAGACTTTGGAATCCATCAGCCACAATGGTAGGTGGAAAAAAATATTTTAGGCTATTTCCATCCCTGATACATATGTACACTCATGCACACATTCATAAGTCTCAATCTGTCCATTTCTTTCCACAAAACTCGCCAGAAGTCATCATTTAAGGGGTTATTTTTCATTTTTTTCTGCTGAGCTACCTTTTTCAGGTGGGCAGGGGGGCCCTTTTCATGTCTGTGCATGCCCAGGGGCCCAGTAGGTCAATCCTTCCATGCCACGGGGTTAACACACTGGTCTTGTTTTCAAGTGCAATCAATAATTTAATTGTACATTTTGAAGAAACGTTTCCATTCTATTAGGTTTAAAAAAAAAAAAAAAAAAACATAAATCAGGGATTATACTGTACATAGCAAAAAAGTCAGGAGACAGACATTTTTAAAATTAGGTTTAGGGAAAAATTTAACGCACACGCACTATGACTTCACAAAATCTCACTCCAGCCAAACACCCAAAGTTGGCAACCCTGAGAAAATGCAGTCTAGATTTGGCGCCCAGTGAAACCAAGTGAAACGGTGTGTGGGTATGAAGGATTGTGCAGAACTTGCCACCAGAAAACTCAGAGAAGGTACATTAACATTTTGGTAATTTGCTAACGTTCTTGCATATTTTTAGACTCAATATATCATTGAACAACCTGACGAAGCAGCACATAAAGTTAGCTAGCTAGTTAATGTTAGCTACTTGTAAGACTGGCTGTGCCGCTTGTATATAAAGCTAACATTAGACAATTTAACGTTGCTAACGTTAGCTTACTTTGCCTTATACAGCTTTAGTCTGTATGTTTTGAATGGTGTTAAGCCATGCTGTAGCCAAAATGCACGGAATTTTAAAATGTCTTTGGGATGTCAGTCAAGATGACGAAGCTAACGTTATTGCCACTGGTTTAAACTGGTTCCAGCTCAATTCCACTGAAAAGAGGCCGGCAGCTTCTTAAAAAATTGGAAGACTACGCTACGACCATCAGATCAAATTGCTGAACAAACAGCGTACCAAAATGGTAAGTATATTTTTCCCCACAATATGTTCTCACTTTTGTTTAAGTAAGGGATAAAGGACGACACGGAGGTCTGTTCATAGAAGTTATCACCCGGAGAGAATAATTTTTTCTGATTGGCTGGCGGGTGGCCTTTAATTCTGAATAACAGGACACCGTTCCATATCAATGCTTATGAATGGTAACTATAACAACCATAGTAGGACAACGGTTGCAGCGCTCTAGAATCTTTTGGTTGCAGGCTTCCCAACAATGGAATCAACTGTAAACAAGCTAACTGTCCATGCTAAAGTTGTACAACAAGCTGAACTAGTGAGCTTCTTTTTAAACAGAACCGCGTGTTTCCAGTGTTTACAGTGGCAACCGGGTGATAAGCGGGATAACGGCCTTCGAGGTGTGTCCAGTTATACGAAATTAATGAACTTGGGCAGAGGCAACTCCCCTCCACTGTGCGTCGGGGAGTTTTTGCCTATCTACAACAAGTCTGGGCAAATTATGAATTACATTTTCACGTGGGGTAACTTGTTGCAGGGCAACCATAACCGGTTCCATGTCTTCCGATTAGATGATTAATCATCAGTTTCTTGAGAACTTTAGGTTGTGGTTGGTATGAAGGAGTGTATTGTGGATGTGTGCAAACATTGTGCACGTTGCACATGGTGCAACTTCTTGCAGGGCAACCACATAACCGGTTCCATGTGTTTGAATTGGATGACTTCCATGTGTTTGAATTGGATGACTAAAGTTCTCAAGAAACTTATCTCCCTGAATCTCAATATTCTGATCACAACAACTCTGGACAAATTACAAGTCAGCACCAGTGCTGCATTCATTGTTTTGCACTTTTATAATCACATCACCAAAAGTAGGTTATTGGTTTTACCAAAATAATTTGGCACTATTTTTAAACTACAAACCTATAAAGTATTTTGATACAAAATATGATGCCATTTTTTTCCAACTAAATAAAATAAAAATGACAACATACTATTTTGTATTTTACATACATGTATCAGACATACTGCCTATCCCTGGCTGTTGGCTGCAGCAACTCAAGCTAGGTAGTACTGATTGTTTTGTGTTTGTTTTGTGTTTATGTTAGTTTTGATCCAATTTGACAGCTTTGCTATGTTGCCCACCCAAAATTTCTACCAGCCCACCCAAAATATAGTAGCCTAGCCTAGGTTAGAACCAGCCCTGCCCTGCATGGAGACATATTTTACGATAATAATGGAGAAAATGTTAGCAAAATGTTAGGTTTTTTTAACGGAATCTCCCGACCCTCATTCATCTATTTGCGCAACAGCCCACATTCTGCCTTCAATCCAGCGAGACAAGTGAAATAAATGTTTTTTGGTTTTTTTAAGCTGTCATCATCATAGGCACGATATTTAGGCTACCTCTGTTAAGCCTACACAAAGTTGCGTATTAAGGAGTATTTCCTGATCGGGGAAACCTTTCGTTCCGTAGTTCAATTGTGCCGCAGGCCAATAAAGGCAAGTGTGTTTGCCACTTACATTTCTGACGTCTGACACTTCACACTGCTGCAAGTGCATCAAGAAAGGTCCCGCCTTACACCATGTTAATGGCCAATCGTAGACTAGGATTTGGGGTGGCACCTGGGCTGGCCAATCGAATCTCAGGAGCCACCCCTCTGGCTCCGCCCCTGTATATATATTATACATACATACATATACATAGCCTAAACATTATGATGCTCCGGACCTTTGCTTGAGGAAATTTTCCGTAACGACCTCGCTGAAGATTAATTGAATACCCCTGGTGTATACTGTATTTTCTGTATTTTGTTTTTGTTCTTGACAATTGTCAGTGTCTCTTGAGTGATCAGAGCTAAATGTTTTGGGCTAATTTAGATGTAATATTGAGTCATTGTCTTTGATTTACCGGATTGACCCTAAAGCACTCCTTGTTTACAAATCACTTAAAGGACAAATCCGGTATGAATTGATCCATAGCTTTTGTTGGAAATCACTGTGTGCTGTTCATAGGAAAAAGAAAATGTGGCACAGCCAATTCTGAGTTATGGACAGGGAAGTATAGCCCAGAGCCGTATAGAAGTACTTTTGGTATTCCTGACATAATGCAGGGTAGCCGCGGGGTCTTAAAAGTCTTTAAACGGTCTTAAATGTCATGTTCCTTAAGTAAGGTATGAAAAAGTCTTAAATTCCGTTGCCAAAGCCTTAATTTTTTAAACGAAGGTCTTCAATTTTAATTATACTAGCCTGCAAGCAAGGTGAAATGGGGGAAAAAACTAGCCTGGCGGGCCATCCTATATCATTGAAATGTATAGTCTGGAATCGAGCCATTCACCTCGCTTAATCCAAGGGGCGGGCAGAGAATTGTCTTTCAAACTGCCTAGGCATGCAGTAGACCATATCCGTATCCGGTCGGTAAAACGGCAAATACATCCTTCTTCGAAAGGAATGACTTAAGTGCATTGTGTTGCTCAACTTTCAAAGAAAAGCACAAGTCCAACTCCTCCAAAGTTGACGCCAACGCCGATTCAAACAACTGATCTTCGTTTGCCATAGCCACCTTCCTTGTTGTTCACTGTCGCAGGACTGTCGCCATCCTGTTAAGCCCGCCTTCAGACTCTCTAACAAAATAGAGCGCTGTGATTGGATGACGTCCACGGCGTCAGCCAATAGAAATCCCTATGGTTTGATACTAGACGTACAGGCTGAGCAAATTAATTTGCCGCCGCTAGGGTGCGTCTAGATTTCTAGGATAGGAAAAAACAACAACAATGTGAAAATTCAACAGGGGGTTGATTAACGTCAGAGATCGTCTAATTTAGTGTTGCACGGTGCACCGATACTACAAAAGTGTCGCAATAGCTATTAGCAGTTGTCACAATACCTAATTTTATTAGTATCAATACTTTTAAGAATGACCGTGTTCTTGTTTGTGTGCACAAGGCATGCTTCTAGTACCTCCTCCCCAAGCCTGTGGCTGTGCGTCTTTTCTCCTCAAACACATATGCGCAGCTGTCGTGCCATAAACAGCGAGACATGGCTGCTAGTTTAGCTTAAGTGATTCTGTGGTAACACATAATAATAGGCTAATATCAAGTTGATTTGCTCACTTGCACCTCTCAACTTTGTGTTGCTAACCTACCTAGGCTATGAGATGTACGTAGGTCTACTATTGGGTTTAATGTCATTTAGAAATAGGCAGCGCAACCGTTGCAAACTTTTACATCTGGAGAGAGCTCCTTGCTAACTAATTCTGCTAGCTCAGGTCATGTATGTCATTCGTAATTAGTGCTAAAATCATTATTGAACATGATCCCTTCTATGAACTTGATAGTTTTTTATTTACATTTATTTTATCTAATGACAGACAACAATGAATGGCATCCACATATCCTTATGCATTATGTGCAACTATTATTCACTAGCCTAAAACTGTGAGACTGAAGGCTACAGTAATTACTCACATATTTCTTAAAGTGACAAACACTTAATTACACCTAGGCCTACACACCACATTAAAATTTGCCTAGGTGTAATAGTTTAAAAATAAATATTAAGTATTCAAATGACTAAATATGTTTAGCAATTAAGCAGATTAATAGTAATTATGCAGATTAAAAAATACTATACATTAACTGTACACTTTATATGAATTCGAAGGTATATGAAATAGAAACATATGAAATAAGCCATAATTTTCTGTGTGTGTGGAAAGAGTCAAGCAGAATCTAGGATGCCCACTGGTGTGAATGATAACACTATATTCAATATTACTGATGATGTCAAGGTGTTCTGGGCCCCCAAATCAAATACATTTTTTAAGAATTATCTTAGAAGTATCGAAATCGCAATTCTTGATGTGGTATCGGTATCAAAACAAAATTTTGGTATCGTGGCAACTACACTAGTCTAATTTCTTAGGATATGCGCAAACAATACTTTGGGTTTTCGCACCGCCAGCAATGAATCAACATAATCGGTCGAAAGGAGAGGACAGCACATCATGGGGAAGTGTTGTTTTAATTGTCATTATGGATTTGATCTGGTGTTTTACAACCGCATAATGGGTGTGATGTAGGTCTTAATTTTCATGTAAGTGGTCTTAAAAAGGTCTTAAAAAAAGTCTTATTTGGGGTGGTCAAACCTGGGGAAACCCTGTAATGGAAAAAAGATACCGAAGGCTTTTTTGCCATATTGAGTCAGCTTTACTTTCTTGTCCATAACTTGTCTAGGTTATGACACATTTTATTGTTCTTTGTCCTTTGGACAGTGCCTGGTGAGCTCGAACAACAAGGCTTTGAATCAGTTTACACCAGATTTGCCCTTCAATGAGACTGTGTGACATGTTCCAGCAATACTCATCACTTAAACCTCACTGATCACAGGAGAAATGTTCCTGTTGAAACCCACTATCAGAACTAAACAAGGCAACGCTGCATTTAGTTGTTATGCGTTCTGATTATGGAGCCAGCTCCCAGATGACAAAAAAAATTGCCCAAATTACTTTTTTGACATCAGGACTCTGAACTAAACTATTTTCAGATGCCCATTTTTTTTTACACTGAATAGGCTTAGTCCAACCAAAACAAGGTTTTGCCTAGTGGTAAGCTGGATAGGGGTTAATCCTAGCCTGACAATACAGTTTACTCACTAGATGAGGTGAGGGAATTCAACAAACTTGTTTAAGCTTGACAAATATATCAATACAATCTGTTTTTCAATTCGGCAACATATAGCAAATGTGAGTGGTAGCTATCACATCCCCCATTCTGTGTTTAAGTGATTAATAAGGTGTGTCTGATCTTTGTGCTGTATCAAAATTCCCACAGTTATTAAAGCAGACGGTCAAACAAATGTCTTACTTTGTATTTTTGAGTGGCTCACAA
Organism: Alosa pseudoharengus; assembly: GCF_046254945.1. Lineage (NCBI taxonomy): Eukaryota > Metazoa > Chordata > Actinopteri > Clupeiformes > Clupeidae > Alosa > Alosa pseudoharengus. The sequence goes on along the minus strand of NW_027468587.1, from coordinate 17,370,713 downwards.
ACTAACAATGTTCTATTTTCTGCTCTTCTCTCCCTCCTCCCTTTGGTTGGTTCCACCACCAGGATAAAAGACGCAGATTGACCAGCCCACGCTTTCATCCACCATTGTACACAGTATGGCACGCTTTGGCACAAGTTCAGTTTGTTTATGTTATTGTTTATTAGTTCATTTCTCCATGTTGTATGATTTATAGATAGACTTAAATTGTCATTGTGCAGTTGGTCCGTACAATGCAATTTGCTTGTGCAGCTTTTAAAAATAATACTCACACACTCTCACACACACACACAAAAAAAATAAGAATACACATTATAAAAAGAACATATCAAGGCATTAACATGCTTCCATTGCTTGAAGTCCATTTTAAAGTGCAACTGTGCAAGCTCCCATTGCTTAAAGTCCATTTTTAAAGTACAACTTTTTTGCTTTGTTTTCTAAAATAAAAGTTTGAAATGCTATGGAGTGCCCTATTTTTTGACCCTCAAACTGATATCTCAATTGTAACTCCTACTTCTCAACAGTTTCTCATTGCAATGTCTCCTCATTTGCTCTATTATTTCTCCCAAGGAGAAACAAGTTGTAAATGAGACTACACTCAAACATATAAGAGATCTCCCGTATTTCTCCTGCTTCTCAAACTAAGATCTCTTATGTGACTCCATCTGCTCTATTATTTCTCCTAAGGAGAAACAAGTTGTAAGTGAGACTACACTCAAACATATAAGAGATCTCCTGTATTTCTCCTGCTTCTCAAACTAATATCTCTTATGTGACTCCTACTTGTCTTATTGCTATGTGTCTCATCTTTTGCTTGTTTTATTTCTCCTAAGGCAAAATTAGGAGAAATAATTGTGACAAAAGTAATACTTAAATGATCCTTAAAAGAGAATCACCATTTTGCCTCCTTAGCAACAGAAGGGATACAAATGAGAAGCAAAAGTTTCCTCTGGGATTATAAAGATTATCTTCAAAAGAGAGTACCGTACCCTTCATTAGTGCTTCGGCACTCACATGAGCAATGACAGTCATCAGGATTAGTTAAATATTTATGATACACTTTCCTAGATTACATAGTTACGTACTTTAATCTTACCAAATAGTGGGGAACATCATCAGATCTGGTTGTACGTACCTCTGCAAGGGTCATTCTTTACGAGGAATTCATCTAGAGCTGTCCAGCCTCCACCAACACGAACCATGAGGGTGCTGCGCAGAATACGTACCATACGCAACTGCTGAGAGTCTCCAAACTACACACACCAGCAAGTAGAGGGAACAGAAAAATAAAATTATTTGAGACTTCATATAGATGTAACTTTTTCATACAGCTGAAACACACTACAGACCTCAAACGATTCCAAAAAAAAAACACCTACACCCAAAAACAAACAAACACCCCAACCCCCAAAAAACACCCAAAAATTCACCTACTCTGTAACGATTGGCACTTATTTGCTCCACTTGGAACCTCTTCGGGCAGTTACACTGAGACACCTGTCTGCTCACCTATAAAACACACAGGAACATGCCAATGGGCATCTGATATACTACACAGTAGTAATGGCTGCACATTTTCTTGAGTGGGTAAATAGTTGAGTGCTCTATCAGATCACTCAGATACCTCTTCGTTTATCTGGTCTACATCGAATGGCCGCCTGTATGGATCTCTGCTTGGGTGAAGAGCGCTCACAAACTCATAGTAGTCGATGTACCCATCGTTGTTGAGATCAAAGATGTTGGCAACGGCATTCATTTCCAGTACATTGGTGGGGAATTCTGAACAAACAAACATGACAAATAAACAGTTTACTCTACAGTTCTGTTGAGATAAATCACTAAACAGAAATCCCTAACCACCACACACTGCAGACCTTTTATTGACAGCAAGAAATGAGTTTGGCCTGTATGCTTCTTCAGGGTGCAGCAGACCTGAAGCAGCATACAGACAAAACACACGGTTCACTTTACACACACACACACACACACACACACACATTTTGAAATAAGAGAATGCTTACTGGAGGCGAGAACACTGTCGATGAACTCCTTCTGGCTGATTCTGCCATCCTGATCCCTGTCAATACCACGGAAGACGTCCAGGATACGCGACTTCATGTGGCTGATCCACTGAATGTAGCGCTTGCGCCACATACTAAAGTCAAAGTTAGCAAACTCCTCCAACTGGTCAAAAGACACAATTCGTAAGAAAATACATACAAAATGTCAAGCAAACACACAACACAGGCTTTAAAACCCTTAATAAAATCCTTGAATAAGCGAGTGGAGTGTCTCTGAGCAGTCCTTACACTATGGATTGTAGAGGATGATACTAAGGACTTAATACTGTATATAACTCACAGTAATAGTTCTATCTCACCATTTGCATAAAGAAGCGAATGCCTGTGCAAATACATATATTGTTTCATGTGCGGATCTAGGCACCTCTCTGAGTCTCTGCTGGTGTTCGTCCAGCTTGTTTTGTCTGGTGTGGGCGAGTAGCCAGAGCTGTCGCCAGCAGCTGACCAGCTGACAGAGATGAGGGGTGTGGGGCTCCAGGTTCTCCAATGGCAGTGTGATGGAGGGCTGCGGTTTCAGGGCGCCTCTTTTCCCTGCAAACCGCACAAGTCAAAACGCACAGAGAGAGAGAGAAAGAGAGAGAGAGAGAGGAAAAGAGAGATTAACTGTGGTCTTTGGAAACGAAGCGATTATCTTGGCTTTACTAGAAACAGTTTCTGTCCAAAGGTTACTTACAGCTTGCATTTGACTAAGTACAATGAAACACAAACAGCATCTATGAACTGACATGATGCTACGTTATGAATACTAATGGATATAACTGAAAGCTGGTTGAACTTTCACTCACTGGTTGGCGTCTTGCGACTGGGGGAGGCCTGCTGTTTAGGAATGTGCTTCTGTTTGCAGGACCTTGTGGCGTTCTCAACCTCGGGTGCCTTACGATTCAACTCCTCCATGAACACCTACAGGAAGGGGTGAAAGAGCCCTCAGATCAACCGTGTGCCATTTAAACAGGGGCACTTGTTGTATTGCTATAATGAGTTAAGCTACTCAGCAAAGACTAACAAGTTTAGAAGTGTGTTTTTGTCTTGAACTATTGCTTTATCTTAGCTTTACCGAAGCCAAACCCAACCCCTAACCCTAACCTTGACAATACATTATTGATAACAGTGTCCACAGATAGTTTGCTCATAATCTATGATCTTTAGACAGTGTGTAAGATTAGTAGAAATAAAAACCTCTGAATATACTGTATACTTTAAAGGAACAGAGAAGCGATTTAGTAGTGTACATTAATCAACTACTGGAGTCTGTCTTTATTATTGGTCAGTTTACCTACTATAACACAATGCTTTTGTGTGTGATTAGTAATGTCTGTCAGTACCGCATGTTGAGTGATGAGCTCCTCCATCTGCTCCATGTCCTCAGGCAGAGGCTCTTGGTCCCGCAGGTGGAGAGACTCCTCAGCAGAGTTGATCCAGTCCAGCAGTCTCTGCACCTCCTCTCGCTCGGCCTCCACGGTGGACAGGGCGCCCTGGATCCTCTCTCCCTGCTGCTGGGCCCATGACTGGACCTGAGAGACCAGGATACACCTCAGATCCATACAGGGACATGCGGCATGGTATTTCTTGCTCATGTTCTTTCATGTGAGATAATGATATTTAATGGGTTTTAAAGCACTATGCGTGACTGTTTTGCATCCATGGTAAGTGTATACAACTTTGGCACAGTTGGTACTATAATAAAATCCTACTAAGCATGCTCAAATGACATAGCACAGATTCTGAATTCTATTGTGCTCACCTCCTCAAAGCGTGTCTTGGTGACGCTGATCCAGGACTTGATGGTGATGACAGAGTCAGCGTGACAGGAGGATAGAATCTCTTCTCCCAGAGTACGGATGCACTCTAGCTCCATCTCCTGGCAGCTCAGAGAACTCATGGACTCCTACAGAACAAGGGGAAAGGGAATATAACAGTAACATTTCAACCCACTGAAAAAAAAAAAGAAACTACTATTTTTCTTTTCCAAATCTTTATACTCATTAAAACAAATCTGAATAGTTGCTAACAGTTCATACCAAAATATTGCATGCCTATAGCCTGACGTAGCTATACTCAACATTCTATTCAGAATTTGAGTCTGGAATCGGAGCACTGGGAGGTGATTATGGGGCATGTTTCAACCAATACGGGGGAAAAATGCCTCTGCACATAATTGGGAAACCAAACCACTCAGAGCAACAAAAGAGCCTACTGTGAATGCTGTTGTGAGAACAGCCAACACACCCTTCGACAAAAACTTAATCACTGTTTTCAGTTCATTTAAAGTTATTGTACTGTCAATATCTTGTACAACAGCCATGATAGTGACATAAACTTCTAGATTTTTACTGCTGCAACCGAAGCGCGCTCAGGTCACGAGAATGAATAGGCACCGATGCTCATCTGTCCATCATTGTATAAAGCCTGCCTGGACAATTTGATTGGTCCACACAATTCTCAAGTTTTCATAGAGGCTTGTCAATGGAGCAAGTCCAGACCGAATGTCCCAACCTCAAATTCTGTGGGTGGGGTTAAATTGGGGCTAGTTTCCAGGCTAACATGTCATAACTTACTACCATTCTGCCTGGTTACTGAGATGATGGTGAAATCCTTACTCACCCTGTGTTGTTTACAGAACTCCAGGAGAGCATCCTCTTCCTCGGGGATCACTCCGTATTTGAGGGCCCTCTCCACATCCGCTAGCTGGTCCAGGAAAGAGTGGACTTTGGTATCAAACTCTTCTGCCTATGAGACACAAGAATAAGACAAAAGTGAATCTCTATCAATATAGAAGACAGCTCAGAGTAGGGAGGGGGTGGGAGGGGGTGCTTATCCTTCTGTGCGGTGTTTAGCACTATGAATTTGAGCATTGTTGTGTTGTGTTGTGTTGTGTTGTGTACCTGTCTGAGAGCCTCCTCCAGCCGGGCCTGTTTGGAGACGGACAGTTTACACACGGCCTCCCAGCGGACCTCCAGCTCCTCCATCTGCTCCTGCAGCCAGTGGGAGTCGGCCGTGCTGCCCCGCGTCAGGTCCCGCACCGAACGCTTCAGGGTCCTGATGCACCCTGCGCGCTTGCCCAGCTCCTTCTGGAACACCTGCAGAGAGGAGAAGGGAGGAGAGGAGACGTTAGAGATTTTCACTGGACACTTAATGGTGTAGTTAAGATGACATTTTTCAGCAATGTTATGAGAAAATTACTAAATTAAGAAATTATAAAATTCTAAACTTTCCTAATGTTTTTTTTATTGCCAATTATGGAGAGTCAGCAAACTATTAGTAGTTACACCACAAATAATTAATCATATTTTGATCATTACTCATTACACATTAACTTATAATAGACAGTCAATTAACCATAAAGACTGAAAATGTGGTTAATGTAATTGATCCCACCTTGTGCTTGTCGATTAAATTATTGACCATGTCTTTCTCTCCCCTGACTGGCACATCTTCCGAAAGCTGAGGCTCTGCCCGGTACAGCCAGTCATTCAGAGCCTGCAGGGCATCACTGAACCTCCCTGAAAACAGCAGAGCCTCCTCCAACTTGTGCTGTCTGCAGATGGATTACATTTAAGTTACATTTATGTTTATGTAATTATGTACAATTATGTTTATGTAATTTAGCTTTTTTCAATGTACTGAATAAAATAATAAAAAATTCTAAATGAATATGAATGACCTATAAATCAATGAATGACCTATCAAAACATTCAAAATGAGCCATGAATTTCCTGACCTCTCCATGGACTTCCCAGTGATGGTATCCCACGAGTCTCGGAGCTCAGACACCATATTCTCCAAGGGCTGCCTGTCCTTTACGGTCACAGATTTCTCCAGTAGGGCCCGTCCATTCTTCAGAGTGGCCTCATACATAGGCCGTTTAGATCTCAGAAGCTTCTGGAATTCCTACAAGTAAACCAGTAAAAATAGAAATATTTTTAGTACTTTATTGATATACATTCAAGAAGGAGTAGAGGCCATGTACTTAAAGCACCTCACTTTGGATTAAATAAATTCATAATACTCTAAAATCCATGTTGAGCTTTTATACTTCTAAAAATACTTCACCTGGGATTAAATAGGTTCATAAATACAGCATTTCTGTTAAGTTCTACTGAATCACAGGTACAGGTGGTTCTACACATCCAGATTATGTGTGTGGGTGGAACAGGCTGAATCACAGGTACAGATGCTTCTATATGTGTGAGGATGGAACAGGCTGAACTACAGGTACAGATGCTGCTATATATCTATAGTATGTGTGTGGATGGAACAGGCTAAATCACAGGTACAGATGCTTCTATATATCCATAGTATGTGTGTGGATGGAACAGGCTGAATCACAGGTACAGATGCTGCTATATATATATAACGCAGTATATTCATAGTATGTTAGTGGATGGAGCAGGCTGTGCCTTTTGCTGTGTGAGCTGCTCCTTGATCTCCTCATGGGACACGGCGATCTCCTTATGAGTGTCCAGAGTCTGCTCCACCTCCGTCATCCAGTCCAGCAGGAGGTGCCATGACTCATTAAACTGCAAAGCCAAACAGGAAGTGAAGTTACTAAACAATACATTATCCCATTGTCAAACAGAAACCCTTGGTCATTATCAACAGCAAAACTTGACACAGAATGTTGGGAACCAAATCATAGTGCTGAAGCAGAACCACACCATTACGATAGTGATTAGTGACAGGCAGTATATGTGATAGTGTCTCACAGCCTGTATAAGGGAACAATCAGAGAGGATGCAGTTTATGCAGTGAAGAGGCGTTTTGCACGCCACTCATGCGCCCAGAGCGCCTCACGTTTTTCGCTCCTGCTGTACCTCTCGTCTTTGCGGAGGCACCCCGAGTGCCTCGAATTGAAAAAAAGTTCCAACTCCAAGCGGAAAAGCGCCCACGTTTTTATGAAAACATAGAGCACCTCGTGTTTTATAAGCGGCAAAAGCGTGTCCTGTCTGCTGTCGTACCTGTTTGGCCTGCTTCTTGACCTCCTCTAGCATCTTGCCTCTCTCCATAGTGCGCTGGTGCAGCTTCCTATAGCGGTCCTGCACCGTCATGATCAGGTTCTGCACCACATCACAGTCCTCCTTCCTACTGAGCTCAGTGAGCTTGGACGCCGCGTTCTCCATGGCTGTCTTCCTCTCTCCATATGAGTGCACCTCGCTCACCAGCACCTGGGTTATGGTGCATACAGAATAGTTGGGCGAGGATTAGGTTAATCTCACTGTATAACACACACACACACACACACACACACAGATTTTCCTCTCTTTCACTCTCTCTGCATAACATTGCATCACTTACCCATTAACTTAATAATTTACATATATAGCTACAGTAGCTCAGGACCTTGTACTACTCCATCATTTTCTTACTCACACACTCATTAACACTCAATCACTCTTACAATTATTCACTTACTCACTCATTTTACTCACTCATTTTACTCACTCACTCACTCACTCACTCTTGTATTCACCTTATGATCCAGAAGCTGGCCACAGATGGTGTCCAGGACAAAGCTCGGAGATGATAAATATCCAATAGAGTCCTCACACTTGGCCATTTTGTTCAGCAGGTCTTGCACATTACTGTTGAACTCTTTAGCCAAACTCAGTCCCTCTGTTAACTTAGCCTGGTAGACAAGAACCAGCAAAAGTCCAAGTTCAGTTAACTATGTGTAGCCCACCTAATATGCACAGGGCCAAAGTATTGTAATTGCTGCAATTCTCCATTCCCCTAGATGGCGCTGTGTAATGTTTGTTGGCTGAGCCACCAAATGCATCGCAAATATTCAAGTAGAAGAGTTCTTACAATATCATAGGCTTAAATAAAATACTGTAGGCTACTTGCAGATTGTTCACAATATCATATACCAGCAGTGTACATTTCATTATGGTACAACTCTGTTTCCAAAAACGTTGGGAGTCGAGGACACTGTGTAAAATGTAAATGAAACAGAATGCAATGACTTGAAAATCATGCAAACCTAGAGAATAGTTAGAGTAGTGCAGAAACAACGTATACATTGTTGGAACCAGACGGGTACATCATATATCTCTTAACAGGACATCTTGACCCACATGCTTTTGAATATTCTAATGTTGTTGTGGCTGAGAAGAAACAGCCTCCAGTGCAATCCCACTGACCTTGCGTTCTTGCATTTTTGCATACACAGTGTTCCATTTCTGCTCTAGGATGCACACACTGTGCTCTGTGCTTGAACCTCGGGCCACATCGCTCGCTTCCAACATCCTGTGGATAGCATTCCTCACATTTGTGTAGGCATGCATCTTAGACTCCATCTCAGTACACAGCTCCTAAAAGGGAAGAGATAGAGAGAGACACTTTAGCAGGACTAGACCATGTTGGATTTTTGGTCTAATAGGCAAAGAGCATAGCTAGAAAATGTATAATAAGCAACATTACAGAAGGCCTCCACAGTATTAATGATCAACCATTTGTCCATTCATTTTGAACCAAGGAGTAGAGTGACCAACCAATGCTTAGCGGTTACATGAATTCATGGAATGAACAAGCATCACATTCAAGTGTTTTCTAAAACCCAGCCTTTTACATCATTGAAAAAAAATACAATCAGTGGAACTGGAATTACCATATGTGCATTGAGCCTCTCATTGGCTGAATCTGGCATTCCCCACACCATCTTACTGGAGGATAACCTCAGATCCGTATTCTCCAGCCACTGCAGCAGGTCCTGGATCTCCATGGTAACATCTTGGACCTGAGGATGATGAACAGATTAACACAAGAGTATGGCCATGTCTCCAAGCGTCAGTTTCTGCATGTGATTATCTATGTGTGTCTGTCTGTTTTTTTCCTGTGTATATATAACGCATGTATGAGGCCCCACCTGGCTGAGGTTGTTCTCCAGCTCCAGCTGCCGGCGCTCGGTCTCGCAGCGCACAAACTCCCAGCGCTCGTTCAGGCCCTCCAGACGAGGCTGCAGGCCGTGGGGACTGTCCCCTGAGCCAGCCTCCAGCAGGCCTCGGCCAGCCTGGTTCAGCTGCTCCACCGTGTGCACGTGGGACATCACGTCATTCCGCAGCACCTGGGAGGGACACAGAGAAAGCGTTGTTGCTGGAGGATGTTCTCTTAAACACAGACTGATGATTATCATGATCATTTTGATACATTGTTCGGTAACATTTTACTTGACAGTATCGACATAAGAGTGACATGAACACATGACACTGTCATGACACATGAACCCTAAACCTAACCCTAACCCCAACCCTAACCCTAATCCTAACCCTAACTTTATGACAAAAACCGAATGACACTTAATGACAGAAGTGTTATGTCATAAACGTTTATGACTTGTTTATGACACATTCATGACAGTGTCATGTCACTCTTATGTCGATACTGTCAAGTAAAGTGTAACCCATTATTCTATGTGTAGCCTGTATCTGACACACATACCAATGTGTTTTTTGGGTGTGAGTAGCGCTATGGTAATCAGTCTGTCAACCTGGGTCCCATCAGCGAACCCGCCATTGCAAATGGTGCTTTAGATAAACTTGTCTATTAAATACCAGTCAACTTTAACTTTAACAGACCAATTGTGATAAATTACCCAAAATTAGTTGGAGAATTGCAGAAGTGATGAGTGTGATCAGATGCCCTTTGTGTGTGATAGCATGAAGTAGTAAGGGCATCAAATTAACAATGTAGCTATCACAGGAGAAGATGTAATTCTACCAAAACTTGGTTGGAAGGTTAAAAGGGTTATTCTCAAAATTGAGCCTGTGTTGATACACTCCAGCATTCATTCTTCTCTCTGTGCAGATAGCAAGTTAAAACTGCCAGGAAAGAGCACCACTGATGCTCCGTACCTTGTGCTTGGCCAGCTCGATCTCACAGGTCTGCAGGTCTATACTGAAGGGCCGGGGGCCTTGCAGCTGCTCGGCGGTGCGAGACAGCCAGGAGTGGAGCTCGTCCAGCGTGTTCTGGAACTGACCCAGACCCAGCAGGGCACACTCCAGCTGGTGCTGTAAGCACAAACAACCACAACACATTCTCAACACTATTACAACACATCCACAACACATCAACAACACAACCGCAACACATCAATAACACAACCACAACACAACCGCAACACATCAATAACAGCTGCAATATAGTAGTATAATAGTGTTGCAGCTGCAATATACTTTAATATATATTATATACTATAATTACGTTTTCTGCTGTTAAAGAATGTGTATGTGTTGTCTGTATGCTGCTGAGACCTTGAATTTCCCCTGGGGATCAATAAAGTATCTATCTATCTATCTATCTATCTATCTATCAGATTTTATGATTGGAGAGATGTGATTTCATGAATACCTTCTAGTAAATAATTCAAAAATGTACATATTTTGACACTGAATACTGACAAGGACTGGGTATGGGACAAGCGCATGTCATTAGGGACATTCTGTGAGATGTGACCTCACCTGTCGGCTCACGGTCTCAGACTCCAGGCTGTCCCAGCGCTGACGGAAGTCACACAGTGGTGAGACCGACCCTGGTCGCTCAGAGCCCGGAGACAGGCGGCATACAAAACGATGGTTCAGACTCTCAATCTCAATCTTCTTCTGGTACAGCTCCCGTTTGAACTCCTGTGGATGGTTGCACAGGGTGAGACAAGCACCATCTCTATATGGTCTCATGGCTTGTGTATTTCTGAATTCTGAAGTCAACCTACCTTCAAATCACAAAGCTGGTCTTTCACTGATCCCAGGTCAGATCCCACCAGAAATTCCTCTGTAGACCTCAGCTCTGCAGACTTAAGCCACTCAAACAGCCCCTGAGAGGGCACAAACAAAAAGTCATGAGGTCACAATGTATACAAAAAATATATATATTTACTGAATTACTATATGAGGCTGAGTTCCATGCCCCTGATCAAACCCACTCTTGCAGTTCCTCGGAACCGCAATTCTAGTTGTAATCTATTGTAGGGCTTCAAATGATTACACACTGCAAACCTCGTACATCATACCATGTGTGGTCCTACATGCAGATGACAGATAATACCTCTTGGTATTGCACACTGATAGAATGCATTTGCAGTTTGGGCAAAGGAAATGCAAACATAATGGTTTCTGAATATATTGCTTATATCTGTATTCAAAGCAGGAAGGCAATGTTTTGCTTTTGGATAAAGGAGAGAAGTTGACTCCACTCCACAAGCATGGTCTAAAGTGCATGGCTCATAGACTAGATCATTCATAGGACGGTTGCCCACTGGCAGAATATTGCATTCTGTCAGATACACATCACATTAACCACAGGGTGCCTAGGCCTTTATTGTGCCAAACACATTCAAATTAAAAGCGACTTCTATTTGGCAAAGACAGATTGCAGGGAAGGGAAAATATGACAACATATACGGTTGACTAATGTAGCTTCAAAGTGTCCTGTTGCACATATTGTCAAGCTTTTCAAATCGTTCAACCACATATCAGCAACATTTTAACTGTGTCTGATGCATAACAGAGTCTTAAGCTTTAAATCAAAATAAGAAAATGAACGATGACAGAAAATGATCACAGATTCAAAGTCAATCACTATTGATTATATGAAATGGTCAAGAAAATCATACATTTCATGGCTGTTAATTTAGGATTATATACAGTAACACACCATAGAATATCATTTCCAGATAGCACATACCTGCATGGTGTCCTGGTAATGTAAAGCCATCTGTAGTGATTCCTCCAGCTTGCTGTGGCACTCAGTCCAGATCTTACTCAGGTTGTTCCATACGCTGTACAGCTGAAACACCAGATAGAACATTCATACTTACACTCATCATTAGGTTTCATTTTCAACTGTAAGTTTTTTTTTTTTTTTTTTTTTTTTGCCATTTTTATGGGAACACATACCTCATCCAAGCTCTTTGTAACATCGGGCTTATCCGTGTCCCCACAAGCCGACATCAGCTCCATTCCAAGTATGCCAAGAGTGTCAAGATCTCCCTGCAGGCCGTCAATGTCCTCTCGGAGTGTCTGATGATGGAGAAGAGAAGAGAAGAGAAAAGAAGAGAGGAGAAGAGAAAAGAGTGAGAAGAGAAGATAAAAGATACGCAGAGAAGAGAAGAGATAGAATAAGATGTAATCATGTCCACTATGGTCATGTCCACATGACCATATTCCAGACAGAATAAGAAAAAAGTAAGAGTGGTTCTTGGGATGGGTGAGTATGATGTCCACTGTACCTGCATGGTCTCCAGGCTCTGCCTTATCGTCTCTGAATCTGACCTGCTGGCGTTCAGGTCCAGCACTGCCTGCTGGGCATCGTTCAGGCCGATCGTGACGTCACTCACGTCGTTCCAGAACTTCACGGCGAGGTCCAGGAGGTTGAGGAGCCAGCGCTCCCTCTCCTGAGCCTGGGTTTGGGCTTCCTGCCACAGCTGCGACAGACCGGACACTCTCTCCTGGATCGCTGGTGGTCGGACAGTAATATGTGGTTGAGATGAGATTTTATATTTATAAAAATCTAATATATACCATCACAAGGCAACTGAGTATGTGTTTTCTGTCCCTGAGCATTACACAAAACCAAATTCTAAGCGATGTTTCATCGTATTAGTAATATAGCACTGACTTGACTTGGATTATTGCATTATAGTCAAAATGTATGACAAACTGTGCTCATGATGTAAAGCAGACATATGATGTGAGTGCAACACTTTGATAAAAACAACTTGTGTGTGTCTTGTGTCGTCTTCGTGTGATGAAAACAACAAATACGGCTGTCTTTGTCTCTGAGCTCCACCTGTGCCGATGGAGCCATGTCCTGCCGCCTGCGTGTTGGCCAGCAGCTCGTCCGCCTGACTCCTCACACTACCCAGGCCCAGCTCGAGTTTGGACAGCTCGGCCAGCGTCTGCTTGTTGTCCTGCAGCTGCTCGCGGATGCGCGGCGTCAGGCCCTGCAGCGCGGCCGCCGACTGCATGTGGCTGCGCAAGCGCTCCAGGCTCTCCCCGATCACCGTCATCCGCTCGTTCAGCTGTGGGTGTCAACGAGAGAAAGAGAGAAGGGTCTTAGCCAAAAAAAAAATAAATGTATCCATTAAATTTTGTTTGCCCAACAGATGACAGCTTTACTGCAAAATACGCTGCAGATTTATACCATGTCATTTGTTTAATCTTCTTATATTTAATCATTTAAAATACTATTTTAATGTTATAATGTTATTTTTGATGCTTTATGTCTGCATGTGGTGCATAAGAATAATTCTTACTACTGTATGAGCATGTGTGTGCTATAGTGTCTCGGTTGGTGTGTGTGTGTGTGTGTGTGTGTGTGTGTGTGTGTGTGTGCGCGCTCCACCTGTGTGAAGCGAGGCAGCGACTCCTCCAGCAGACTGGCCGCCTCTCTGACCCGCTCCCTGATGGCCTGGTGCTGCTCCTCAGCCTCTTTGGCTTGCCGGCAGTGGTCCTCACCCTGGGCCGGGTTCAGGTCCGACAGACGCTTGGCCAGCATCCCCAGCCGTGCTATCACAGGCTTATGCTCCGCAATGGACTCCCTTAGGCCCTACAGGGGGGCATGATTAAAGCATTAAAAGGACACTAAATCTGAGATTAATCACTTAATTTTGTATAGTGCAGCAGGGACCAGTGACCATTTTATACAGTGCAATAGTGACAACATTTATAAATATTTAGGATGCAGTGTTCAACTTGGTCAAATGGTTGGTGTTTTGATGGGCTGTTATGAATCAATGTGATAGACATTGAAATGAGATCATTAAAAACTCAATTTATTCACTAACACAAGGCCAAAATTGTCCTTATTCTCAAGCGTAATGAGAACAAAGCTATGGCTATAATCCTGTGGCCCTGTGATATTGTGCATGTAATACATCGGTGAGATGAATAAAGATTTCGGTCTTTTGTTTAATCTGGGCACAATCACGGTGTGTTTTCAAAGTGAATGGAGAGGTAGAGTGGATTTGGGAACATGAAAGGACATCATTGTGGAGAGCAAAAGAGGCAGAAAGGGAGATTAAAAAAAGAAGGGAAAAAAACACTGGTCCTTGAAGTGAAGCAGGCCAGCCCTCTCTTTCTCTCTCTCTCTCTCTTTCTCTCTCTCTCTCTCGCACCTGTAAGAGGTCCTGTTGTTCCCTGAAAGCCTCGTAGCTGATGGTGCTCAGCGAGAGCTGGTCGGCCAGGGCTTTGGTTTCCCGTAGCCATGGCAACACCTCGGCGTGGCCCTCGGCAAACTGGGCGAGGAGGGACTGAGCGTGCTCCAACTGCAGCACCACGTGGGAGCTGGTGGCCGAGGTGACGTGGCACTGCTCCTGCAGGGCGTCCAGCTGCACCTGGGAGAGAGAGAGAGAGAAGCAAAGGTCAAGCCAGCCCTTAAACCAACACGGCCTTTCTCACGGCCACTTCAACGACGGGCACTGCGTCATCGTACACTTGGCCCCGGTGTAAGGGTCTGTGTTCTTTGTAGCAAGTAAGACACGAGGGGTGCTACGTCATACACTTGGCTACAGTGTAAGGGTCTTTGTTCTTTTATGAAAGGTCAGACATGAGGGGTGCTACGTCATACACTTGGGCGCTACGCCATAGACTTGGCTCCAGTGTAAGGTTCTGTGTTCTTTGGTGACAGGTAAGACATAGTACCTGGAGACCCTCTGTCTCCCCCTCTTCACCGTAGGTTCGTAGGATTTCAGAGATCTTCATCATCTTTTCGATGTTGAACCTATGCTGCAGGATTTCCACTGAGAGGATCTGTGAAGAGATGCAAGTAATACAATTTAAAATCTCATGTTATATTCCAGAGATGTTTAATCTTGAGGAAAACAACTATGCTACCCGTCAAAATGTTGAATGGTATTATACAAACATTGTGGGTGACCTTTTTTGTCAAGTGACTTTGGATAATAGCAATTCTAGAAGCTCCAACTCTAACAAGAAGAGCATGTGGTGTGTCAAGACTATGCAAAATAGTAAACATACTTGTACCTTATTTGCATAACATAATGGTTGAAAAGAAGGTAAATGAATTAAGCAAAGGACTTAATGCATTGTATTCACCTTTTGCTCGTAGAGCTGAGAGGAGATGAGGTCTGAGTCCAGGGTAATGGCCTTTAGATCCTCCAAGGCCCGGGCAGTGTCCCTAAACCAGGCCATCTCCTTCTCTACAGCCTGCTCCAACTAACACAGAGAAAACACACCAGTCAAGGCCACAGCATATGCCATACAAACAAAGAAAACACACAGATTTCTCCTAAGAATGAATATCATAATAATTATATTATGATATTTAGATTTAGAATATTAAGTATTCTAGGAATGCTATATTATACTTATTATTATTGCTATTGCACAGTAATAGTAGTCTCATTCTCAGCAACTATATAGTACAGTATACATAGTAAAGTATATTATAAGAATACTATTTTAGTGTTGGAGTACACTAAAATGGTATACTATAGTGCTGTAAGAGTAGCCTCATTCTCAGCAACTATATAGTACAGTATACTGTATATAGTACAGTATATTATAAGAATACTATTTTAGTGTTGGAGTACACTAAACTGGTAAACTATAGTGCTGTGAGAGTAGTCTCATTCTCAGCAACTATATAGTACAGTATATTATAAGAATACTATTTTAGTGTTGGAGTACACTAAAACTGGTAAACTATAGTGCTGTGAGAGTAGTCTCATTCTCAGCAACTATATAGTACAGTATATTATTAGAATACTATTTTAGTGTTGGAGTACACTAAACTGGTAAACTATAGTGCTGTGAGAGTAGCCTCATTCTGAGCTTCAGCTCCTCACCCTCTGTCTCTCGGCAGCACACAGCGCTGCGTCCCCAGCCCCCAGGGCAGCCTGGCTGCCGGCCCCCAGCAGCTCCCTCTCGATGCGGCCCAGCCACAGGTGGAGGTCCTCCTGGCTGGAGGTGCAGCGGCTGGAGGCCTCCAGGGCCTGCTCCAGCCTCTGCAGCACGTCCACGCTGCTCAGACTCAGCACCGAGTAGCGGATCCTCAGGCCGTCCACGCGCTCCTGCACCAGCTGGGACTCCTCGTCTGAGCGGGTGGAGGCAGAGAGCAGTGGAGGACATGAGGACAATAACACATGCACAAGTCTTTGGTGTACTGGTCAATCTATCCATCTGCTTGTGACAATAACACATGCACAAGTCTTTGGTGTACTGGTCAATCTATCCATCTGCTTGTGACAATAACACATGCACAAGTCTTTGGTGTACTGGTCAATCTATGCATCTGCTTGTGACAATAACACATGCACAAGTCTTTGGTGTACTGGTCAATCTATGCATCTGCTTGTGACAATAACACATACACAAGTCTTTGGTGTACTGGTCAATCTATCCATCTGCTTGTGACAATAACACATGCACAAGTCTTTGGTGTACTGGTCAATCTATCCATCTGCTTGTGACAATAACACATGCACAAGTCTTTGGTGTACTGGTCAATCTATGCATCTGCCTGTGCATCTCGTATACAGGATATGTCAGTGTCAGTGGGTATAACAGAATAACATTTGAATAAGAGAAAAGAGGTAAGAAAATTATAAAGCAAGCCTACCTGAAACCCTCTCCATAAGATCATGGCTATTCTGTTGCAGATTCAACAAATCAACATTTTTGGACTTGATTTGATCCTGTACAGCCTGTAAAATAAAACAACAGAAATCAGAGATGGATAAATAAATAAATAAAACAGGGAAAAAACAAAGTTGCACTTTTGATCTTATTTTGTTTTATTTTATTACATACCAAAATATTACACTACATACAAACACCCCATCTATTTAGTTCAGTGCCTCCACTATATTCCACTGTATGGCAGACATGCTTGTCTCCTCCTCCACCCTTACCTTGGCCTGCTCTGTGGCCTCCTGCAGATGGAGCATCCCTCTCTCGGCGGTGCGCAGCTCGGCCAGGTCCTGCTCCACCGATATCAGCCACACCTGCAGCTGGTCACTGCTCTCCTGGAACAGCTGGGCTTTGGGCAGGATGAGCTCCAGACTCGCCCGCCTACAAATACAACCAATCGTTTCGCAAAGCAACATAATCGCTAATTAGCCCCCATCTCACACCAGCAGTAGCCAGACTGAAATTGGATTGGACAATGTCGTGATGTCGAGCCCAGACCTGTTCTCGGCACCCAGACGCAAGGCATCCCATTTGAGCTGCAGGCTGGAGAGTTTCTGTCTGGTTTTCTCCCCGTCTTCTCCCTCAATGCCCTCGGCCAGGAGCGGGCCTTCCGACATCATCGTATCCATACTGGGCTTCCTGTCCTCTAGGAGGCGCTGCAGGAGCTGTTAAAAAGAAATTCATTCATTAAATCTGTTGATTTTAACAATGCTAGTGTTTCTTGCAGATTGAATGAACTTGGAGTCAGTTACCACTTTTCCACATTGGTTAATGAATAACAAATCTAGTCACTGTTTTAAGTGATGCATTCAAACAATTAACTTGACAAAAGAGGGGGAATAACAGTCTATCTCTGAATAAAAACAGTCCCCTAGGATCCTTGCCAGGAGCACAGTCACTGCTAGGTCTGAGAATAAGCATGCAGTGAAACGTGCCTTGTCAATGGAGCTACACCCTTTGTGGCCCCGGAGTCAAAGCCTTGTCTCATGTGTCAAGTCAGCATTGTGTGCATCCAGGCATGTTTCACCTCACCCGCACCGAACTCACAAAAGCAGCCGGCTCGAGCTGAAAGGTGAGCGACTTGCTTTTCTTTCCATGAGGAACTGTACACAAAAGCCTTCTCTAGCACTTAGTTACCGTGAAAATTCTCAATTCAATATTGAATGGAGGTAAACGCTGAATAAAGAGGATCTGGAAATAACTTCATGGCTGCACAGGATTTTATGCACATACATTATCTGGTGAATACATTCAGTTCATATACAAGCTGAGATTCATTTCAAAATCTGGACCGGTCCTAATGAGATAATCATATTTGATTAAAGTTAATTGTATCCAACCTGGGCTGGCTGTAGGATAGAAAGCATGCAACAGATTGAGCCTTTTTACCTTCTGTTCCTGGAGCTGTGCTTTCACCACCTTGAACTCAGAGGATGGAGGTTTCTGATTGGCCGTGAGCTCTTCGATCTCAGACACCCATGTAAGAAGGGCATCCAGGTTCTGCTGAAAGGTCTCCGGATCCCCAAACTCATCTCTCAGAGTCAAGGCGGATCTGGCACCCTACACAGACGATGAAAATGCACGAAATGATCAATTAGATTAGATTTGGTCAAATTAGATTACGCTAATTGAATAACATGCTACAATGGTGCATTGAGATATGGCACATTGAGGCTTCATAAGCAGAAATGTATGTCAACAGCACCTTCCATCTGTCCAGACTGGAGTCTTGGTCTGAACTTGACTGGCCATCACTTTGAAGCTGCAAGTTAGATATATCAGAGATAAGCCAGTTACATTCCTGAATATGGAGGTTATGGGGTCCTGCAGGTGGTCTGATATAACATTAGAAACAGTCGACATTTGAGCAAGCAGCGTTTAATAAATGGGCAATTCCATGGAAAATTATGTTTTTTGTAACATCCATAACGCCAATAAAATGTGATGGTATGGTATGATGTGAATGATTACATACAATTTGAGCATTTGCTATTTTTGGCCGAAGAATGTAGATGACAATAAATGCACAAAAAATTCACATCATACAAATGCCAAGGCATTTCACTGGCGTTATGGATGTGACAAAAAGTCAATTTTCCGTGGAATTGCCCAAATAGCCTACTTTTTTAACAAGATGGCATACATGTAAGTAGGATTTGATCCATCCTTTGTTAAATCAAAACACCTGCTGAAAACATGTATCCAGATATATGCTTTATCATACCAGTTACGCTATGGTAGGAATAACAAATGAATCCAGTAGACATGGCTATAGACTGTTGGTCACGCAACCTCAAAGCATGAAGTAAATAATATGATTAAAGCTCACAGAAGGCACGCTAGAAAAGATGTGATGGATTGTTTTGAGGATGGCAAATGGTAATGGAAGAAGCCTAAACCCTGGTTCAAGTCCAGAGAAAGTGCTCTGGCTACTGCTGTTGTATTGACCTCTGCTAGTTCCTCAGCCGCTCCCGTGAGGACCCTCACTGTCCTGGTGACAACGGGGTCACCGCCCTTCCCTGCTGCCGGATACTCCGTCACCTCCACAATCTCCGTCACAATGGTCTCCGTCACCTCAGTCACCTCGGTGACTTCCGGTCTGTTCGGCGTTCTCCACGACCAGGGACTTCCGGAGTCCCGTCTCTGGAGGCTGGTCCGCCTCTCCAGAGTTGTCCCCTTGTCGTAGTGTCCCAGCGGGGACTGCCTCTCCAGCGTCCCCCGGTCGTAATGCCCCAGTGGGGAGTGCCTGAACTCCGGGGGGTTAGTCCTGCGGGCCAAGGACCCGTTGCGGGGGGTTTTGACCGGCGAGGGTGTGCTGCGCCAGGCATTGTCCAGAGTGCTGGTGGTGGTGACCGTGGGTGCCGGTGAGCTCCGGGGCTTCTCCAGGGTCGGGCTGGGCGCTGCGTCCTCCCGCTTCTTCCCCTCCTCCTCCTCCTCATGGCGCGGAGGCTCGGGCAGTGGCCATTCGCGCCGTCTCTGGTAGCACTCCTTCAGGAAGTCCTCGTCCGTGCGCACGTGCTTGGATTTGTTGCCCAGGCAACTGGGCCTGCTGATGAGGTTACCCATGATCCTTTAGCCCACTGGCTAGCAAGGTGAGAGGCTAGGGTAGGCTCCTGGGCCATGCATGCAAACAATGCATCTGCTGCCTAAAACACAAGATGGAGGGGGTTGTTGAGTGAATAGGCTATGTCTAATAACAAAGGTTCAGTCACAAATAAAGAAGAGGTGTTCGATCTAGCCCTGCTGCTAGCTTCGCACAGACACAGGGCTCAGCTGGCTTTGCCACAGAAGACCACACACACAACAATTTTCAGTTTATTTGCAGCTCCCTTTCACACAAAGAGATTCCTGTCTGTCTGTCTCTCTCTTTCTCTTTCTCTTTCTCTTTCTCTCTCTCTCTCTCTCTCTTTTCTCTGTCTGGCCAAACCAATGCCACAGTCCCAGCCTTCACCCTGAGCAGGTACAGTAACTGACTGAAAACCACCGTTCTGGTCCAATGCGTGTCATGGGTGAGGGGGGTTGAATCCCTGCATCTCATTCTTGGCCCGCGCCCGAGACACTTACACCACGCTACAATTTTCTGGGGCATAGAAATCCAACTGACAGGGGCCGTCCACAGAGGCTGAGTGCTCCAGGATACCCACTGTTTCGCCTGGCAGGCTAGGCCACGCTCCCCTGCCAGCCTGTCCTCGGCCTGGCCCTGGGAA
This sequence comes from Alosa pseudoharengus, assembly GCF_046254945.1. NCBI lineage: Eukaryota > Metazoa > Chordata > Actinopteri > Clupeiformes > Clupeidae > Alosa > Alosa pseudoharengus. The sequence continues at coordinate 17,350,286 of NW_027468587.1, read as the reverse complement.
TCCATTTAGCCCTTGATCAAATATGACAGGCATAAAAATGCTGCTTCATCTCCTTGTTCCGAGTTGTGGAGGATGGCACTGAGGAGGAGGGATAGAGGGGAGGAGGCTGTTTGGGGGGGGGGGGTTGTTGCGGGGGGGTTAGCCAGACATAAAAGGGTCTCAGGAAAAAGCACAAGAATGTCTCCCACTCTGCTCTCCACAGCCTGTCCTCAGGGTCAACACTGTCTCTGGGACCAAGACCCAATCGTGTGTGTGCTTATTTCTGTGAATTGGCATCACATATCACATTACTCCTCACAACTATTAACTCACAACAAAACATCCACTATAATGTTCCACTATAATGTTATACAAGTCCATACCAAGTGTCTGCAAGTATACTGTACGTATAAAGTATCTAACAGTATATTTCTGATTTCGACTTTTGACATTTCACCACTCAGTGCTCAGACAGAAAAGGGAAAATGACGCGCAATTACTGTCCTCTGGCAAATCTGGCAGACATGCTGAGTCTCAACAGTAGTACTTTTGTGTGTGGTAAGGGGGGTATTTGGATGTTGACTCCTGCAGGTTAGTTCAGGTCACTGTATGCCATTCTGGATCAGTGCGTCTCAATGCTGACCAGTATGCGGGACATTGGGAAGCTAGACCCAAAACACCCAGGGTGGTTTTATGACTCACTGGAGCAGCAAAAACAAAATTAAGCATTCAGTCTCCTTCCTACCTACTCCCATCCCACAAAGTGGAGGATGACAAAAATGAAAAGGGGGGCAATTTGACTGTATGGAAAAGAACTAATTGCGGAAAGCTCTTGCATTGATGGCTGTGTGAACGGATTTATTGTTACTTTGTAAAAATCAATCAGTTGCACCCCAGGAATCAATCATTTCGATTGTACACTCTGTGTTTGTGGGAAAGGCTGACTGGAGCCCTGTGAGGGTAGTCTTGAGTGGGACTTGTCCTAACATGTCAGTCCCATAACCAACGTGACCAAACATGCCCAAATCTGTATTGCTAGTGGTCCTTTTTACATTAACCAGTGCATGCATATTGCACATTTTTAATGAATGCAGGCTTGAGTGAGCATATGTGTCAACTGAAGGTTGCCATGAACTAGCCTGTTTATCAACAAAGAAGAAAATACACACTGTTTAAGTTTACAACCATAGATAATATGAGCGACTTTTGTAATTCATTGTCAATTGATGTTACTTTTTAAAGATCTCTTCGAACTGAGTCTGTTTTTTGAAAGCTTACCCTGTCAACAACACACAACAACATGTTGTCTGGATGATAATATTATGTGCCATATGGTATTCTGATCTGCTTAGCTGGTTCTCTCTGGTAATTGGCTGAGCAAACATAAATGCAACCTGTCACTGGTGGCTTGACATTTAGGACATGGAGATTCCCCAGCGATTATGAACCAGCTAGAGCGGAAGAATGGGATTCTCTCTGTGGTTAGAGATCCACTGCTCCATTCAACCACCAATCCATTAACCTGAGCCTATTGATCAGAGACCTAAGCTGGACTCAGGATTAATGTTTTGAATGAGAGAATGGATACACTGTATTTACAGTTTCCATCTCAGCTAGTAAGTTAAAGATATGTTGATGCCACTGCCATTTAGTGGCTATCCATTTATTTGTTATTTAAAGCATATGGTCCTTTGTACTGTAGATAAGCATCTCCTTTTGGTGGAACTTGTTCGAAAATGGTTCCTTTGTCAGCAAATCTCTCTCACACTCTCACACACACACACACACACACACAACTCCCAGAGGTATACTGGTGGGAAAACTAACACACAAGCTAGAGGCTACACTCTCTCCATCCTATCAGCTATCAGCTTCTTTCAGACAGGGCCACAAAGCTAACAACTCTCTCCCTCTCCCTCTCTCTCCACGGCTTTGGCGGTGAGGGAGGGCTCAGCTGTAAAGAAAACACACACACACCAGGGCGGCGAGATGGGCCTGTGCCGGTGATGATAACGAAAAGGTCAAGGAGGACACATGGCAACCCCGACAGGGGTCTTCCACTGCATGCTATCACAACAGTCCAAAATGGCACCAGTCGTCATGACTACAGCAAGTGCCATCTGGACGCGGGAGCTTTGTCGTCCTCACCCTTACAGTAAGTGTTTATAGTGTGTGACTCTCACTCTTTGGCTGCCAAGAGCGATGCTGCCCCTCCACTCCGATAAGGCTCTCATCCAGGGCACGTTCTTTCCTTAAATGACCCAGTTAACTCAGCCACTTAACCCATTTCTGCAGGCTAGTAAAGTGATACGGATCCCGCTCTTTAAAATAGCCACCCCCCACCCCCGCCCACACACACACACACACACCACACCACCCCTTGCACTCAGCTCCCCAGTCGTCTAGGATGACCCGCGCCGTCTCCTCACTTAACCTGCTGAGAGCAGCCCGTGGCTCAGGGATGCGCCCACTCCCACCCAGCAGCCATTGATTTACAGCACATGCCTACAGACAGGATCCTGCGCTGAATCAAATTAAGATGACCATGATGGAGAGTTACTCACATCGACCGTGGGGGCCATCGAGTGATCTATGTGAGGGCACGCGCTGCTATGCGGGTAATCCCATTAATGAACAAAGCATACTTTAGTGTCTTCTGTCACTCAAACCCAAAATGGATGGAAACATATTACACCAGTTGCAGCCATCAGACAAAAAAACATTGGGGGCAGGAGATACCCACATGTCGTAACCGAAAACCCTCAAGATACCCAGGCAGTATTTCATTTCATCCACTATACTAACAGTAGAGAGGATGAGATAGGTCTGTTTACTGTAAGTAGCCATGAGGTGTACCGCATGCTCAACCCCCAACATGATACATGCTTTGGGATTGGTGCTTTGTCACATACCATGTGCCAGCCTGTGGAGTCTAATAGATAAAACGGTCCTATGTGTAATGATAAGTCTGATTATAATAATACATTGAAAACCTGCACAGCCAATATACATAGTGTCATCAGCAGGGTGCCTGTAATCAAGATAGTGGTTTTCTAATTAAAGATGGCAGCAGGGTACGCCCTCGAGAGTCATAACAACAACCTCTCATGGAATTAAAAAGGTTGACGTGTATTTCACCTCTACCAGTGAAAGATCTACAGCTGTTTCTTGGTGGCCATTTGAAAATGAGCGGAAAATATCACTTATGTGAAATGCAAAATGAAAAGTACACTTTATCTCTTGTGGTCACTGGACGCACTGGAAAGCATCAAAAAGTATCAAATTAAGGTGATACCGCATGACCTTAGTGACATGACACCTGCATGCAGTAAATCATTTAATCTTAAAAAGTGCACCCAAAAACACCTTCTTCTGAGACGCATAATTATTCTGGTCTATTCTGGAATATTCCATTCTTTTGAAATTCTCCCTTTTCATCTCAGTTTTTAGAATCATTATTCAAATCTCATTCTAGCACACATCAACAACCTATAGATGAACACGGTCATCTAATAGCTATTTCTACAGGTAATCAATCATTCTCTCCCTTTGTCTCAAAGACAGTTTACTCACAACAGCCACACTCTGAAAACTAATGAGTGCAAAATTCCTGTGGACCGCGGCTCACATCCAATTCATTCCAGCAGCTCTCGAGGACAATGAGGCAGCCCTCCACATTGCATCGCTCTCCTGCTGCCTGCCTGCCTGCCTAGCTGCACAGACCCCACCAAACTTCAGCTCCAACTTTTGAATGAAAAGACGGGCGGTTTTGTGCGGTGTTTACTTACCCCCTGAGAATAGAGGAGAGAACAAATGGCTAACGGAAAAAATCCAGCGGCTCTTCATTCATCGTTTACAAAGAAGGAGAAGATGACGCGAGAAAAAGGAGAAATAAGAGAAAAATCCCCCAGTCCGGTTTGAGCATCTTTTTGGGTAGCTTTTTTTCTTCCTTGGAGCAAACTCCCAACACAAACACACATACACACACACAATCTCAACCATGTATGTTTACACACCCCTTCATTCAAACAACCCCTTGCCTATACACACACACACACACACACATACACCAGCTCAGATAACCCATGCTTCTCCGTTGCCCACAGTCACGGGGAAACAATGTCCCACTCTCCTTCCCACCGCTACGCCCCCCCTCCTCCACTCCAACCGGCACTCCTCTCTTTCTCTCACTCTTTCTCTCACTCTCTCTCTCACTCTCTCTCTCCTTTGTTGCTTCTCCTCCGATAGGCAAACTCCAGCCTCAAACGGGCTTATGATGATGAGGAACAACAATGAACTATATTCCCGTACATCCCAGTCTGCATGGTGTGCACCTGATCCATGGGAGAGGGTGCTGTTCGGATAACTCCATGACTCCTGCCCCGAGGGTTCGGCTGGTATGGCATTAACTCCCAGGCTCCAAGTGTGTGTATGTGTGTGTTGTGTGTTAGTCCAGTGTTGTGTGCCAGACAGTTAGACAGCAGAATCACCTCACCTCCTACTTTCCCCTCCCTCTGATAGCCCCTCCTCCTCCCCCACCTCCCCATTCACCTCCCCCTCCTCCAAGATTCTCTTTTGGCGCAGAAACTCCATGCTGCTTCTTGAGAAAAAAAGGGAAAGGGGTTGGGGGGGGGGGTGGAGATGAGGATAGAGAGGCGGGAGGGGAGAGGGGAGAGGGGAGGGAGAGCTTTCTAAAGACCCCCAGGCTGCCTCTGAACATTCACATGTTAAGTGACAGCTGCCTTCAAGTCCCTCTCTCTCGCTCACTCTTTCTCACACACACTCATACTCACATGGACTCTCTCTATCTCTCTCAAACACACACACACACACACACACACACACACACATTGCCCTTTAATCACAGTGATAGTAGGGGCAAGGAAGTCCCCCACTCATGCACCCCCCTCTCCATACACACACACACACACACACACACACACACACGCATACACACACACACACACCAACTCCATTCAAAGCCAGCACACTAGCCTTCACTGGCGCAACAAAGACGACTAATTACTGTAAAACATCTCCCATTACTTTTCAACTCACATTCAGACCCAAAATTGCCAGCGACACAAACAAAAGGCACCACAGGAGGAAGGAGACACAGGCTCAGCCGGGGTTTTCCCTCTCATGGTCTCCTGGGAGAATCAGCAGATTATCATGAAACCACAATTTATCAGCCACTCTCTTTTAATTGTGAACTTTGAACTTCCATCTAACTCCGGGAGAGCGGGAAAACATCCTTTCTGTTGTTGTTGTTGTTGTTGTTGTTTTCAAGCCTAACTCTCCATCAATATGTGCTCTCAGGTTTCACTAATCCTGTTTTATACAGTATGTGTCTCATCAGGTCACTGCTTATCCTTGCCCGTGGTTCAGAGGGGGGTCAGATGTGAGGACTGGGTGTGTCGCTGGACGGGAACCAGCAGGTGTGGTGGAGGGAAGCAGGTGTCCCAGCAGCCCGAGGGCAGGTACACAGGTGGGTGACATCTCACTCCCAACCCCTCCCCCCCCCCTCTCCTGACACTCCCCCAATAATCCACACCCATTGTCTCTTAAACGATGTGTCCATGTGGACTTGTCTGAGGCCAGTGTGACAAAATATATTGACCTGTCTCATAATATACTACCAAGGGAACATAGTCCCATATGTCTTTGTGATACTGCAATGTGATTGACTAAGGCAATCTCATTCACTGATGTTTGTAGTCTTTTCCTGTAAAGGAAAGCAGTGCCTGGTAGGTCAATGTTTTCACACAAACTCTTTCCCCAAGTTCCTTGAAGGGTGTCAATGTGTTCGTTTCCTCCAGAGTTTCCTGGCTATTTTCCATTGAAAGAAGGGGAGGTCTCTGACATTGGTGAAGAGACACCTGCTAAACCTTGAGAAATTGCAGAAAAAAAGAGAGGGAAAGAGAGATAGATAGATAGATAAATAGATAGATAGATAGATAGATAGAGAGAGATAGATAGAAAGACAGACAGGCAGTGAGAGGGCGCCCAGAAAGACAAAGAAAGATGGATGACGACAGAGGAAAGATGAAGAGTGACTGGGTGTTAGAGTATATGCATCCATTTTATGATGATTAATCTGGCCGTGTGAGTCAGCAGGGGAGCTCAGTGACTCCCCTCTCTCTCAGCCTCCATCCCCCACCGTGGCCTCTATGCTTGGGGACCATAAACAACACAATGGGATGAAACCAAGGGACAAAAATGAAGTGACAATGCCTGTCACGGTGACTGTCCTGGGAAAGTGAACGCAAGTGGTGTGGCCCACGAAAGGTCAAGTTATTTAACCTTTGAGTCCTCAGTGGGCATCCTTCTCTGTCTCTCTAAATTAAATTATGTTTATTTGTGTGACCTCCCACAATATATACTTAGCACTGACAGTACAATTCATGATTGTAGATCCCATGTTTTTTCTTTTTCTTTTCAGCTACAATTCTCGAATGTCAGCAACAAATGAATTAGAGTACTGTCAAAATATATTTGAATAGGAAAATATATATTTTTTAAATTCTCCACTCTGAGTTCATACACCCAACTAATAGCATTTCATCACTGACTACTGTACATGGAGACCGTTCGAGAAAAACCCTTCTGATTTGCTTGTATGTCCGTTGTGATTAGGGCCAATGTCTTTGGCTGTCTGACCGCCAAGTGGAGCCGAGCGGGATCCCCTCAATCCGTCTCTGGGAGCGCTTGGCACGGGAAAGGCCCTGTGCCTGCCAAAAAAGCCCTGCTCTTAAAAAAAAGACACCTGATCCCAGCTTTTCAGTAGCCCCTGCTCTCCTCCAAGAAATAATTGAATCGTTGCCTCTGCCTCACGGCACTCTCCAGCCCTCTATGGCCTAAAGCACGGCCTTTAGCGCCACACACACACACGCACACACACACACACACACACAGATACACACACACACACAGATACAGACACACACACACACACACACACACACACACACACACACACACACAAATTCTTCACCCTCTATTTCTCTCTGCCCCTGCTTGCCTGTGCTCACTCTCTCCTTCTCCTTCTTTCAGAGGTTCATCTACCCCCCCCCCCCCTCCGCCATACTGCTTTGTGTGCCAAATCAGTGCAGTCCCAAAAATTCCTGACCTTGCAGAAAACACAAAATGTGCCAGTATGTTGCCAATATGTTTTCCCCGTTATCAAAGAGAATACATGAAGAAATAGTATGCAAGAATGAACTTGCCCTCAAGATCTAAACTGAAAGCTGTAGAGCCGACAGCATTAAATATGTATTACATGAAGCAGTTGCATGTGAGCTCACCGCTATACAGTGCCCATAATGCATTATGTTATATTAGCCCCACACAGCACTATCATGTCAGCCAGCCTCATCCTTCATGTAAACATTGAATCCAGGGCTGGGTTGGTCTGGGAAGGGTTCGAGGATATAGGGGCGCAAGCATCAGGAGGAGACCAAATGGGGCACAAATTGGGCCCAAATTTGATCAAAGGCCCCATGTGCCTGAAGACCCGAGAGCAGCAAAGTGGATTAATGCTACAGGCGTGTCCAGCCCTCCCCTCCCCCATCATCCCTCTCTCTCTCTCTCTTTCTCTCTCTCCGTTTCTCTTTCACTCTCTTCATCTCTCTCTCCCTCTCCTCTCCCCCAGCTTTTAAATTAAATAAAAGCTCAATGGCTGCTCCAGTACATGATAATTAGCACTTCCACAGGCACATCCTCTTTACTGAGGGAGTCACATGATGGAATCACAATCATTTATAGGTCACAGCTATAGAACTGCCATTGCTGCTTCACAAAATACTGCTATTTCGCACTTGAGTTCACTTCCCAGAAAGAGAGTGATTTGGGTGAATGGGAACAATGATAGGAGCCCTGCTGCGATGTATAGGGTCTGGGTACGTGTGAGTTGGCAAGAGGGGAGGAGAGGAGAGGAGTGCAACAACTACAAATATCTTCCCTCTGATTCATCCTGTGCCAGTGAGAAAGCACAACACAGAACCGTTTCTTTTATGTGAGAGATCTGCTCCAGACAGATGCTAGAGGTATGAGCTAGAAAAGAGGGAGCAGATGATGCATCATTTGTAGATATATTGATATACTGCAGCAACGTTTGTGCTTTGTTCAATGGTGATAACAGCTATGGTGTTGTGTGTGTGTGTGTGTGTGTGTGTGTGTGTGTGTGTGTGTGTGTGTGTGTGTGTGTGTGTGTGTGTCAGGTAAAGGGCTCAGTTGTCGCACACTAATTACACATCAACAGTGAGCAGGAGGTGAGAACTCAGGAGGCGTCTCTTCACTAATTGGCATATTTTGTCCCTGATATAATTGCTTTCAAATTGCATGTACGCTGGCTGAGCCTTCAGATCCTCAACAGTAAAAGCACCCAGGCAGCTGGGCCGCCACCTCACCACTCACTCTCTTGTCTACTTCAAACACTCGTAATCCTCTGTTCCTTTGGCATCTATCTTCCTATTCAAAAGAAGGGGAAAAACAAACACATACACTACACACACACATACTACAAAAAAAACGTCTGTTGATTTCCTAACATCAAAAGCCCCCCATCTCATACATACATACCCCCAGAGAGAGGGGAGGTGATGTTTACTCTTTTACCACACAGTGCCCAAGAAGAACACCAGTGGGGGTGGAGGTGTGTGTGTGTGTGGGGGGGGGGGGGGGGGGCTGGGGAAGCCCTTCTCTCTCTCTCTCTCTCTCTCTCTCTCTCTCTCTCTCTCTATCTCTCTCTCTCCCCAGTTCTCTTCCCATATGTCCATGTGACGAGGCTGTTTTCAGGTTAGGTGTGCTGGGCTTATTTGAGATGCAGACTTTGTAGGTTGGAAACGGGAGACCTTTCAGAGTGAAGGACAGAGGCTACTCTTTATCCCACAGTGTCCCGTCAGAGGGGACGTCAAATGAGGAAGAGGCCCTTTTGGCCCAATTCTGTCCGTCTTTTAGCCACTGTGGTGGAGGACAGCTTTGTCTTCCCTAATGAATAAAGCAGCACATTTAAGATGAAGTGAAGGTTTGGTGTTTTGGGGGTTGGGATAGAGGAGGGGGGGGTATAGGGGGAGACTAACCACATAGAAGAGGAATGTAACTTGTTTCTCACATCCAATCAAATAGTTTACATTTGCACTGCAGTCTAAATAGTTCCGATTCTTTGAGGAATCCCAAAATAGAACACGCGTGAATGAGATGAGGAGGCAAGTGAGGACACAGACTCCTTTCCTTTTCCGGTGGCAGGTGTACTTCCCCCACACTTTTGTGTTTGCCGTTGTTGGGTCGGGTTCGACTCATTGTTGGGGGATTGTGCGCACTAACGAGTCCCCCCAGACTGTAACCATCAGCGAAGCAGACTGGGGGTATTAACATGACAAAAGCACGAGGCTAGAGTTAGCATGGTGGAGGCACAGGCTTGATAAAAGACAAGCCTCCTTTCACTCACTCCTTCTGGGGTAGGCAGGGGACACTTCCCCCTGTGAAGACTCCTCCACACTAAAGTATGTGGGTAGATCCCACGGAGTATCTATTAATGTGTATTCATGTATGTGCTTCCAAAATGCCAGGCACATTGTTAGATAACCAGCACTGTGTTCACCTGCAAAGTTAAAGAAAGCACAAAAATAAAGAAAACTGTGTCTCAAAGGAGGAATTGTTCCTGGACGGTTTACTCACTGCTTGCAATTTCAAATCTGAATGAATAATCCCCCCAAAAATAGAGAAAGAATATAAAACATGTGATTCACGTTTACTAACAGAATGAAGTACCAGTTGCACAATCTATTTCATTCTGAAATGAATGAAGTTTATTGCCCAGCTAACCGTGAAATCAATCAATACATTAAATAATTGAGCATCCTGTTCTTCGGTCAACCATGATCCTGCTCTGAAAAGAAATGTGTTCATTAGGAACAGTTATCTGATGACTTGGGAAATAGCTCAAATATGCCTATGACGAAAGCGATGATCTGTCTCACATTATAATAGCCCTGAGAACGCCACCATTACGGCATTGTGACTGAAGATGGTGACGCACACAAAAACACAGTCAATCAGGCCTTAAAAGAGTTGGGTTTATATTCCAGCCATTTGATACTTCATATTTATGTCTCTCTAAACATTATACTTTATGATTTTATTCTGTCTGTTCTGAGAGCTTAAGCAATCTAATACACAGAAAATAACAACAATGGCGCTGTCTATTTTTTGACATAATGCCACAAAAACCAACCCAGAGGAGGTTGTTGGTGGCGTAAATCACAGTGTTAGGTAACTGCTAAGTGGAGATAGACTGGGTGTTTACGACAAGGCCCATTGTGGTGCGGATCAGAGCGCTGCGTCTGTAAGATCCTATTTTTCTGGCTGGCCTCGTCCTCCCATCTGAGTCTAATGTGCTTTCAGCGTGCTCTCTCATGTGTGCAGGGGGGCCTCCAGCCCTGGGCACCTCCCCTGTCTCCCTGTCCACCCGCGCACTGCACAAAAGGAGCCTGCCTGCCTAACCCCCTTTTGCCCAAAGGAGCTGCTCCCTCTTTCTCTCTCTCTCTCTCTCTCATTCTCTCTCTGTCTCATTCTCTCTCTGTCTCACTCTCTCACTCGCTGTCACCACCCCCACTTGTCTCTGTCCCTAATTCTCTTTCTCTCTCAATCTCTCTCTCCTCTCTCTCTCATATTCTCACTCTCTCTCATTCTCCATCAACACTCAGTCTCTCCTCTGCGTTGTACTCTCTTTGTCATCACCCTGTTGTTCCCTTTTCTCTCTCTCTCTCTGTCTCTCTCTGTCTCTCTCTCTCTCTCTGTCTCTCTCTCTCTTTCCCTCTCTCCCTCTCTTGCCAGATCTCCTGGGGTCTGGTGGCAGGGTTTACAGCTTTTGAGAAAAGACTCTCATGCTCCCCAGAGCCTAAAACATATTCGACCGAGATGCTTCCCCTTGCACCATGGGGACAGCGGGTCACAAAAAGAGGACGTTAGTTCAAATCACTGGCTTTGGTTTGATGTCTTTTTGCATCTGTCGCTGGCAAACTCAACCCAAACAATCACGATAAAACAAAAGCACACGTCATTGAGACAGTTGGCATTTTGACTGTGGATCCTTGGAGCCTGGGTGTTGTTCCAGCTCAAATTTCTCTCCTCAGTTTTATTCCTCAATGTTGACTGCAAAGAATTGTTAAGAGACACCCGCGTGGTTCATTTTGAAGATGGCTGTTATGTCTTCAGACTTGTAAAACATAGAAAAACAAATCCAGGCATGAAGCCAAGACAGAAATGAGTCTTCCAAGGATCTTCGATGAAAGTACAACTTAGAGAGCCTTGTTTTCTCTTTTACTAGGATTGTACTACTCACCAGCAAATCAGCTCACACTCCAGCAGAGCTTTCCCCTACTGTAAATGCTTTGTTGTCTCAAACACAATAAAGAATATGACACTGGCAACTCAAAAGAGGGCAAATGGAAGTGGAACAGATGAATGAGACGGGATGCTGGGAGCTTTCCCAGGGAGACTTACAGCTGGATCCAGTGGGGGAAGTCTCATCTCCATGGTCTTCAGCCAGTGCCGCAGTGCCTTGATCTGACCCCGGAACTCCCATTGCCACTGGCTCCAGTGCTCGGGGTCAACCCTGAGGGAGAACACACGCATACACACACAAACACACGAGGACACAGACACAGACACACACACACACACACACACACACACACACACAGAGAGACAGCTCAGACAGCTCTATCTATCTGCTGGGCGTCCGCCCACCCACTATTGTCTAAAGAGGGATCAATCATCTGGTCAACACAGTGCTGCTCCTCTGAGGCAGAAGTGTTTTTCAGGTCTTCTTGTTTTAAAAACATCTGATTGATCTCCTGAACTTTAGATATCTACTGTGCATCATATATATATACTGTATATATCTCAACAGTTATTAGGACCATGGCTAGGTGGAACTCATACTATGTAATTTAATGATTTGATGGAAAGTAGGGGCAGAGCCAGACCCACATACAATGTTTATCCCCGGAAACAAGAAATACTATTTTCTGACTGGCAGAAAAGCTGGAGGGAATTCCACCCTGCTTCAAGTTGTGGAATTCTTTGCCTCTGCCTCGTCCATTAATTCTGTGTATTTGGACACCTTGATGGCCGTTATCCCTCACATATCTGAATGTTAGGCTGTCAGTTAGAGTCAGTGACTTAGCCTTTGTTGCATGTATAATCATATTAGTGACTGGTGAGATGGATTTCCGCTTTCTGAACATTCACTAGTGCACTATATAGTGAATAACAACGGTTATAGCGGTTATTCACTGTTCAATGTGTAGTGAATGAGTGACCGGTTTGAAATGCAAGCAGTCTTTTTCCATTTAGTGTACAAGGAAATAAACAGACACCAGAGAGTGAACACTGGCCCATCAGCTCATTGCAACACCAGGGTGCCTGTCACTGATTTACCTTTAGACACTCTTATGCCCCTTAATTAATAAAGAAAACAAATGTAATCATTCATATATTCAAATTTTAACATCAGGTTTTGAGAAGTGGGCCTATAGTAACTGTAATTATTATCATAACAAATTATTATCATAACAAATCCTTGTGTTGAAGAAACACATTAAATATGTGTTACAGTGTCATGTGAGTTACCCATTAGATCCTGTCCTTTGATTGTCATAAGGACATGAGGCCAACTTCCTTTACTGTCAGGTTTATTTTGCCTCTGGTCAACATGGTGCCATAGCTGTCATGGATAGCAGGTCATGTATCACACAGTGAAATTCCACCCTTGTGCTGGCATCTAACAGGAGGTCAAATTCAAATCTGCAGTGGAACTATACAAGTTCCTTTAATACGAGTTAGTCTACAGGCAACCATTACCCAGATCGTTTTCCTGGAGGTGGAACAGTCCCAGGAATTATATCACTGTCTTCCTGAAACAAACAGACAAGGAAAAGTAGAAATGCATTTCATGATTACATCATTATTTTGTCTATCGTCTATCTATCATTTTTGTGTCAATTTGTATCAAAGGTATCATAAAAACAACTCTCAAACCAGATGATTATGCTGAAGAAGTTGATTAAATCAGGCAATATGATATGAGCTAAGGCATATGCTATCAGCTCCACCTACTCATGTATGTTCTTCATATAAGTATAACAATATTTTGACCCTTCTGTAAAGTATTTCTAAACAATGCAGACTCCTACATGTACCTCACTCCCCATACTCTGCAGTGAATGGGAAAGAGGTGTACTATTGTCTGGATTCAGTAGCCCAAGGCGACCAGTCTCAGCATATCCCTGAGGTACATCTGTAAACTGGACTAGTTGCCTCCTCTGCTTCACTGTCTATGACAAAGATATTAAGTGGAACCTCAAATGCAAGTGTCTCTATATCATTGTACAGTTGAATGCTTTCCTGTATTTATGCACAAGGAAAGGGTCAAAATGAGAATTAATAATTTAACATAATACAGATGTAACAATTTCAGTAAATGTAACAACATTGCCCTCTTGAGGTGCAATTAATATTTGCAGTTGCTATATTTTTGACCTATGTGTGTAGCCTATAGTGTCTTATTATAGGAAAGACATTTTGAATGGACTATATCAAATCAAATGTAACTGTGAATATAAAAATTCACATTCATTCCTATATTAATATCCCATGATATATGGATATTACATCATATTCATATAACTGAAGATATATGTCTTGATGAAGAAAATGAAAAAAGAAAGATGAGATTTTTTTATCATAGTTTATTTACATTAGTGTTGTTTTCAAAGATGCACCCAGTTTCAATCCCTGTCAAGGCACTCCCATCTCGTTATAGGCAAAACCAACTTGTTAGTGGATTGCATACAAGTTTACATTTTCCATTTTACATCAAAAATAGTAGATATTTTTTGCTAAGCATTTTGAAAATCTATTCATCATTCAGTTTTTCCATATATTTGTAACCAAGTTAGTAAAACATGCAAAGCAAAAATATATATATTACAGTAAATTATATAAAAAATATGATGGAAAAATGGAAATAAAACAGAATTTACACAAGTCAAGTATTTTCAAAAATAAAGAGAAGAACAATGTATAGGATTTTGCAGAGAGCAGAGAAAGCAACTTAAAAGAAACATTTCATGGGAAATAAAAATAAAAACATGGACTAATGAAATGCATGTAAGCAGGGATTGAAGAATACATTCAGTTGTTTATTTGTATGGTAGTGTTTAGTACACTGGGTAGATTTTTTCCAGGTTTTAAATCTCAACAATACAGCAGCTTTTAGAGATTGGTGACTGCAGGTTAGTTAAAATCATTCCAAATTCGTATTGCTGAAAAGTACATTCATAAGATCATGTCAGCCATAAGTTTTAGACAAAGACTATTCTTAGTTATAACACATACATAGGAGAATATCCTATTTGTCCAAAGAAGCTAAACATTGGATGAAATGGTGTGTAGATGTTGTCTTGATGTGAGAGCCAGAATGTATCTAGTCCAGTGCACAGTTCATGGTATGTATCTCAGGAAGATGTCAGCGTTACTCTAGCCTTTATTCAAACCTCGCAAGAGGAGATGTTTGTGGGTGAAGAGAGGTGCTTGACTGCAGATCTAAAATAAAAAAGGCCAAAGTATAAATGAAAAACAATGAAAACAAATGCCAAAACAAATCAAAGAGTGTCTTTTGTCATATTTAAACAATTGTGTAAATCAGATGGGAACTGAAAATATGTTTGTGATGGCATTAATGGCAGTAAACACTGTATATCAAATTATCATACCTGAGGAGCAGATGTTGTTGGCTGTGGATGAATGTCATCCCAGACTGAGTAAGCACCACCTTCTTCCTTCACAGGACATCTGTTTGGAAAAGACTTCTATTGTAAAAGAAAGCAGAGAAGAGATTGTTGTTTATTAAGTATTTCTTCTTCATTCTGAAATTGAGCACTCAATTCTGGCAGATATGCAGAAAGAGAGAGGAGAGAGAGTAAATAAATAAAAGGTAAAAAGGACATTTAAATAATGTGAAATTACTTCCAAAATGTTTAATGAGTAGAGACTGTCCTTTAGAGCAGAGAAGTGGAGAAAGTAAGTAGAAAGTGTGAAGAGGACAGCCAGCCATACCCAAATTCACCCAAGTTTAACTTACAGGTAAAGAAAACCAGTCCATGAACTCTCCAGGTAATGTGAAGCTGGGTGTGACTTCTGACATCTTCTTGGGACAGTAGGCCATGGGGGGGGTGGGGGGGGGTGGACTAAGTTGAGCTTGAGTGTTGGTGTAAGGACTTATTGTTGTTGCACTTTTATCATGATGGAGGACACTAGACATCATTGACTGGCTCAAAATGTATTAGGGTTGTCTTTTGGGAATGTCTGAATCCATGTGGACAGGATGTTTGGTGCTTCTTTCTTACAGCTGAGCTGGAATTGCCCGCCCCAAAAAAAAAAATATTGCCGCTTTCATTGTTGCCCTCCAGTGTCCAAGCTAATAGTGTTTTTTTCCATATGTTGCCCTTTAGTAAGTTAGCTAATTGATCTTGATTTGTCTTAATAAAATTGCTTTAACAGATATCTATACACATACTGGACTTAGAATTATAGCCATATACTGTATATAGTTTTTGAATCTGGTAACATAAATTCTCTATCTATCTTGGCATATCTTTTGAAGTTTTCTCCAGACAAAAAAAAACAGTAAAAACAATTAAAAACATTGCAAGTAGAAATGTAAAATATTTAAAAACAACTAGCCTCAATGACAACTGCTCTATAAAAATAGCTGTCATTCAATCAAAAATTCCATGTTTTTTTTTTAAAATACTACCCTATTCAATATTATATATATGAAACTGCAGGAAAAAATAGATAAAAAAATAATAACCTATTAAGGCCGGACAGGTATTGTATGCATAGTTTTAGCATCCATACTACGTGGAGTTGGAGCTCAACAATCCAAAGTTTTTTCTAAAAAAATGGTAGTTTTCGGAATGCAATTTCCTAAAGCAACCACATGCAAAGCTGAATAAATAAGTCTTTGTTGTCTTCCTTTTTAGATATCTTTCTTTCCTATTTTAAGCCACTGAGGTGTGAAGGGGTAGTACTGTTGTGAAGGAGCTAATATCTTCGGCCATAGCTGGAGGATGAGAATGTGGTTGAGGATGAGGAGAAGGACATGCCAGCGAACAGTGAAGAACCAGTGGCATCAAAGCTGCCTCTTCTTGAGCCAGATCTGGACCCTGTCCTTGAGCCAGTGCGAGAGCCAGAGGCAGACCCAGCACCACTGACGTTGTAAGGGCTGTACAGGCCTTTGCTAGACTGAGAGGAGGCTTCCAGAAGTCGTAAGCCGGATCCTTCCTCAATCATACTTCTGTCCATGGCATCTTTATAAGAAATCTTGAGTTTGGTTTTAGGGCAGGTCAGGTATTTGGCGTAGGCACTTACATCTCTTAGCTTTTGGGCAGTGCGAGCATCAATGCTACCTTTTTTGATGCCCTCTTCTAGAGAAACTCTTTCCTCAACATCTGGTTCTATGAGACCACCAGTGAGGTATTGCACTTCCAGGAAACGCTGACCAGCTTCATAATACAGCCAACCTTTCTTGAGGGCTTGGGAGGCAGACATCCTTACTTTGGTTCTGGGGTCCTCAAATCCATTGAAGGCTTTCTGAGCCAGGTTTAACCTGTCAACCATTAACTTATCAACAAGACCCTTTTCAGTTGCATCAGCGACAGAGAATTTCTCCCCTGTTGCAGGGTCAATTATGCCTCCAGTGCAAGCCTGTGCCTCTAGCAGTCTCTGGCCAGTGATGTTGTCAACTAGATTCCTGTGCATGGCCTCAGTGACTGAGACTTTCTCTAAAGTATCAGTGTCAAGAATTCCAGCTACTGGCACAGTCACTTCAGTTGGATCATTCCAAATGGTGGCCGGAGTTCTGATTGAGGGCAGAGGGCTCATGGGATATGAAGAAGTTGATCCGAATGAGGAGGATCGGGAACGGAAGCCACCCATATTTCCAGACAGCATGTCAGCAAATTCAGTGATGGGCAAGTGTCCAGAGCGGTACTGATCCAGAGAAGACTGGTCAATGAGACCTCGAGCAATGGCATCATCAATGTCATATTGTCGGCCTGATCTCCTGTCAATGATGATGGACTTCACACTACCGTCAGATGTAGTAGTAGTAATCTCTTCCCACTCACATTCCTGCTCTGCCAACTCCAGGTAGGTCTGATGGTCAATGAGCCCTTTGCGGTATGCTTCGTAAACAGTCATCTCTTTGCCAGTCTCTGGGTCCACAATGACCACTCTGCGCTTGCGCACAGAGGACTTTGAAGACGTTTTCCTTTCTCGTTTCTTCTCCTTGAGCAGCAGGAGCACAAGACCAGTGTCTGGATCTGTAATGCATCTTTCCATCAGCTGTAGGTAAGTCAAATTCTCTTCAGTGTTGGGATCAAAGAATCCCTTGGTGTCATCAGATGGGTCAGAGAGGATCTCATTCATTTCCTCATCAAAGAAGCCACGTTTGTAAGCCACCTCTACGGGCAAACGGTGACTCTCCTCTGGATCAATGATTCCTCCCGTGGCAATCTGGGCTTCAAGGAGACGGATGCCATGATCTTTGAGGATGAGGCCTTTCTGCATGGCCTGGAAGAGAGAGATGGTCTTGCCTGAGTAAGGATCTCTGTAGCCTGTCACAGCCCGTTCTGCGGACAGAAGCTTGTCTTTAAATTCTGGACCCACAATGCCCATCCTCACAGCCTCATTGACTGTCAGCTTAAGGTTCTTGATTGGGTCAATCACATAACCTGTTGCGGCTTGGGCCTCAAGCAGCTCAAAAGCTGTGCCTGGTCTGATCATATTCTTCTTCATAGCTTGGTAGATAGAGAGACGCTCTCTGTTGGTCTCCACATACACTCCAGCAATACAACTTGCACCTTGAAGATACTTTTGGAGTCTTTTGCTGACTTCCTCCACAGTCACTAGACCTTCATTCAACTCTGTAACAGTCTGCTGGTCAATGATCTGTGAGCGGAAGAGCTCCTCCATGGTGATCTGTTTTCTAAGACCCTTGAACATCAGCCTCCTGTCTGCAAGTGAGAGGAAACGCAGGCCAGTTTCAGGATCAACCTTACATCTCTTGAGCAGCTGCGCATATGACATCCCTTCTTCTGTCAGGGGGTCTACATATCCCTTCACCTCATCAGACAGCCTCTCCATGGTCTCTCTGATTATGTATCCACGGTGCGTAGCAACATCTGATGGAAGGTGGAAGTGGAATTCAGGGTCCATAATGCCCCCTGTGGCTGTTTGGGCCTCAAGAAGTTTTAGAGCATATTCCTCAGGGACAAGGTTCTTTTTCATTGCTTGGAAGAGAGAGATGATCTTGCCACTGTATGGGTCTCTGTAACCAGTAACTGCCCTTTCAGCAGAGAGAAGTCTGTCGTGGATCTCTGGGCCAACTACACCTTTACGGACAGCCTCATCAACGGTGAGCATCTCATTTTTGACAGGGTCAACAATGAATCCAGTTGCAGCCTGAGCCTCCAAAAGAGTCATGGCTACTTCAGACTTCATTAGGCCCCTCTTCATTGCCTCGTAAATGCCAATCTTGTTATTAGAGTCTGTCATGACACCAGCAACACAGCCTGTGCCAAACAAATATTTCTTTACACTCTGCATCTCCATGACCTCTCGGATGTTCTTCTTCTCTTGTTTGAGCAGATTGTAGATTTCTTGGTCAATAATGCGAGCACTGTAGAGCTCATCAATGGTAATTCGGCGTCTAATTGTGTTACATGTTTTGATGTTCTCCCCTCGGATGATCTCTCTCTGTTCCATGATCTCAATGATGATGATTATCATGCGTTCTTTAGTTATGTGGCCAGATCGGTATTCGTCCATGAGTTTTGCCCTTTCTGACTCTGGGAGCAGATTTGAGTTCATGATATCCCAAAGGGACGTAGGCTGGTCTCCAAAGCCTTCAATTGGAAGGTCAACCTGGGTGCCGGCTAGGTCATGCTGGGTCTGCTCCTCAGTGTACAGGTATGTCTTTTCAACTATTGTTGGTGATTGTGGCTTGGAGAGAGTCAAGAGACAAAGTCCTGTGTCTGGGTCACGCATGCATTTATCTTTCAGCTGCTTGTATGACACATTATCATCTGTTGTGGGGTCAGAGAACCTCTTGTTGTCATCTGAGACTTCAGAGAGAGTGTTGGCCATTTCTTTACTGAAGAATCCACGCTGGATTGCGGCATCATTTGGCAGATGGTGGCTGTTCACTGGATCAATTATTCCACCAGTGACCATCTGTGCCTCCAGGAGGGGCATTGCTTGGTCCTTTGGAATTAGATCCTTCTGCATGGCTTCATAGAGGGTGATTTTGTTTCCAGTGTATGGGTCTTTGTAACCTGTGACTGCCTTTTCAGCAGAGAGCAGTTTCTCATGAAGCTCTGGTCCGACAAGGCCTGATTTTACAGCTTCATCTACAGTCAAAAACTGATTTTTCCGTGGGTCTACAAGGAATCCTGTGGCTACCTGAGCTTCAAGCAGTGCCACACCAGTGGTCTGTCTAAGAAGCTTATTCTTCATTGCTTGGTATATGCTGAGCTTCTCTTTAGTCTGATCGTTATAGATACCAGCGATGCTGTCTGAACCTTGTAGATATTTATTGATGGATTTATCTTTGCTAACTTCTGCTGCAGTCTTCTTGCCTTGATTGACTGCATCAAATGTAGCTTTGTCAATAATCTTAGCATCAAGCAGTGACTTTGCTGGTGCTGTTGTTCTGAGTCCTTCAAAGTTGCCTTTCTCCTGTTTCTTGGCTTCTTTTTCATTAACGACTGTGATCACAATCTTTATGATTTTTTCAATTGTGATTTTTCCAGATCTGTACTGTCTGATCAGATCTTCCCTTTGTTCATCTGTAAGATATTCCGAATTAAGCATTTCCCAGATAGTGACCTTTCTGCCTTTGAATGGGCCACTGTCAACCTCCATTGTAGCTTGGCTCATGGCATTTTTGGTCTGTGACTCTGTGTATTTGTGTTCCTCCTTTGAGTTGATAGCTTCATCAGACAGAGGCAGAAGTTGAAGACCAGTCTTTTTGTCTGTGACACATCTCTTGTGGAGTTGCCGGTATGTGACATTCTCTTGAGTGTTGGGGTCATAGAAGCCTTTGATATCAGCTGTTGGACTGCTCAGGAGTTTGTTTGTTTGATCATCAAAGTATCCCCGTTTGCAGGCCACATCATGGGGAATGCGATGACTCTTCACTGGGTCAATAATACCTCCTGTTGTCATCTGTGCATCAAGAAGTCTGATTCCCTGATCTTTATTAATGAGGTCCTTTTTCATTGCTTCAAACAAAGACACAGCCTTGCCAGAGTAAGGATCTTTGTAGCCGGTGACAGCTCTTTCAGCAGACAACAGTTTTTCATGAAGTTCTGGACCAACTAAACCTGCCTTAACAGCCTCATCTACTGTGTACTTCTGATTATTGAGAGGGTCAATCATGAATCCAGTTGCAGCCTGTGCTTCCAGTAGATTCAAAGCATGAGTGGGCCTGATCACATCCTGCTTCAAGGCTTGGTATAAGGACAGTGTTTCTTTAGTTGAGTCAATAACTACACCAGCAATGCAGTTGGTGCCTTTCAAAGACTTGTGAACATGATCCATTTCAGACACTTCCTTGACTGTTTTATTGCCTTTGTGAAGTTTGTTGTAAAGGTCTTTGTCAATGATTTTTGACTCCAAGAGCTCAGCAGCGGGGACAGGTGCTCTCAAACCTTCAAAGGTGATTTCATTCTTTTTCTCTTTCTCTTCAGCAACAGTTATGACAATCTTAATAATTTTCTCAATTGTGATTTTCCCAGTCTTGTACTGGCGGATGAGATCCTTTCTCTGGTCCTCTGTGAAGTACTCTGAGTTGATGATTTCCCAGATTGTGACAGTTTTTCCCTTGAACTTTCCAAAAGGCACAGAGACATTTGTTTTGCTGAACACATCCTGTGTTTCTTCATCTGTGTATGTTCTTGCACTGAGAGCAGCATCCTCTGAGATGGGCAGGAGTAGCAACCCTGTCTCAGGGTCTTTAGTACATCTTTCAATCAACTGTTTGTAGGTGAGGTTTTCCTGGGTATTTGGGTCAAAGAATCCTTTGGTGTCGTCTGTGGGCTTGTCCAGGATTTTGTTGGTGTCTGCATCCAAATAGCCCTGTTGGTAGGCAGTTTCATTTGACACACGGTGACTGTGGACTGGATCTATGATTCCTCCTGTTGCCATCTGGGCATCAAGTAGTCTGATGGCCTCACTCTCCCCAATAAGACCCTTCTTCTTGGCCTCAAAGGTTGAAATCTTTCCACCTGTGTAAGGATCTTTGTATCCGCTGACAGCTCTTTCAGCAGAGAGCAATTTGTTGTGCAATTCTGGACCTACGACTCCCTCTTTCACTGCTTCATTGACTGTGAGCTTTGTGTTCTTGATGGGGTCAACTATAAAGCCTGATGCTGCTTGTGCTTCTAGTAGAATTAAGCCAGTGCTTTGGGCAATTTTAATGTCTTTCATGGCTTGATAGATGGACATCTTTTGGTTTGGATGAACAAGGAGGCCAGCGATGCAGTCATTTCCCTTGAGAACAGTCTTGAGTTTGTCTGTTTGGCTCAGGTTCTGCACAGTGGTTTTACCCTTCTTCAATTTATCAAACTCTTTCTTACTCAGAAGTCCAACATCAACGAGTCTACTTGCAGGTACCTTCTCCCGAAGGCCATCAAATGAAAGAGGAGACTCCCCATTTCTGCTGTCAACATCATCTGTGCCTTGACCATTGAGGACTTTCCTTTCTGCTTCTGTTTGAATCTGAATCTCACGGGTAACAGTTGCCTCTTCAAGTTGCTGCAGCTTTTCACGCAGCTTCTTGTTTTCATCTTCAAGCATTTTTTCTTGCTCTAGCTTCTTCTTGGCAAGTTCCTGCATCTCCTTCTGCTTATTGAGCATCTCCTGCTCTGCCTCCTGCTGTTTCTTGAGGGCAGCATCCATGGTGGCCTTGAGCTTGTTCTTCTCCTCCTCCATCTGCTTTCTCTGCTGTTCCTGCTCATCTTTGAGAGCCTTTGCCTTTTTGACCTCCTCTTCAAACTGGCTCTCTAGCCTCTTCTTCTCATCTTCAATGAGCTTCTCTTTTTTAAGCAGTTCCTCTTTCTCAGCGATGAAAGTCTGCTGAAGGAGTGTCTTCTCCTGAATCATCTGCTCCTGTTGGGCACTTGCACTCTGAGGTAAAAGAGAAAGAGAGTAAAATGAGTGACATGATGGTGTTGATCCCTAAATAACTCAAAACAAATACATATGAATAGTTTCACAATCAGGGTTGGCGCTTTCATTTAATCGCTTTGGACAAAAGCATCTGCCAAATACCATAACCACAATCTACTGAAGGGTCTTATGGTACCTGGCCATACTGGTCATACTGGAGGTGTGTTGGAGTCTAAAAATAAATTGAAATTTTCACCGTCAGTATAACAGCCTGGCTATACCATGTGTGCAACTGAAGCACTCTGTCCGCAGAGCATAAAAATAGTTTTAGAAGACTGGTCTAATTTATTTGAATGTATGTGCCACTATCACATCTGGTGTAGCCAGTTCCATTGATAATAGTGGAGGCTAACTGTTGCAGCATACGCTCTGCAAATGTAACACTGTTGTGTTGCCTGTAAAGTTACATATTTTTATAAAATATTTGGAGTGCTTATTACAGCATTGCTCCTTTAGGTTAACACTATCTAAATAAAACCAGTTAAAGGAGAATTCCGGTGTGATATTGACCTAAAGTGTGTTGAAACATGATACCGAGTGTGAACATATGTCTCATAGCTCATCTCGGCTTGTCCCCTACACTCAGAAATCTGGCGCTAGTTAGCCGATGCTACCAATAGTTTTTCGATGGGGGTGCCTCGGGCATTCTCGGGAATTCTCCTTTAAGTAAGTTGTATATATTGGTGTTTTTATAGCACATTTATAGAGTGAATAATTGAAAGGGAGGAATAGACAAGTCACAAGGTAATAAAGGTTTGGCTGTTGTTTGAGATGCTAACTTAGTTATGGTTTACTAGTTACATTGCTAGCTCAACCTAATCAAACATTAATGTTAATGTCAGGTGTTCAACAGTGTTCGAATTATACCATGAGCTTCGGGGGGTACCGCTATTTTGACTGGTGACGTCACTCTCCATTTTATATAGGCTTACACACATGATTTCACACTTGTGGTTCACAGTCAATTTTCCTTCGAAATATAGGTCATATGACCGTGGCTGGCTGGCCGACAAGTTAAAAGAAACGAATCATACTAGCAAGCACAATTTACCTTACACGTTATGGGAAGGGTTGGATTTGGGTAAACACTGTTTCAAGGTGCGCCCCGTGCGCCACAGTCAAATATTTTTTGGTATAGCCGTGTAGTGCAAACATGGAAATGCATACAGAGCAATAGCACGGAAATGGCAAACATACAACTTAAATTTAAGACCCAGAATTGTTTACAGATGGGCCACAGAAAGTCTCCCGTTTAATAGCCAAGTTCACCTAGCCTAATACAAGACCAGCCTTTGGTTCATTTGATTAGTTTTTCTTGGATAGCCTAAGCCTGCCAAACATCAAGCAAATAAAAAGATTACTTGTTCATGGTTGGAAAAAAAATATCTTCACGTTGTTTAGCCTAGGCATTTCATATCATGTAGCCTAGTGCATTGTGCGCCTGGTGTTATATCACAAAACATTTGTACAGCAATATGCTTTTAAGAAAGGCTGATCTCTAATAATGGCAACGAGGAAAGACATTTCACGTCCAATTGATTATTATATGTTCACGTAGCGTTTCAAACAAACTGCAGGTAACGTTGCAATTATGGGTGTATGGGCATTTGCGTAAAAAAGGTTGAGAACCACTAATCTACTGTACATGCGAAATGCCCTGAATATTAGTGCAAATTCCCTCTTGTTAAGACATTAAGGGCCCTATCATGACATTCTAAAGTGCATCGTCACTCGTTAAAAGTCTATTCAAATTTAGTAGGATGTCCAGTTCACATTGGGAGGGGTTTCGTTCTCAAAAGTGGAGCGCATGGCGTAACAAGGTGTTCCTAGGTCTTTTAATCAGTCATATGGGTGTGTTTGGGGCGTAACATCATTTTAAACCAATGAGAATGACATCTGTCATTCCCTTTAACGGCGCAACGCGCGATATGTCAAATAAATGCATCGGTATTTTGGCAATTTTTATTCTAATTATGTTTCCCATTGTAATCGTGCAATTTAATGCTTTGCATGGACGTGCGCTGGTGTGCGTTCATGAATAATAGAAGGATGGTGCGTGCACCTGCCAATATGACTGTTGACATGCGCTCTTAAAATAGCATATGAACAACTCGCCATTGACTTCTGACCAGGTTTAGGTGGTGTATGATAGCGATCACTATGTTACAAAGGCAGTGAAAATTTAGACAAATGTATGGCCAGTTGGCCACCGCTTGTTAACCCATTCGTATCAGGCTTTTGCAGCCTACACTGTGCATTTGTTTTAATTCGTCAGTATTATATCATAGCAAACAACACAGTCTGAACGTACCAGAGAAATGGTAGCCTACAGCCTAATGGGGGTGAGGGTTTGAAAATCGTATTTCATTAGATTATATCCTGAATTGTTGGTATGTGGTGGTAATACTGCATTTAATTACATGAAATGTTGGATAACATTAAATTTTATTGAATTTTTTCAGTACCCCTCAAACTATTATTTTCATCCCTTTTGGGGGGGTCCAAGTCTCATCTAGGGGGGTCGTACCCCCCCAATACCCCCGGTAATTCGAACCATGGTGTTCAAGGAAGACATACATTACACATATGCCAGTAAATTAGCCTATTTTGATGTGTAGGTTGGTAAACATCAAGAGACAAATAACATTACAGTTAATGTGTAACACTGCAGTTAATGCTATGTTGAGATTTTTTTGTTAACTTTTTCTACTTGCCTAACACTCACTGACAATATCGCAGATGTTCAACACATAGAATAGTATTTTAAAAGGGTGTCAAAATGTTCTCTTTAAATGGATTGGATCTCATGGATTTGTTTAGTTTATAACAGATTTTCTTTATAACTTACACAAAAACAAACTTATCATTTGGACTACACTATTTAGCTTACTTGATGATAATAATTTGTAGTGTTCTCTGGGGGCCCCTTGTCAGTGCTGGGTCCTTAGAATCATCCCCATCAATCAAAGTTAAAACTGAACAATAGCATTTCATTTATTGTTTTTTCTACATTAATTCTTTGATTTTACATTTAAATATCCATTATTAAAAGCTTCATTATAAGGAAGGAATTCATTTAATCACAGTAAAATTGTGTGATTTATTGGTCTTTTTTAATCGTTTGTCAAAATTTAAAATTATTATTATTAATTATAATTATAATTATTAACAAGTTAAAATTTTACATTTTATTTCTAGACAACATTCGTTATCAACCTCAATAAGTTTGATGCATATCTAAGGTATTTTGTCTGCTGAATAATTTCAATTAGATTAGTTGAGTCAGAGCCCGTCTACGGAGAGCCTGGCCACTCTGTATTAAGTCCCATTGTGCCGAATTTTGGTTGTAGTTCCACCAGAGTTTCACTGGGGGCGATCGCCATGAGTGCAAAATGAATAGAAGTCAATGGAGCTAGACTGCTAAATTTGTCTTTTTCACCTGATTGTCATTGAGAAATCTCAGATTTGATTGTAGTTTGTACAACTTCGAAATGGGTTATAGGTCAAAAGTTGAATGAACGAGTACTTATGTCCTTTTGATTTGTTACAGGTTGGCTCGTTGTTGCCCATAACACGCTAGCATTGTGCTAATGAATGACGTCATTGACACATTTGAAAGGCTTTTTAGAAAAAATAAGTGACTTTAGAAAATATAATAGTTTTTCGATGGGGGTGCCTCGGGCATTCTCGGGAATTCTCCTTTAAGTAAGTTGTATATATTGGTGTTTTTATAGCACATTTATAGAGTGAATAATTGAAAGGGAGGAATAGACAAGTCACAAGGTAATAAAGGTTTGGCTGTTGTTTGAGATGCTAACTTAGTTATGGTTTACTAGTTACATTGCTAGCTCAACCTAATCAAACATTAATGTTAATGTCAGGTGTTCAACAGTGTTCGAATTATACCATGAGCTTCGGGGGGTACCGCTATTTTGACTGGTGACGTCACTCTCCATTTTATATAGGCTTACACACATGATTTCACACTTGTGGTTCACAGTCAATTTTCCTTCGAAATATAGGTCATATGACCGTGGCTGGCTGGCCGACAAGTTAAAAGAAACGAATCATACTAGCAAGCACAATTTACCTTACACGTTATGGGAAGGGTTGGATTTGGGTAAACACTGTTTCAAGGTGCGCCCCGTGCGCCACAGTCAAATATTTTTTGGTATAGCCGTGTAGTGCAAACATGGAAATGCATACAGAGCAATAGCACGGAAATGGCAAACATACAACTTAAATTTAAGACCCAGAATTGTTTACAGATGGGCCACAGAAAGTCTCCCGTTTAATAGCCAAGTTCACCTAGCCTAATACAAGACCAGCCTTTGGTTCATTTGATTAGTTTTTCTTGGATAGCCTAAGCCTGCCAAACATCAAGCAAATAAAAAGATTACTTGTTCATGGTTGGAAAAAAAATATCTTCACGTTGTTTAGCCTAGGCATTTCATATCATGTAGCCTAGTGCATTGTGCGCCTGGTGTTATATCACAAAACATTTGTACAGCAATATGCTTTTAAGAAAGGCTGATCTCTAATAATGGCAACGAGGAAAGACATTTCACGTCCAATTGATTATTATATGTTCACGTAGCGTTTCAAACAAACTGCAGGTAACGTTGCAATTATGGGTGTATGGGCATTTGCGTAAAAAAGGTTGAGAACCACTAATCTACTGTACATGCGAAATGCCCTGAATATTAGTGCAAATTCCCTCTTGTTAAGACATTAAGGGCCCTATCATGACATTCTAAAGTGCATCGTCACTCGTTAAAAGTCTATTCAAATTTAGTAGGATGTCCAGTTCACATTGGGAGGGGTTTCGTTCTCAAAAGTGGAGCGCATGGCGTAACAAGGTGTTCCTAGGTCTTTTAATCAGTCATATGGGTGTGTTTGGGGCGTAACATCATTTTAAACCAATGAGAATGACATCTGTCATTCCCTTTAACGGCGCAACGCGCGATATGTCAAATAAATGCATCGGTATTTTGGCAATTTTTATTCTAATTATGTTTCCCATTGTAATCGTGCAATTTAATGCTTTGCATGGACGTGCGCTGGTGTGCGTTCATGAATAATAGAAGGATGGTGCGTGCACCTGCCAATATGACTGTTGACATGCGCTCTTAAAATAGCATATGAACAACTCGCCATTGACTTCTGACCAGGTTTAGGTGGTGTATGATAGCGATCACTATGTTACAAAGGCAGTGAAAATTTAGACAAATGTATGGCCAGTTGGCCACCGCTTGTTAACCCATTCGTATCAGGCTTTTGCAGCCTACACTGTGCATTTGTTTTAATTCGTCAGTATTATATCATAGCAAACAACACAGTCTGAACGTACCAGAGAAATGGTAGCCTACAGCCTAATGGGGGTGAGGGTTTGAAAATCGTATTTCATTAGATTATATCCTGAATTGTTGGTATGTGGTGGTAATACTGCATTTAATTACATGAAATGTTGGATAACATTAAATTTTATTGAATTTTTTCAGTACCCCTCAAACTATTATTTTCATCCCTTTTGGGGGGGTCCAAGTCTCATCTAGGGGGGTCGTACCCCCCCAATACCCCCGGTAATTCGAACCATGGTGTTCAAGGAAGACATACATTACACATATGCCAGTAAATTAGCCTATTTTGATGTGTAGGTTGGTAAACATCAAGAGACAAATAACATTACAGTTAATGTGTAACACTGCAGTTAATGCTATGTTGAGATTTTTTTGTTAACTTTTTCTACTTGCCTAACACTCACTGACAATATCGCAGATGTTCAACACATAGAATAGTATTTTAAAAGGGTGTCAAAATGTTCTCTTTAAATGGATTGGATCTCATGGATTTGTTTAGTTTATAACAGATTTTCTTTATAACTTACACAAAAACAAACTTATCATTTGGACTACACTATTTAGCTTACTTGATGATAATAATTTGTAGTGTTCTCTGGGGGCCCCTTGTCAGTGCTGGGTCCTTAGAATCATCCCCATCAATCAAAGTTAAAACTGAACAATAGCATTTCATTTATTGTTTTTTCTACATTAATTCTTTGATTTTACATTTAAATATCCATTATTAAAAGCTTCATTATAAGGAAGGAATTCATTTAATCACAGTAAAATTGTGTGATTTATTGGTCTTTTTTAATCGTTTGTCAAAATTTAAAATTATTATTATTAATTATAATTATAATTATTAACAAGTTAAAATTTTACATTTTATTTCTAGACAACATTCGTTATCAACCTCAATAAGTTTGATGCATATCTAAGGTATTTTGTCTGCTGAATAATTTCAATTAGATTAGTTGAGTCAGAGCCCGTCTACGGAGAGCCTGGCCACTCTGTATTAAGTCCCATTGTGCCGAATTTTGGTTGTAGTTCCACCAGAGTTTCACTGGGGGCGATCGCCATGAGTGCAAAATGAATAGAAGTCAATGGAGCTAGACTGCTAAATTTGTCTTTTTCACCTGATTGTCATTGAGAAATCTCAGATTTGATTGTAGTTTGTACAACTTCGAAATGGGTTATAGGTCAAAAGTTGAATGAACGAGTACTTATGTCCTTTTGATTTGTTACAGGTTGGCTCGTTGTTGCCCATAACACGCTAGCATTGTGCTAATGAATGACGTCATTGACACATTTGAAAGGCTTTTTAGAAAAAATAAGTGACTTTAGAAAATATAATACTCAACCAAGTATATTTTCTTTGCCTCCCCTTTCGAATACAATATTCAAATTACTTGACAAAAAATTATATCCCGAGAAAAGTGGATTTTGAGGGGTACAGCTTCATAGACCTCCATTCATTCTGCACTCATGGACGAGTGCCCTCATGTGGAACCACAGAAGGAACTGCAACCAGTTCAGAAACCGGAAGTTTTCAGAGAGTGGAAGTTCTCCCCTTATTAGACATTCTCTGGTTGAATTGAATCAGTTGATCTTTCTACATTTTCTAAATACCTGCCATTTCCATTAAATTATGATAATTCTGTGCATTTTTTCAACATTACAATTATATAATATTACATAAAGTCCTCATAGGGTTCAGTTTTCTGTCCACAATAAAGTTTTGTTAATGTTAAACTGCACTTTTTCAATTGTCTCTGTTGTTTCAATACACATCCAATTATCCAACACAATCACATATTTTGAGGTACAAAGACATATACCATATGTGGGTAATTTCAAGCACTTACCCCTGATTGTGAAATTAAAAAAGGCTATATGGTATGTTAAGACATGCTATGCAGACATTCCATGTATTCAGACAGCATACTACAGCATAAGATATAACTGAAATTTGAAAATTTCATTCAAAGACTGATTTGGATTCATAATTCAAAGCATATAAATCATACTTAGTGTAGGAAAATGAAGAGTATTTTGTTAAAGGAAGTATTTTCAAACTGAGGAATTGTTAGTGAAAGGGAGGGGTTAACAATGACATAAGCTGCGCTTATATGCCATCTTTGAACACAATACCTCTTTGGACTTAATTTGTAAGTCCTCTGCATCCTTTTTCAGTTTAGCCTTCTCTTTCTCAAGATCAGCGATGGCTTTGCGTAGCTCATCAGCCTCTTTGCTACTGCTCAATCTCTGCACTTCAAGCTTCTGCACAACAGTCATCTTCTCTTGGGTTGCGATTTCTGTCTCGTGCAGACGGGCACTGATCTCATCTGCCTGTTTCTTGAACTTTTTGGCCTCTGCCTCTGCTTTGGCCTGAGCATCACTGAGCTCAGATACCTGCAGTTTGAGTTTCTCTGCCTCAGCTGATATCTGCAACTGTCTCTTGCGCTCAGCCTCCAAGGATTTCTGAAAGCCTTCCATCTCCTCATCCAGACGTTGCTGCATCAGCTGCTTGTCTGCTAGCAGCTTCTGAGCCTGCTCTTGAGCTAGATCTTTCTGTTTCTGCAGCATTTCTGCCTCAGCTTTGAGTTTAGATGCCTCCTGGATAGCTTGCATTTTTTCCTTGAGGACCTTTTCTGCAAGGGTTCGTTGATGAACAAGATCATCTTCTGCTATCTGTCTCATGCGAGCAGCCTCCTGAGCCTCAACACTAAGCCTTGCAGCTTCCTCAGCCAGCTTCTTCATGTTCTCAGCCTCTTCAGCAAGGAACTTCTGTGTGTTGTCTTTGTCTTTTTTGATGAGACGTTGGTTCTCCTCCTCAATTCTCTGCTTCAATTTCATCAGTTCCTCCATCTGAATTTTGACCTTGAACAGCTCTTCTTCTACTTGAGCCTTCTGCTTAACAGCATCACCGACCTCATCCTTAAGGCGTTGGAGCTCATCATCCAGAAGAGTCTTCTGCTTATCTGTCTCATCAAGCTGCAGTTTGACCTTCGTCAGTTCTTGCTCAACTTGAGATTTTTGTTTCAGGGTTTTCTCTGCCAGTTTCTTGTGTTTGGCCATTTCAGCGTCAGCCTGTTGCTTCTGTTTGAGAGCGGCAGCCTCTGCTTGGGCTCTCTTAGCAGCCTCCAACTCTGCCTCTTTTCTCAGTCTCTCAGCATCTTCTTGAGCTTTGGCTTGTTTGGAAGCTTCCATCTCTGCTGCTTGCTTCTGGCGTTCGGCCTCCTCGGCTTGTTGACGAAGGAGAGCAGCCTCTCTCTCAGCTTTCTCTTTGGCATTTTCTGCTTCTTTAGCTAGCTTTTTAGCCTTCTCAAATTCTTCTTTCAGCTTCTTCTGAACAAGGCTGTCCTCCTTTTGCTGCGAGAGAATGCTTTGCACTTGCTGTTCTGCTGCATTGCATTTCTGTGCTGCTTCTTTTGCTGCAAGGCTCTGCCTTTCTGCCTCCTTGTCGGCCTCCTCTTTTTGCTTATTGGCCTCAGCTGCTTTCTTTTTGAGCCGTTCAACTTCTTCCTGGGCTGTCTGGCGCTGACGAGCAGCCTCTTGTTCTGCAGCAGCTATTTTCTTGACTTTTTCTTCTGCCTCTCTCCTTCTATTTTCCTCCTCTAACGCAAGCTTCCTCAGCTTCTCAGCCTCCTTCTCAGCTTGGACTTTGGTTTGTTGAGTTTCCTCGGCAATGTTTTTGAGTTTGTTGAGTTCCAGCTCCAAATCAAGCTTTCCAGATGAGGCTTTCTCAAAGTTAAGCTTAAGGATGCGAATCTCCTCCTCCACAATTCGTCTTTGTTTCAGAGTATCATCAACAATGGATTTCTGTCTCTCCAGCTCAGCTTCAGAGGATTTCTTTAGTAATACTATCTTTTCTTCAATGTCTTGTTTGTGCTGGCTGGCCTGATCTTCAAGGGCTTTCCTCTGGTAGGCTTCATCTTCAGCTTTCCGTCTGAGACGCTCATTCTCTGCTTCCTTTTCTTTGAGGGCAATCTCAGCTTCAGTTTTGAGGCGAGTTGCTTCATTGATTGCAGTAAGTTTCTCTTTAAGGATTCTCTCAGCTTCTGCTCTTTGCTTGGCTGCTTCCTCCTCAGCAATCTGCCTCTGCCTCTTTGCCTCCTCAGAGATGGCACGGAGCTTGGATGCTTCCTCGGCAAGGTCTCGCATTTTTGCAGCCTCTGCCTCAAGGAGCTGTTTACTCTTTTCTGTGTTGGACATACCCTCTTTCTCAGCCTTAGCTTTAAGTTTCAGAAGGATGTCCATTTCGCTCTTCACCTTGGCAAGTTCATCTTCAAGGTGTTTTCTTTGCTGCTCTGCTGCACTGACCTCATTTTTGAGACGGTAGAGTTCATCGTCCAGTAGAGACCTCTGTTGTTCTCCGTGGTCGAAGTCAGCCCTCAAGCGGATAAGCTCTTGCTCTGCTGTGAACTTTTGCTGTGCAGTGGCCTCTGCCAGCTTCCTCTGCCTCTCAAGCTCCTGTTCAGCCATGTCCTTCTGTTTCAAAGCAGACTCCTCTGCCTTGGCCCTCTTCTTAGCCTCTCGTTCAGCATCGGACTTCTGTTTTTCAGCCTCCTCCTGGGCTACAGTCTTCTTGTGTGCTTCCTCTTCTGCTTGAAGTCTGAGACGTAGGGCCTCATTTGCCTTCTGTCTCCATTTCTCCAGCTCCTTCTCAGCATCTGATCTGGCAGCATCAGCTTCCTCTTGCTGCCTCTTGAGACGTTCCGCCTCTTCTTGGAGTTGGATCACAGTGCCATGCTCTTGCTTGAGAGATGCTTCCAGCTTTGAAGTCTTTTCCACATAGGACATGCGCTTGCTCTGGAGCTCAGCAGCTGCGCTCTTCTGTGCTGCATCGTGGGCCAACTTTATCTGCCGTTCCTTCTCAACCTCAGCTTGCTTCATGCGCCTTTCTGCCTCCTCTGCCTGATTTTTGAGTTGGTTAAGGTCCTCCAAAGCCCTCTGTTTCTGTTTGGCAGCCTCCTTCTCTGCTTCTGCTTTAAACTTGAGCTCCTCTTCGGCCTTGCGCTTCTTCAGTGTCTCGTCACTGACCTGTTTTCGCAGCTTCTCAGCCTCATCCTGAGCAGCTTTCCTCAGCCTTTCGGCCTCAGCCGCCTTGTCCCTAAGCTGCTGCAGTTCAGTTTCGGCAGTGCTCTTCTGCTTCACAGTTGTCTCGAGTTGGATCCTGATGATACGGATTTCCTCTTCGATCTTGGACCGGCTCTGAAGGGCATCCTCGACTTGTTGGCTCTTGGATTTGATTTGTTGCTCCGAGAGGTTCTTGAGCTCATGCAGCTCTTGCTGAATGTTGTGTTTCTGCTTCTCTGCATCCAGGGTTACTACCTCTCTCTTGCTAACCTCCTCCTGCATCATGAGCTTCAGCTCTTGGGCCTCTTTTTCCGCTTTGGCAATGGCCTTTGCGTGAGCTGCTGCTAGCTGCTTTTGCTTGTCTAACTCGGCCTGCATTTCGGCCATTTTTTTCCTGTCTTCCTCTTTAAGTTTCTCAGCAGCTTTCTGTATTAGTGGAAGTAAATAGTACAGAAAAATCAATTAAGAAATTAACATGAAGTGTTACGTGTTAAGATTATGGTTATGATTACAGTTAAGGTTACGATTAAGGTAAAAGCAAAAGTAAGGTTATGATTAAGGTAAAGGTAAAAGTAATTAGCTTTGATTAACACAAGACAGATGCAAATTCATGACAATGATATTAGAGTTATCAAGACAGGATGCAGGTGCAAAGTTAATATGTATGACACTATTGGATGTAGTTGTGTTGTCCGATGTAATTAATGTATGGAGACGAGAGACATCACTTCACAACACTTCACTTCACAGTCTGAACAACAACTCATGCGCCTGAAGCCATTTCCTTTAGTAGAATTCCCTTGCAAGCCGTATCTGCATTTTTCAAAACAAGCGGGGCAACCGCACACTAAGCATTACCACAACCTTCTACAATGTTCTGATGCATGGAATGATCTGAAATCCAAATATTGTTACTTGAAATGACTGGAGTTAAGTTTATGCACACACGTGTTGGTGAATACACCAACATAAATTTAATTAAGTCTGGTCAGCCACAGATGACAGTAACAGCTGTGAAAAATGTGATTATAGGTAAAAAGAGTGCGCAAGGAAGGAAAGGCCTTAGGAAAGTTTGGAAAAGGCTGCAGGCGAGGCATTGTAAGGAAACTGTATTCCAAAAGGGTTGTAGGAAATGGTTCGCCCTGCAAGTCTAATAGCCAAGCCATGCTTTGTGTAACAAGAAAGATGCAGCAAAGGAAAGCACAGTAACATTGAGAAAAGCTGCTTTGATACAAGTTATTTATAATGCAGATATATCTATATTGATCATTTGCACTATAGTATCATTATAGTAATGTTAAAGGAGAATGATGTCTGTGGACATTCTGATGAGAGAATATAACTGATAGTAGAAGAGACAATAGAGAGAGATGAGTCTGAAGATATGGGTGTGAATACCTGAAGCACTATAAAAATTTACCTCTTTAGCGCCCAAACAAGACAAGCAATCATCATGACAAAGCACTGGCAAGCAGTTAAGAGAGGCAAAGAAACAAACAAAACATTAAGGTTAGAAAAGAAAGGGAGAAACAAATTTGTGTTAATCCGGTAGAGTGAAGTGAAGAGTGAAACAAATGGCGACCAGAGTAAAAAGTGACACACCAAGGTAGTGTGCAAAATGGAAAATGAGAAGTGACTTTTCCAAACTAGAATATATACATGAAATTCAACAAGGGCATCCACAGTATGATATTTCCAAACCTGTACTGTTACAGTAGAAATATGTAGCTTGGAAATAGCTCATTTGGTTAGGATGATTTTCTACAGTAGAGGTTGTGCTCAACCAAATACACAGTAATGTAACAAACAACAACTCTAGATCCATAGATAACAATGCACCCTATATTTTCATTGAGCCTTGATGGAAGCAGGATAAAGTAGTCAAACGATTTGTGTGTAAATATTATACATGTTAAATCTTATTCACTCAAAACCCTTTCTGAAGAGAGTTGTTTTTGACACCTGGGTGTAGAACTAGAAACTCCAGTGACTCTCTATCTGTAAAGCAGCAACGTGGAAATGAATGTCTAGTCACCCATACATTAATTAGATGGGACTGTGTGTGTGTCATTGTTTGTGATTGGTTTTGGTTGGACGGGGTTATGGTTAATGTTAGTGTTAGTTTTTTGGGAATGCTCCACAATGCCCTGTGGGTTGTCACGCACCTCCTCCTCCTCTAGGCGGCGCTGCGTGTCCGTGATGAACTTGATGTATTGACTAGTGAGCGTCATCAGCTCACTGTAGCGAGTTCTAAGAGTCACATACTAAGGACAAAAATAAACCAGATTAGATACACAGAATAGGCATAATTTAACCATACCTATAGTTAATAAAATAGATAATTTAGAATATTCTACATAATGTACAGTATATAAAATCAGTGTAGCATATTTGACCCTGATATTTGTTCGCTATGAGCAAACCAGAGCATTATCAGTATTGTACTGTCCTAAGTAAACACATCTTAAAGGTGCAGACTCACCTCCTGAATGATATTGTCCGAAGCAGAGTCCATTTTGGTTTTCTTCAGGGGAGATGTCAGTGGTTCCACCTGTGCTTTGTAGGCAATCAGCTGGAGTTCATAGTCCTGAGGAGATAAGAAAAGCTTTCAGTCATCTCTCATCCAGGAGTTAAATAAATGAATGAATTAACATCAAAATACTACCACAAACCAATATGCCATTGTTGTATTGTTGTATTGTTGTATGTATGTCATGTTTACCTTGATGGTGTCGATATATGCCTTAGCATATTTCTGACACTCATCAACTTTTTCTTTGTTCTTCTCAATCTCCTCCAGGAGTTTCTGAAAATAACATAAATTCTGATTTAGTACATTGACAAATATTGACAATGAATCATAGTACATTTGTGCAGTGCTATTCAAACAGAACAACTCATGGAAGAACAAACAATGATGTACAGACAGAGATGTCCCATGCATTGTGTATTGTACCATTATATAATCTACTACTGTATATGATTGTACACAAGATGACATCCTAAATTTCCCTCAGGATGAATGAAGTATTTATACATCCTCCACATGTATGTTGAAGTATTGTGTATTCTTTATTCATGCTTAACAGGAAACTGACAATTTAACTAATTAATTAATCTGCCAGCTTCCAAGACAACTCTACACATAGTACCTTCTCCTGGGCCAGCTGCTCCTTGAGCGTCTTGCTGTCAGTGATGGGCACGGCCTGGATCTTCTCCTGCCTCTGCTTGGCGTCGCCGATCCACTTGATGAGCCAGTCGTAGCTGTCGCGGTAGTAGCCGACTTGCCTGCCCAGCTGCTCCAGCTCACGCAGGCGCAGGTCGATCTGGCCGAACATGCCCTGCCAGCGGTCTTGGAGGCTGGTGTGGAGCTGGCGGTAGTGGTCGAGCTCGGCGTCGCGCTCGCTGTGCACGCGAGACATGCGGTCGCTGACCGACGCGGCCTTCCCCAGCCCGCCTTCCAGGCCGTCAAAGACAGGCTGCTCGGCCTCTGCGTCCTTGCGCATTATCTACAGGAGACAAGAATTTGGATTTATTTTTTATTTTTCTAGGATTTTTAGAATGGTGAGCGGCTTCAAATTGTTTTTTACGGATTATACAGTAGGAGGCGAGTAGGAGAAAGGGATGGGGAGGGATTTGGAAATAGAAGCAGGTCGGAATCGAACCCGGGTCCCCGGGCGGTACAACAGCTTCCCCAATCCTGTGCTATTCTTCGCTAGTTTACATAAGAATGCAAAGTGCTCATTTCAAAAACCTCCATTTTTCCTTCGTCATAGGTCGAAACAACCTCATGTCCATTTGTAATTTCGAGTCAGGAAATTATTTCCACACGCATGCCATTATTTATATGAGAGGATCTGGTCTTAATTCAATGAACCACCATAAATTTACTAAAAACAACTATGTCAGCTACAGTGCCTGAAGCTTCCCTTCCAAAGAGAAAGGCTGGTAATAATTACTGACCATTAGGTAGACTACACTGCACACACAGATGCCAGACATGCCAGCCTGATTACTGTCTTCACTGGATATTTACCTTGAGTTCAGTACGGTAGGTCTCCACCTCTTTGACGTCTGTCGGCACCTTGTGAACTTCACGGAGGCGGGTCTCATACTTCTTCAGAACGTCCTCTGCCCCTTGCGTGTTGCGAATCACAACATCTACTGTCTTCAGTCTAGAGAAGAAAAGGAGGAAGAAGGACACAGAGAGAAGTATGAACTCTGTTTTTTTTTCTCTTATCCTATCATGACTACAAATATTTAGAGGTCAGTTATCCACTTCACTGACATATAGTGAAAAAGGACTTGTATGTGAACTTGAATGTGGTTGTGAATGTGAGTCGATATTCCAACTGCTTCACTGTAAAGTGTTCTGAGTGCCTTGATAAAGCGCTGTATAAATGTAATGTGCTGTTATTTTGTTGAATTCAATATGGTAAAATGTGGTAAGAGTGTCATGTTTAGTCTTGTTGTTTTGTCCTTAAAAATAAAGCAGTGGCAGCAGCAGAGACAC
Source organism: Alosa pseudoharengus (assembly GCF_046254945.1). Classification (NCBI taxonomy): domain Eukaryota; kingdom Metazoa; phylum Chordata; class Actinopteri; order Clupeiformes; family Clupeidae; genus Alosa; species Alosa pseudoharengus. The sequence goes on along the minus strand of NW_027468587.1, from coordinate 17,313,071 downwards.
TGTGCAGATTTACACTTACTTCTCCAGGTAGATGGAGGACAGGCTGTACACTTGGTCCATTTTCTGCAGGGTGATGTCCAGCTCGGAGCGCAGCACGGGAGTGCTGGCCTGCTCAGGCGCTGCCAAGACCTCCTCGGCCTTCGCTGCCACGACGTCCAGATTCTTCTTGATGCCCTCCAGCTGAGTTTGATCTTTCTGTGGACACAACAATGTGAAAAATTCACTCAGCAAACTCTCAAACTCTCCCGGAGGGGTAGAAGGAGCCTGTGAAGAAACTGGAGGCCTGTCTCTCCTCTCTTGACGCAGATATGAAAGAGAAAGCTAATGTTCTCTTAACTGGAACCCTAAATTGCAAGTCTTTGATCAGTACCTGCTCTCCCAGCGGCCTGTTGGGCCCCAGTAAATCATAGAGGTAAAGCAGAGAGAGGAGCCCCAAAAACAAGAGCCCGATCACAGGCCACCATAACTGCGTAGGAGAGAGGGGCCCCTCGAGCTCCTCTCCCTCTGAATCCATGCAGGGTGGCAGCAGGAGGAAAGTGGCTAGAATAATGACTAGCCTGCCTTCGCTAAACTGGGAGAGAAGCACCGAAAACAACCTCTCTCTGTTCTCCTGGCAGCAGCGGAGAGAGCACTGGAAACGGTGAGCATGGCATTCCAATACGGCGACCCACCCCCTCGGCTGCCCGCCTCTGCCCACTGGGATCCGCCTCTCCCACCTCCTTCCTCTGAGTCACCACCCACCCCACCCCCCTCCAACCCCCACCACCAGCCACACAGCACCACCAGTAACCAGTATCCTCCTGCCTGTATCTCTCCGGACATTCCTTCTCCCTCTCTCTCCCTCTCTCTCCCCATCCCATGGTTATCTCTGCCCACTGCTTACTGCTAAATGACCGCAACAGCTTCTCTGTATCTGTCTCCCGCGCCATGTTATGATGCGCTCGGCCTCAACACCCTCACTCATTACATGGCATCATTCATTGTTTATGGTGCCACCCTGTGACTTGCCATTCGCTCAGCTCTTCCCCTTCCCCCCCACCACAGATGTTTCTTATAATTATGTCAACTGAAATACATGCTTCTTATCTGAGGATAAAATGCCCCCCTCGCCCCCTTTAAAACAAAACCCCAAAAAAAAAAAAAACTAAATCAGTTTCATAGTGAGGAAGTATTACATCTGGAACCATGAGTCAAATTATTCCATTCAATTACAAGAAGCCACCACTAGATGGTGCTAAATTTCCATCAAACTCATCCCTACTAGTGCTACATAACTGCATAAACATGTCACTCTTTAAGAGAATATATGATGGAGATACAGCATGCTTTAGAGGATATATACAACAAGGATACCTTTTGATCGGTAGTCTTTCGGGAACAGTCCTTCAGGGGGTCCTTATCCACAGGCTGACGGATCCTGGCTATGGTGCGAGACTCGACAGCCTCGATCTGAAGACGCAGGTCTTTGACCTGAGTGATGTAGGTCTTAGACACAGACTCATCCTGCTCACCTGTGTGAATTCACAGTTAAGAAAAAGTAAAATCAGTACTCGTGACCAGACAAACTGCGGTGAAACCATGTGGAGGAGTGGTGTGGAAGACAAGGTCTACGACACTCCTGCACTGTGCAACCACCATGCATCTATGTCAACAGTGCCAAGGAGCTTGAAAAGTGTTCAACCAAAGCCTGCTAGAATTAGAGGGTTTCCTCTGCCAAGTACAACCTTCTGCTTCAGTATAATGCATAACATTGCTGTCTATTTCTAAAGACACAAATCAAATAAGCGACTTGCAGTGGATGTGTGTTTCCTTCATTGTCATTGTTTTGACAAATGTAACAACTCTAAAATGGACAGCCAACATGTAATGACAAGCAAAACACATTCAATCAACTTATGTCTACTATACAAACAACAAACATAAAGGAAAAACATATTGACTTGACAAAACTCATGCATACACACACATACTACAGATGACCAGTTAGTGAGACTAGCATGATGTAATGGATGGGATTGATTGATTAAAACAAACATAACGATGGCACAAATTTGTCTCATTCATGGTGAAGAAGCTTTGCTCATTATAAATGGCATTGAGAACAGCCCGATAACATTGGCTTTTTACACTCACCCTTCGGTTTGACCACAGGTCCTGTAACATGAATTTCATAGACTGAATTCTCCTTCAAATCGTAACAGATCTTACCATTCTGAGACTCACCCATAATGAATCACAAAGGGACACTTTAAACTTTGTAGGATTCTCAGTAAAAAAAATGGTTAAAGAGAGAAAGATCACAGAGGGAAAAAGTCAGGTCACACCAGAATTCGTTACCTTTTTCTAAAGTGCGCAGCAGGTTCTCGAAGTGTTGCGTGGTCTTCTTGTAGCTGTCCTCGATCTGCATACGGTCGTCTGCTCCAAAGGCCTGGGAGTCCTGGCTGTCCCTCAGGAAGTCCTGATAATGCAGCTCCAGGTTCCTCAAAGTCAGCCTGTACTCCTCTGTCTTCATGGTCTTGAACTGGAGAGAGGAAACGGTGGATTGGATTAGGTTAATAAAGGTCAGGATAAGGGGATCAGCTCTGCAAACTGAGGCTGAGCACTCTGAGAATGTCTTAATTCAATTACAGGTGTCCATTTCAGCCGACTCCATTGATCCATTTAATTAACACATGATTTTGTTTCTTGTTCAGCGCTAGCAAGCACGGGCAGTCCCTCTTCCCAACTGTGAAAACACTCAACACATTTTGCTAGGCTAATTCAATTGTGAAGAGGCCTTCAGGATCACTTACTGTAATTCAATAATGCATTCTTATGTGTTTACGTGGATCTTACTATAAATAACTAAGATTGCCATGTACAGTACCACACAGGGCAAACCAAAACACCTAACATGCACCAAGTTCAAGTAAGGACATCGAACAAGCAAAAGAAAAATAAAATTAAAAAAAGCTTGACAATACAGAAGCTCAATAAAATTTACATTAAAAACATTATGTACAAAAATATTTTTTCCAATATAAGAGGCAGTGAGCTCACCATGGTAACGTTCCAGGAGCGGATGAGCGTGATGTCCCTCATCAGGTACTGCCATGACAGGTAGCTCTTCATGTTGATGTGCAGCCTCTGCCAGTAGATGGTCATCTGCTGGAGGCTGGAGTCCAGGCTAAGGAAGACAAAAACACAGGTGTAAAATGTTTGTCTACTCTGGTAGTTATCCTAAGACATAACCTTTTTTACACGTTTTTGCTTTGACAAAATAGGAAGGGTTGATGGTCTGAATCTATAGCACAGATAATTCTCCCACTCAGTTTCAGTCATGTATCCAGATTTTAATATAACAACTAAGGCTTGTTCAGGTGGTTTAGGAGCCACAATCTCCAGACAATACTATGCACCCCTTAGATGAGAGTACTGCATAAGGTATCGTACTGTTCACATCTGACACTTACTTGGACACACTCTCAACAGCGTCCTTGTTGACAGGTGGGATAAGGAAACAGACGGAGGGAACGACAGCCTCGTCGCCAGAGCGATTCAGCACCTTCCACTTGTATGGCTGCGAGTTGTTGAGCAGAGCACACTCATCTCCTTTGTGCACGGTGATCTAGGGAAGAGCAAGTTATACATTTAAACAAAATTTATACAAAAAATGACTTCACTTTATTCATTATTTCAGGTTCAATTCCAATCTGGAGATACGTGTAAGTATATTTTTAGATATTAAGTATATTAAGATTATATTATGAAATATATTTTTAGCTACCCATCATCATCTCTTGTTGTAAAGTATAGTAGTGTAAAATGCTAGTGTAAAATGCTATATTTGAGAACTTTTACATGTGAAATAAGTGCTTGGAAATTATGACTCAGAAGTTCACCAGAAAATAAACTCTTAAGTATGACTCTGTGTTCTCACCTCCATCTGTTTGAAGTCACACACAGCCTGAATGGGCAGTTTACCCTTGATGGGAGTGGTTGGGTTCCTTGGCTTCAGCTGAATGACCGTCTTAGCCCGCTTGTTCAGGCTTGCAATCTGGTTCTTGAGCTCATTGACCTGTTCCTTCTCCTCCTGTAAAGCAGAACCATCGGAGTCATTCAAAACTACAACTGACCACAGATGTGATGCCCTACCTAACCATCTTGAGACCATTCAACACAAGAGGAGAGTAGCGAGGTGACATAAACGCTCTGTACCACAGCATCTTGCAGAAGGTCTTCCAGGCGTGTGGCTGTGGTAGAGCGATCACATGTGTACTTTTTCTTCATGGTCTCCTGCCTCTTCTTCAACTTCTCCTCTGTCTCCTTAACATCGGCGAAGAACTGGGTAGCAGGAAACAACATTGATTTCATGTCACATACTGTGTGGTCCAGAGAGATATTCATCAGAGGCATCACTATTCATCCCCTTACCTGGTAATAGGCAGTGTTCTCTTTGAGATGAGCTTCGATGCAACAGCACAACTGGAGAATCCAACTCCACTGAGTCTGCAAGGCAGCTGTGAAAGCCTGTGGAAGCAATAGAGATGGTCAATCCGACTGTCTATAGATGCTGGGATTTTGGCGTCTTCCTGTGTCTGCCCTCTGCTGTATGTATCTGCATGTCCTCGCTTACCTCCACGGTCTTCTTGCCAGGATGGCCCTCTTTGATGAGTTTGTCACCAGTGGCCTGGATGGTGTTGACCTTCTTCTCTCTGCCCTCAAGCTCCCGCATCAGACCCTGTGGTACACGGAGGCATTACTATAGAGACCTAACAGAGGCTCAGGTCACCTTCGAAGCATCTCTCTAGCTTAGCTGGTATTGACAACCTCATGTTCAAAGTAACCTCAAAAACAGGTTTCAGTATCTTCAAGGTGCTGCTGTGCTGTGCTGTGTCAACATGCTGTGCAGTGTCAAAGGTAATGCAGTCTCCTTCAACACAGAAAATAATTGGTGCTACAGGACAAATAGTTATTTTTAAACTTACTGAGTAGTTCTCTTTTTTGGCCACCATGTTGGTGTTGCGGTCACTCCAGTCGAAGTTGACCTCTTCCTCTTCTTTCTCGTTGAGCCACATAAGCTCCTTGGTGGCAGCGCTGACGAAGGCGTGGAGTGAATCCAGGTTGCGGAGACGGGACTTTGATGAGTTCTGCGAGGACAAAGACATGCAGTTCGATTTATGCAGTAAAGAGAGAACAATTTAGAGAACTGCTCAAAAGCGGAGAGTCATTTCTGTTCAAAGAAGCACCTACCAAAAGCTTGGCATACTGAAGATTCAGCTTGCCCAGGTATTCCTTGTATGTGCCCTTGCTAATCGGGGACAGCTGGCTCTGAAAGACAGAAGGTGAGAGAGGGATGAGTCAACGAGAGGCAATCAGAGAGATCACACCAAGAGACGTGTTCAAGCAAGCAGTCAATGCCGGCAGCCATTAAAAACTCAAATCATCTCCAGATGCCTGTAATAATCTTGTCATGTGTTTTTTTATATCAAGCTTTTGTGGCACCCCACAGCTAAGTGAACTTCCTCTTAAAATATACAATTTCATCAGATAACACAAGGATTTATGATCAGATAAAACAAGGATCTACTGTATTTATATTATGGATATCGGCTTTTTCAGTGTATTACCTCGTCGGTTCGTGCCCGCTCGATCTTAGCGCGGAAGTCCTCAACGGTCTGATGCAGGCCTCGGTGGCTGCCCAGCTGGGACTCCACGGTGGCCAGGTCGGCGCCCCAGTCGGACCCGTCGATGCGCTTCTGGTTCTCCTCCACCCAGGCCAGCAGGTCCTGGGCATAGCGGAGAGTGACCTCGTCCAGCTCGGGGCGCATCCTGGTGGACGTCTGCTGCGAGCTGGTCAGGACCATGGTGGCCTGGGCAATGGACGGGGCGGACTTCAGGCGAAGGTTGTAGTCGCTGCGCAGGTTGACCAGACGCTCGTGCAGACGGTAGACCCTGGGGTGGAAACATGCAGTAGGTAGGATCAAGCATGTGCACAACTGAAAGGGTTTTCAACAGGCTGAAGATTCTTGCCAGGGCCTTTTTCAAAAATGCTTTTTTGAGCATTTGATAGAAGTGAGAATAAAGAAACCAGCTACATTTGAACATTTGTACAGGTTGTGAGAAGAAGGCAAATCAGTGTTTGAGAGAGGCATATCAAAGTGTTGAAGTTTCATTGGAAGAGTGCTTTTGCAATAATCTGATGGTCTTACCGGCGGTACATCTGTTCTGCCTGTAGGTGGCGTCCGTCTTTGAGGATCTGCACGTCATTGAAGAGCAGGCGGATCATGCCGTCAGCTTTGTCCAGGTCCCGCTCGACCTCAGCAGCGTGCTGGGCAGATTTGCCTGCACTCAGGAGACGGATGTCCTGCAGGAGACACACACACACACACACACACACACACACACACACACTTCCAATCAACACATGTCATAGGCCACTCTTCCCACAAAGCCCAGCTAATCCAGCCATAGGCTTCTCTCAATGATTGACTATTGGGAAATCACTATCCTTTGGCTGAGGCTACGAGAGCCAGCCTTAATGATGATGATGATATGCTTGAGTGTGTGTGTGTGTGTGTGTGTGTGTTTGTGTGTGTGTGTGTGTGTGTGTGTGTGTGTGTGTGTGTGTGTGGTTATTACGTTTCTAATTACAAACTCCACAGTTTGTTTGCCTGGGCTCATCAGTGGAATGGAATGTGCTCTCAGTGTGCAATTGGAGGAGAGTGATTTAATCAGACCGGTGCTGGGAAGCTGACTGGATTGCTGTGTTACTGAGGCTGCATGGACAGACTGTCCTGAGGTGCCCCCCCCCCCCCACACACACACACAAGAAAAAAACAATAACATAAAATAAAATGGACATCATAGAGGGCAGGGCAACTCACGGACTGCAGCAGGCTCTCAAGCTGGTTGAGCTGCTCCTCACACACGCCGGACTCCATCTGGACTTTACTCACAATCCTCTGGAGCCTCTCAAGCCTGAGGAGAGAAAACAGGACACGTTAGGAGACATGTGGGCTTCACCAAAGAACAGGCACACACACACACACTCACACACACACACACACACACACACACACACACACACACACACACACACACACACACACACACACACGACATAGTTGTGACAATCATCTTACAACCACCATCAAAATTCAGAGTCTGTGTGACTGAGAGCCACTCATTATTGTTTATAAATACACATGCATTGTGGCTGAATCATTATATTGCATCACACACTGTCCTATTCAGTCATACTGCCCTATACAGTACAAATATACTTAGCAGGTAAGTTTAAGGAAACATTTAAAATAGCCAACCAACAATTGAATTATTCAAATATAAATGCATAGATGTGGCTTGTTTAAGTCACATATTTCCAGTAAAGGTGCACTTACACAGTTTAAATATACATATAATGACATGTTTACAGACGAAAAGCAACCATGAAGAACCAGACCAAACAAATGACCACACAGACCACTCACTGCTTCCTTCTCCTTCTCCCTCTGCCGAGCAAGTGCTCTAACTTATAAGCGTCTGTCATGAACGCCATGGCTTCAGTGATTCCCCTATGTTCCGTGGCTCATCTACGCATCTACCAACTACAGAGACAGACTGGTCCTCCTATAGTCCTACATTCTCAGGGGACAGAGACGCCTGCTGTCCAGAAACGAATCAAGTCGCTAGGTGAGCCATTCTACTTTTGGTCCCTGTGGTCAGCTGTGTTGCGCGAGCTGACCACGTCCAGACGGCACTAACAAGGCAGGCAGTCTTGTGACGGAGCGCCAGCCCCTCTGTTCCCAGACGCATCCTGTGTCTTCATATTTTGCAATGCTCGCGGCAGCCAATGACTATATGAGTCTCTCGAATTTTGATATGATCACATGGCGACCTTTTAACTTATCCAATTACAGTGATGATGTCTGTCTGCAAAGTTTGATCCGTGGCTAACACAATTCATCTTCTAAGGCTTCCTATAACATCAGGAAAGAAATTGCACTTGTACAGGTCCCAAGACACTGGTCTGCTCACACTCCACCAATCATTTTAATATGACTGGTAGAGGTTACGTAACTCAATGATATTGCTGTGTGTGCAACAAGGGCTTAGAGAGATGTATTCTGTCGTCAACCATTTCTTTTCCTTGGGAGCAAGCTCTAAGATTTAAATAACAAGTCCAAAGAGCCAACCTCTTCTTACCATAACCATACACCTCCAAATATGTTGCATCTCTTATTTACTGTACCAATGTAATATTGATTTTAAAACCCACAATTTGGTTACAGCCGGTCAAGGCGCCTGCCAGAAGGCCACAGAACTGCGGCCTTAGTTTTCCAGACAATTGCATTTACCTCTAACTGCAACCTCACTGATGACTGAAAATTACACCTTAGCAACATGAACATGGTCTGCTGAACTGCCTTACATAACAGGAATGAGGGGGGTCAAATTTAAAATACACAGCCAATTTAGCATGGTAGAAAGAGGAAAGTCTTTCTTTAGTCGACCATGCCATTGTGAAAAGTGGCTCGTTTTGTGAAATGGTGAGTGACTGGTTTAGTATGTTTCAGCGCGGGGGTCTTGGACTGCTTTCTCACCTTTCAAACTCAATCCTGAGCAGCTTTTCTCTCTCAAGGATGGAGACGTGCAGGCGACCCCATTCCTTCTCGACATCAATGGGGTGGTAACCTGGGGGAACCTTGATGTGGCCAGCCTGAACTGCGCTCTGTATTAACAGAATTCATATGGAAAATCAGTACTGTGTATCAAACAGAATAATGCCTTAGTCCTGTATATTGATGCTGATTATAATATACAGAAAAAATACAGAAATGATACAGAATTAGAGTTCCCTACTAAGTATAACGTACGTATGCCCTAAAAAAGAATTACTTGACTTGCATTATGTTACATTACTTGCAAAGCATAGTTTGTTTGACACACTACAAACATTATGCTCGAGGATTGCTGAAGATTGATCACATACCTCAAAGGACTGGTAGATCTGTTTAGAGCGGTTCTTGTCACCTTCCTTTGATGGGAGCTCTGTCTCTTTGAATTTCAGGAACTGGCGCCAAAGGATCTGGAAGGGGACAAATCACATTAAATGAAAACACTTTTATCATGTGTTTGGCTATGATTATAAGGACCTAATAGGCACCTTGTGAGTATGGGGATGCTAGCAGATTGAAGAGAAGATATCTTTTAGATATATCAATCACTCTCTCACTGACTTGACATACCAGAGTCTGTCTATGTCATTTTGAAAGTAACATGATTTGTTAGGTCTTCCACTGCAACTAACTTGAAAGTTCATAGTATAGTACAATCCAGAGACTCTTCAGAGCAACATACTATATCAGAACTACGCAGCACTTTGCATTAGTCTCTGTGGTCACCTATAGACCATCCACATAAACTGTAAGTGAAACAGTAGTGTCATGCAACATTTTTGCACTTTATAAATCTGTAACGGCTCATCCCTTCGTCTCTTTACTGGTGATCGGTACAGGGCGTGGTGACATGATCCTGACGGATTTAAAAGGCACATGGCTGCCCTGGGGCTGTAACATTCCCTAAGTGAAAGTGGGCACCACCCTAATGGGTCTGGGCCCATTCAGTTTATGACAAATCGTGAGATCACTTCAGCCTGGTTCTCAAAATGAAGTGGCATAATCGCTCCTTTTGATATGGCAAAGAATGGCAAGGGAACAAAAACACACCCTGCTGCACGCCATGGCTTTGGACTGAAAGGTCAAGATGATGAGCTCCCTAGCTGAAGGAGTATGTGCTAGATCTGCTTCCATTGCAGAGAAAATACTTATTACCAGAGAAGTAAAATGCAAAATGTACAATTCTTTAGAAAGCCTTCAGGGCATTCTCTAAATATTTACATTCAATAGCAACAGGAACATACTATTCACATAAAAAGCTTTCATATAAAATTATTGGCAACTTGACAGTCTTTGCAATGGTACAAATACTAAAGCACATCATGCCAAAACTGCTGCTGATAGAAATTCCATTAATATTCACGGCATGGTGCTATACATACTGTGACACTGCCAAACACTATACGGAGTGCTGGCAGCCATAAGCTGCCGGTCGTAATGTATCAGATGTAAAATTAGTGGCCACATGAAATAGGTGATCCCTGTACTCACCTCGATTTCCTCATAGCTGGAGGGGAATTTTCGCTCCTCGAAGATGAGGATATGATGACGGATCCACTGGAGCAGAATGGTGATCAGCTCGTAATACTCCTGCCAGCGCAGCTCCAGCTCCTGAGGGATTCACCGTGTGAACCAAACACACACACACACACACACACACACACACACACACACACACACACACACACACACACACACACACACACACACACACACACACACAAACAAATTTAACAACAGACAGGGAGCGCCTTTTCTCTCCAAACCACTAATTCACTAACTCACACACCACGCTGACTCAATTAGGTGTTCACAGTCCAGGCCTTGTCTGCCTGTGCACATATAAGGGAAAGAGAGAGTGGACAAGGAGGGCTGGAGAGAGGGTGTGATAAACAAGACAACAGTAGCAGACGCACAGGCGTAGCCTAGCTCTTCAACTTAAGGGACCCTTTTCACCTAAACACGAGCTGCATGTTAAGGTGGTTATGTTTGGTGTTGTTTCCAAGGCCAAGGCTGTGGTCCTGCCAGGAAAGAGTGTGTGTGTGTGTGTGTGTGTGTGTGTGTGTGTGTGTGTGTGTGTGTGTGTGTGTGTGTGTGTGTGTGTGTGTGTGTGTGGTGCTGTCTCTCTCTCTCTCTCTGGGGTGAAGCCATGGTAGAGAAGTGAAAGCCATAAGCTTCTGATTTCCCCAAAATCTCAAGACTCCACTATCACAGACAGTGTCTATCTTTTGATCAGAGCACTGCAATGACTTGATCTGCGAGAGCCAAAAACAAACAGCTATCTCTTTTTTTAGAATATATTACATCTACATACTCTTCTTAAGCCTGACATATACAACACAGGGAAGCATAGTTTACCTCAGTTTCAGGGAAATGTATGTGAATAGCCCTGTGGGATAGCCCCTGGGCATGTGGCTAATGGTTGTAAGCTAGTTATTCTATCAGTGGAAATGGGACAATGACAGGGACCAATTCTCCAGGATAGAGATGCCATGGGAAAATTCTACACACAGCTGGCGAGACAGATGCCATTCAGGAACTTCATTCATAAAATAACCCTGCTCTAGATTTCCAGAGCTACAACTTATCTCTTGACCCTTGACCCTTATGTAAAGGATAGAGTCTACATAAACCATATGACATAAACGGATAGCTAAACACCAGAGGGGAATGGGCAGTGTCCATAGTTAATGAACAGTGTGCTTACATTTGCCTTAATGCCGTCCTGGACATCAGGGACACGGGGCATGGCATCATAGAGAGAAGACACGTAGGTAATGATTGACTTCTCATCAGGGTGTGGCACATCAACATCTGGAAAGCAAACAAGGGCAAACATATTATCTACTTATAAGAACTTAACTAGATAGCATAATATTACTGAGGAAGTAATAACACCACAGGATTAATGTCTATCATGCTCTGGGCATTTCACCTCCAACATCAAAAAGTATCACCATAGAACACTGCCACATACATGGTAATTAATACCACTGAGCAGGCAGGTACTGAGCAGGTCCAAACACTCACACAACCCCACCCTCCGCTGAGTCATGGTCTTGGGATACTGAGTTGGAAGATAACTTGAATATATTCCTCACTAGATTCAATTCAATATGCGCAAAGACTCACAGCCATACAGACACAGCCTCTAACACAGACTTCTATTGTTGGAGCTAAGGAAAATGGCACCATAAATCTACATAGAAACAACAATTATTGGTCAGTTCTGGAAAAAAAAAACTATCCACTCTATCCACTGAGGGCTGTGTTGCATTGCATGTGGTCTGATAATTATCTATCATACTGTATTAACAACACACAAATGCTTTTGGCACTATCTCCAAGCGATCTTATCCTTGCAGCAACAAAACAGATAAAAAAAGGGGTGTGTCGTCTACTGCTGTTATTAAATTATCAGGGCTTTTATTACCAACAAAGCTAGCTAAAAATTAGGTTATTAAACGGTTATTAAATCTATTGCTTTATTGCTTTTATCTGCACATTGGTCAGCAAATGTGCTTTTTTATAACACGTATTAGCTCCACCTAGCACCCAACGGGTCCAATCCTGCTGGTGTACTGCACAGGCTGGTTAGGCTGGCAGGTGCGGAGAGGGTGGGGACCGCATTAACGTACCCTCTGGGTCCAACAGTCGAGTGACGCCCAGGTCTCTCTCAGCCACGTTGAAAGCCTGCTCCAGATTGTCAATGTTGTTCTGGCGGTAGACCCTGCTCATGTCAATGAGTCGAGGCCTGGTAGGAGAAACCAGAGGTGTTACCATCACAGAAGACCATAGTATTTGCACAACATAAGAGATTTATGAAAAGGTTATTGTATTCACTGTTGATAACAAACAATCATGCATCTCTATACATGTAAGCCTCTATTAAGATACTGTATAATGCAAAACATTGTTTGGTGTGTGGAAATTTGGAAATGTTGCAGTAAGCTGTTGATGCATTTCTCATTCAGCAGTACAGTAAAATAAAGTGGCACTACAGTAAGTAAAAACATGAGTTTGCGCTTGGCTAAGGTAATGCTAAGCTTTGCGAACCTGATTGGTATTGTGGAGCTTTGGAAAGGTTTACTATGCTTTGTAAACATGATAGGTAATGAGGAGATATTACACATAAAATGAGAAACTACAGTATATCTATAACAAAAAGTTAAGAAGGTAAAACATCCAGTGCAGCAGTGTGGCAGTATATAGTATAGTATATATCACCCTATGTATGAAGGCCATGCTGTAGGCAACATGGCCATAAAAGTACCTGCCCCATAAATCAATGAGAACATCTGTCACACCTGGGGTATAATAAAGTCATGAAATATAACTGATATATAACTGACACTGCACCCAAATAATTCACCAGCCCCAACTTCTTTCCCCAAAGTTGACTCTCTTCTGACTTCTTATTTCTGACTCAGCTGGCACCTCAGAATGAAATTTCAAAAATCTTTTTCTGTCTAGTAACAGTTGTAAAGGCCTGTGTGTGCGTGTGTATGTGTGAGTGTATGCGTGAGCGTGCATGCATGCATGCATACATTTGTGTCTGTGCGTGTGGTGTGCATCTTTCTGTTGATGTATTTCTGTGTGTGTGTGTGTGTGTGAGTGTGTGGGTGTGACTGCTGCTGCGTCTATTCCTGCCTGGCGATACGACACCGACCCGTAGTGCTCTTTGACGTGCAGAGTGGAGTGCACGGCGTAGTGATCCCCGGGGCTGGGCGGGGACGAGGAGTCGGAGCTGTGCGCCTCCCTGAGAGAGCGCTGCCGCACCGCCACCCGCAGCTGCCGTGGCTCCCCTCTCTGCATGAAGCTGCGCGACCGCTCAGCCCCTCGCTCCAACTCCTCGCCCCCGTGGTACGAGTCCCCGCTGGACATGCCCCCCGGGCTCTGAGAGCCTTGGCCGGAGTCACAGGAGCTCTCCGACGGGATGTCCTCACAGACCATGACCACGCGGTCCTCCACATCGCTAGCGCTACCTAGGCTGCTGGAGGACTTGTGTTTTTTGAAGGTCAGCCTTCTCTTGAGGTTCTTAAAACTCATGGCTCCTTTGGGGAAAAGTCTTCTTCAATAAAATAGATACACCCTCAATTGCCCTTTGAATGAATTAAATTTGTTTTGTTTTAGCCCCAGTGAGTTTTCTAAGACAGACTTCTAAGCTCTTGTTCCCATGGTTGCGGCATAAGACTTGTTTTTTCTTTTCTCTCATTCAGCAGGGTCTTCCCACAGCGGTATCTGTCAACAAAAGTCTTTCAGAATCCACATGCACTGTCTCTTTTTGTGTATTTGCGTGAGAGAATAGAAAACCTCCCAGTAGTGTAACGATGCCAGTGCTATACACTTCTTCTGCTTTAAACTCTTTTTCCTTTATCCACACAGTCTTTTGAAGAACCTCATCCCCACGGTCATGAACTCTTAAATGGAGCAATCATGAAAGTTTCCATGAACGCTTCTGAAAGTTTCCAACGTTGCTTTTAAGTCTTAATGTTTTGGGACAAAGGATCCCCACAAAAAAAAAAAGTTCCTCTTGAAAAGATGTAGCTGTATGTCAGTGTATTCCCTCGGAATCCGGTTCCATCTCACCACGGATACATCTTAGTTTGACAAATGAAGATTCTGCAGCGCTTCTTTGAACAGCCTATTCCCATGGAGTTCTCTGCACACTAACTCAGTCTCTGGATGTGTGTGTGTTTGGCAGTAAGGTGGATGGGCGTATCTTGGTTTAGCAGGTACATGTTAGTGTTTCTGTGGTGCTGCCCTGCAGGTATACATTTCTTATGCTCCTTTCATCTAGTAATGAGACCTCAACATGCACCACGCCTCAGAGGATTCATCCCTCTCCCTATCTCTCTCTTTCTCTCTCTTTCTCTCTCTCTCATTCATGTCTCTTATTCTCCCTTCTTTTCAATCTTTCATCCTCATTCACAGGCACAGAAAACCCATCCCAGTCTGAGAAACCCATCCCAGTCTGTATTTGGTATTTGGCGAGAGGTGTGTGTAGCCCTATTCTCGATATTTGGTCTAACCTCTGAGGTTGGCCCAGACAAACAAAATTGTATGGCATGGCTTTTTGCTGAAACAGATATGCTAATTCAGGAAATGAAATGGAGAAAGCTACAACCTGTCTCATCACCTGATTCCATGTCTCTGCAATAACTAAGGTAATCTTTGTCTTCCAACTTTTTTGATTCTTTATGCAAATATCAGCCCCAACTTCTGTGTCGATCACAGACAACACGCCTCACACTGACTTTCCATACCTTGGGCTAAGACTTCCTCTAATACAAAATGTTCTGAATTTGGCCTCCTACGTGTGCCAACATTTCAATCTGTAGCAAAGGCAAGTCTGATCAAGAGAGGATTATCGTTCCAATTTGACTCAAATTGCCCTACATTGCGTGGTTCTGAATTATTGGAGACCGATATCATGGTGATGTATAGTTAAAAGTCAGTCTCTTTTTACTGTTGGCAAATACATTGTCTGCTTGACTGCATGTGAAAAGAAATAGCTAAATTTACACATAAATAAAGCTTGCTAAGTAAAGTACGGTTTTGTGTGGCTAACAATGTAAACAATAGGAAACCAAAACTGTTTTACAGGAAGATGCACAAGAAGTTGGACCGCTAAGTGGTTTTCACTGGCAAAAATTGTATGTGGGGTGACACATAAACACCAAGAACTGTGTCGCCTGCATCAATGTGTTTAAACAAGTTCCATAATAACCTGCTCTCCTAACCATGGTATATGATATACATGAGTTATATTGAGGATGTTGTTCCACACTGTGCAACTCTACACACCAAACAATGTATTTTGTTTGAGAAACATCCATTCAGTATTTGTACATGACTAGGTGTCCACTAGGTTGGATAGAAGGCCAGTTTTTCTGGACGTTGTACTTACTGGTGTTTGTGGATGACTGCGTTGAAGAGCTTGCCGTCTCTCCAGCTAGTGGTGAAGTTATCACAGCGGAGGCCTGAATAGCCCTCGACCATGCGCTGTGACCAGAGAAGAAGCTTCTCCTTGGCCGACATGTCATCCGACTGGCCATTGACCTGGATGTCTGAAATCTATGGAGACCACAGAACGTCAAAAAGCAGATTAGAGCCATTTGCCCCAATGTGTTAGAGAATGAAGGAAATGGATTTTATTTTTTGATAATTCAGCATCTGATTCGAGTCGTTACATAGGCAAGCTATTGGTTGCTCAGCAGCACAGTATGCTGCTGAGCAAAGGAAAGTTCCAGAATAAACCATCCACCTCCCAACTCCAAAACCTGTGATCACTTCAACCAGAAAGACCAACACCACAAATGGGAAAAAAAGCCAAATGACACAGTGCATTAGTGAGAGGGAAAAATCTGACCACATGTGACGGACACTGGAACCTCCAGGGGAAACTACTGTTTGGACTTTGAGGGCAAAAACACATCACAGCCATAACGGCTAAATGGGGAAAGAATGAGTAACGGCTTTAAGACTCTCTTCCTCAGCACTCTTGCCTCTTGCTGCTTTTTCAGTTACTTACTAAGGACTGGGGCTTGGTGACCAAAACTTGCCTTAAGAAATGGAGCTTGGTGACCAAAAACGAACAGTGATACTGTTTAATTAGATACAGTCCACATGGAAAGACAGTGATCCAATATTAAATGGTGGATTCTGTGTACAGAGACACACACCAATTCTTCCTGGCCTTCAGAGGGACAGACGATAGCCGTCCCATTAGGTCATAAGACACAACGTGAGAGCAATCTGGCCTCGTCTGGGAACAGGCCCGTGCTTATTTCTCGTCCAGTCCCAGGGCTGCATTTGGATTTGGGTGGGCGATGGCAGGGGTGAGTCAGCAGCGAATCTGGGGCTTCCCTTGTGGTTTGTCCCTGATCTGGGGTCAGCTTCTGTCCAGAGAGGATGATGTCTCATTCCTGGACGGTCCCCAGACACGATGCCGCGCCCTAATCACACCCTCACTTCTCCCAGGAGGGGCAGGCGCCTGTGACTCACCCCAGGCAAGCTGTTTTTGTCCACAGAAATCAGATACGGCTTAAATGTTCCACAGACTTCTGGGAAAGGTGTGCCTTATCACAAAAAACTCTACTTTGCCACTGGCCAACAACAAAAATACCTCTATTTGTTGGGTCAGGCATGAGTGATGACTAGCTTTGTCGGTCAGTGGTTAACACCCGCTGCATGGCCTCATGACATTCATGAGAATATTAAACTTCGAGAACCCAGAGTTAAAAAGGCCAGAGAAAGAAAAAAGGTGGGGAGGGAAACAATACCACAACCCGTATCTCCCACAAACCATTTGGCTTTGCATAGCCATGTTGAACCCATCAAGTTTTTCTCCATCACTACAAAGCATAGCAATCTGACTGCACCTTTTTTGAGCTTTTTTTCCCATTGAGTCAATAATTGTTCTGATAGTCAACTGCATGATGTCAAGTCAAACGCATGATGGAGAAATACTTGATGATTTGACATGGTCATATCTGATTGGTTGTATTTGTTTGAATAAAGATTCTTATCCCATATACCATGAATGTGCATGCACAGGTGAATCTATGAGTGTTAAATATTGCATATAACACTTGATGGTGTTAACTGATTGGTCACTTGATAGGTTGTTCTTCCCGATCACAGGGAAAGAGAGGCGAGGAGGTAAATGGAATGGGAACTTAACACTGACAGAACATGAGACCTGGAAGTGGAGGATGATGGTCCAGATAAGCCCCAGGGTGAGCTTAGGGTTTCCATCCGCAATGTCATCATTCCTGATGTTCACCAGCTTGACCTAGGATTCGACATGGTGAAAGGAGAAACATCAAAAACCTGTTCAGCAACGTCTTTGACAAATTGTCGACATAGGCTAACAATGATTTTCTGCCAGGCTATGAGCCGTCTCAAACCACACACACACACACACAAAACACAAGACCATGATGCATTACCTGCCGGTGCCTCAGGAAGTCCAGTGCTATCTGTACATTCTGCAGCTTGTGGAATCGCATGCGGCCTTTCTCTCGGGGCTGCACGGGACATGGGAGTGGAGAGGGGGGGGGGGGGGGGGGGGGAGAGAACACGTTAGCTGATCTGGGGGCAACTGGGCCGAGTCCCGGTGGTGTGTACCAGGCAACTCTTCAGAGGATCCTTTGGTACATGAAAATGGAGGGCCTGCCTACACAGGGCAGATCCTGCACAGGCAGGAGAAAAAGAAGCATGGAGCACGAGCTAAAATGGAGGAGGGACCTGTGAAATCTAGTGACGTGTGAACGTGATTGGAGCCGAATAAATAAACATCCTTGAGAACTTTTGTGCAACTGTAGAAACACCTGACAAAAGACCAAGGTAAAATGTACAAAAAGGACAATGCAGCACATCAAAAGACATCTTAGAGATCGAGTCAGTGGGAAATATTCAAGCTTGCCCATTAGTGAAGATAAAGGAGCTACTATCTTTAAACCCCAAATCAATCCTCCAGGGTAGAATACTTGAGTGATTATCTATTTTGTTAACTTCAAGGCTTAGGTAAATCCATGGCATCCATGGATTACACAAACTGAACCACATAAACCTTAAGGTCAGAAAGCCAAATAATAATTGTGAGCAATACAAGATTAACCGATAATTCATGCGACGAATAAGACAAATACCACATTGGGTTAGTAGCAAAGTGAAACAGCAAGAGCTTGACTTGTCTCCACTGACTCTTTAACTTTCAGTGAGAAGATTTAAGATTCAGATAGAAACTAAGGTTATTTAACTTCCCTTCCTGGTGCAAAAAAATCGTACAAAATAAAATCTTAACTTTCATCGCCAAAACAGCTAAAAAACCCCTTTCTCTTTAATAGTATAGCCAAAACAAATTAAACAGCCCTCTTCATTTGTTATTCTGTGGTACTTATAATTCAAAGGCAGCAAAATGTGGTTAATACACATCGGAACCTCCACCCAACTTGCAATAAAAAAAAGCATACACACACACACACATATGAAAACAAAAAGAAAATGAAGCCGATGAAAGGACAGCCGACAGGGAAGCCAACAGAAAGAGCGGCCATGCACAGGCCAGCCACCAGGGGAGTGACCCATGCCAACATGAAGGAAGGAGCCCAAGTTACAAACCCACTCACCAACCGCAAGTTCCTCACAACGTCTCTCTCCCTCGCCTAGCCCCAGCAAGAGCAGTGCAAAGAGAGGAGGCATAGGCCAAAAGGGCATAGGTCAGCACACAGTGGGAGAAAGAGGGAAGAAGAGAAGAGGAGAGGGAAGGCAAGAAAGAGAAGGAAGGATGGAGAGGAGGGCAGAGAAAGAAAATAAAGAGTCAAACAGGTGCACACAGTTCACAAGAGAGAGAGAGAGAGAGAGAGAGAGAGAGAGAGAGAGAGAGAGAGAGAGAGAGAGAGAGAGAGAGAGAGAGAGAAGCCATCGTGAGGTTAATGTGTGTTACAGCGATGGCGGCTTCTCGGAAGGATGAGCTGAGTCACATGGCATGAAGCTAGCAAGAGCGCAAGGCTGTGAGACATGTTTAGACCCAGTGCTGTACAATTGTTTTGTTATTCTAGCTGGTTAAGCAGAGCAAGACAACAACAAAAAATTTAGTCAAGGTAGTAGTCACAACACATTCTTCAGCAGGCCTAAAAGATAACTTCTAATGGCAAAATGCCTGTAGAGAGATGGTAGAATCAGTTGGAAGCTTCCAAACATGATTTCATCTCTGGACATCTGGTTGGAAAAGATTAAAAAGCTTACAGGTGGTTCAAATCAGGACTGGCTCATATTAAAAACCCACCTTGAATGCTAACAATGCCAAAACAAAGCCAAAAATGAGCCTTACTTTGGGGTTGGAATGTGGTTTGATGATATTGAACACAAGTAAAAGACTAACAAAAGACTGACTAACCAAAGAAAAATTTGTTACTGAGTATATTAGTATTTTAAATCTGTATATGCATACTTTCATGTAAGATTCTGCTTGGACTTCAGGAATGATTACTGTTAAAGCAGATGGGTTAGAGTTGAGACTGAGATCTGAGTTGGGTTTTTTCACATCAGAAGCCAAGCCTGTCAAAACGTAGATGAGCAGTTGGTTTTAACTCACCAGTGTCTCCCCTGATAGGACCTCCAGCAGGGAGATCAGGTTGTGTCCATCTCTGAGATCTTCATAAAGATCACTCACGTGACGCTGGGCCTGTAGAGCATAGAGGAGGCAAAGGTCACACAATGGTCCATGTATAATCACCATGGGCATTCATCTCACAACGTCTGTGAATGCATAATGCTTTTTTTTATCATCCTGTATCACCCTATATCATTTTTCAAGATTCTCTGAACCTATACAAAAAAGTAAATAATGTAATTACAGTCATATATATATATATATATTTTTTTTTTGTTCTGCCCTATGAAGCTCTTTAGCTATGTGGGTGCAGAGCAGGGGGCAGGAATGCATGCCTGCAAGCACCAAACCACCTGTCAAATCAGCAGCTGCCTACGCCAACACATGATGGATTAGTCATAGGTGAACTATAAAATCCACTTTGGTGCTTCGTTGTGCTTTTTTGTTGCCATTACCAGAGCGGTAGAGAAAACAAAGTGGCGACACTCCCATAAGAGACCGTGGGAAAAGATGACAGCACTTTTTCATGACAGTTTCTGGGTTATGGAAACATTTTTGGAACTAAAAACTGCTAATCACTTGGTCAGTAGCCAATGAGTGACTAGATTACGCATCCAGAAATACACCCACTCTCCGATACAGCTATTCAGCAAAGGGTTTTTTGGAACTGTTGACCGTGTGGCGGTGACATCGAAGAGTGTCGCAACTCTCTCTTTCTATGGCTCTGGCAATTACTATGTGTGTGCTATTCATGTGCCAAGCTTGAATATAATGAGTAAAAGTCAATTGAAACAATTAAGTGTAACACACAAGAGCATTTAAAGTTAGTACCGTGACATTAACCGTGCAACATTAACCAAAATAAATGTCAAAAAACAAAATGATATGGTATGAGGAGAGGTAGAAATTAGGAAATGCAAGACCAAAGGTTTCATATGCAAGAATTTCTACATTTTTTACATGATTAGAGCTAAATAGCATTTATATGTAAAACGTTTAAATTAATCCCATTCTGAAAATGGATGCATATGAAAGCTCTTTAAGAGGAAGGAGTGTCTGTAGGCAAAGGATCCACGTGCAGTGGGGGAACACTGGCTGTGACAGACACTTGGTTGGACCATTACCTACCTCAGCTTTCCAATGCTGGATGAACAGATGAATAATGGAGAAGAGAAACAAATGGAGAGAATGTAGAAAAGGAGAGAATGGGGCAAATGCACAAGAGATGATGTGTTAGTGAATTAAAGTTATTAGGTGGAAATGGAAGATGAGAGATAGATTATTTTAGGCACCAAGATCAGAAGGATTAGTCTCAGAATTATTGTACTTAAGAGAAAATGAAGGACATTTATTTTGTTTCTTCCATCCCTTTGGATTTAAAAAATATATATATTTTCATAAGTTACTGCTGACTGATTAAACTACTTATTAAAATAAACTGAAATGACAAGCACAAAAATGAACATTTGTAATCAAGCAATCAAGAATGACTAAACAAAAATAAAGAAATAAGAAATAGAGCAGAACCAGCAATATACCGATAAACATTCAAAAGTAAACCAATTGGAATTTCAGAATGACATGTTGAAAATAAAAATATTAGCAATAGTAAAAAACATTGTGCAAATGTTCATGTTACCAGAACATTGCATGTATGGAACAGTTTTGATGTAGACTTTAAAAAGGTAGGGTTTGAAGGATAATACACTGAATGTCCACTAGAGTTCACTGTTGATATACGTAACCAAACCTAAGTCACTCTACCTGGAACTGCTCATGACTAACTTCAATGTACAGACACTTATACGGTAATGTGACAAGATGCTACATCGTTTAGCTTCCTATACAAATAAGGAGAAAAGGCATCAGTAATTTAAACTTTATTAATCTAATCCTCTATAGAAGAGTGAGAGAGTCCTCTCACATCCTTGTGCCTATTTGTAGTGCACTGCTCAGGTTAGAATGCACACTCCCCTTCTGCATACTGCTCCTCTATACCCATATTATTAACATGCCGTCCATCAGCAGAGTGCAATACTCTAGTGTTGAAGGGGTATGGTATGGCACATTGACTGACTCACATTCTCTCTGTTGACAGGTAGAAGCATGTTACAAATTGAGATCCCTCTGTCAAGTGAGCTGTTTAATCTCTGTCGGGGCACAGACCCGTCAAGGTTAAACCCTTACGTCCATTTAACCGATAATGAGGGTGACAGCCATTCAATACCTTTCAAGCAATGCCTTCATCTCGCATGGCTTTCATTCTCACCAAAGGACAAATTCCTTGGGATTATGTTAACCTATTTAGGTATGTGTGAAGAAGAAAAACAATACATGATGATGATACTAGATGATTTAGACATTGGTAAGCACTGTTTATGTTGTTTGTTTGTTTTGTTTAAGTACTGCATATTATGGACATTAAACACAAATTGAGCTAACAAATAAGATCGCTAAATAATTCTCCCCACAGAGCCCTAGAAGAACCGTTATTCCTCTGCACACATTGAAATGATGTGTGCAATATTGTGAAATATTCAGATGAACTATTTTGTTACCAACCTCCGCCCTAATTTTTCCTCAACTCCCTCGATATTTTAGATTTATGCTCATGCCATTTGGTATGAAAAGGGCTCCACATCCTTTTCCTGTCTCTGATATATGGTCCTCCCTTTGGAACCAGCCTACTGAAACAGCACATAACAGAAACATGCGCTTGACATCATCTAGGTGGTGGAGGTGGGGTTCTGCCTGGCAAAAACACTTCTGCTCCATTAATGCACCCCTAAAACTAACAACAGCTTCCTGAGATGCGTCGGTTAGTGTGTTAGGCTAGCTGATTTTCATTGCACTACTGGCAACAGGGCCAGACACTGGCGAAGTAATGCCACTACTGTATGGCCAAAATGAACAGAATGGTGTGGTTTGCAGATTTACTGTCCAGAACACTGATAGCTGTGTAGCCTGATGATACATGGTGCAACACAAGAGTTTAACTCTCCTTATACACTACCAGTCAAAAGTTTGGAGACACTTGGTCAACATACATGATTACAGTTCTTTCTGAATTGCCAGCAACTGAGGTGGTCATGCAGAAGAGTTCTTATTTAGTCCGGACCTCCTCTAGAAGATGCCTTAACTGTTTTAATATCATGATCATGACAAATAATTAAGATATCTTATTATTCAAACATTGCTTAGGTCTTTTGATGTGTCATCATGATGTTAAACTTCACCTTGTCAAAGTCACTTGCTCTGTGGCTTTCTAACGGGTAAAGCATTGCCTATAATTACAGCAGACTGTTGGAATGTCACCTCACAAAACAACACAGCCCCCTTTTGTCAAGAAATATATATATATATATATATATATATATATATATATATATATATATATAATGTTTATTCTCACGACGATGCGAGGGGATGTTTGGCATTTGGAGTCTCTGAAGACACCAGCTTTGTCCTTCAACGTCCTGGAGAGCACCACTGAATATGCTATGCTCAAGCAAATGTTACAGCCAACTAGACATTACTGCGGAACTCTGGCAGAGGCTGAGGGAGACCAGACAGGCAGGCAGGCAAGAAAGCAGACAGCCACCCACATCCAGGCGTCTGTGGAGCACATGTGCTACCGTTGGCCTAGTCAATGGGATCGCTGCCCGCAACACAATCGGCCGCTTTAGAAGGAGCAAAGCGAATCCAGATGTTTGTGACTCACCCCAGTGTATGTACACAGAATATGCTTGCAAAGAGAGAGCATGTTTGTCTTATTTCAAGAGTGGAGTTCCTTTGGCGTTTCAGCCATGCTTGTATAGATTGGATAATAGTCTTTTGTATTTAGAGGGATTTTTTTTTTTTACTCTTTCCGTTCCTCTGATTTAATGAATGGGGTCTATTTCTGTTCTAAGAGGAAGAAAAAAATGGCATAACAAGGAACACCCTCCTCTCAAGCTAAGGCCCATAAACTTCTGGTTAAGCCATGGGATTGTATCCAATGAAAAATGACACAGCGAGGTTATTTATACTCGTGGAGTGGCTTCAGTGGGATTCCTTTTTCTTTGCTAATGAGAAGGTCAAGAGTGAGCTGTTTGCATTTTTAACTGTCCTCTTGGTCTCCCATGTACACCCCGCCCCCTCCCCCATTGTGAGTGCACAGTGATTAATTAACTATCTAATTGCTGCTGTTACACATCAGAGAGTGAGGTCAGTGATGACTGAGGTAGATCAATTGACGTGTTGACTGCAGCCCCAGCGAACCTCTCGTGGGGTCAAGTTCTCTGTTCAGCTTCTACGTTGGTGGCTTGTTGCTATGCAGAATTCCCACGACAGGCATACTTTAAGCTGTGGTTTTGGGCAATTTCAGTAGCAGCTTTTCACCTACAGCATCCTCACCTCAGTGCAGAAGTATGGGTTTGCTGAGGTTCTAGAAGCTCAGCATCATAATATTTTGTTACCATGGATACATGTGTCCATGACTGATGTGGTACCTGCATGTTGAGGTTGAGAGCAGCAGAATAGTGCTTTTGAAATATGGTGATCCAATCGGAAGGATTTATCTCAAACCTAGACAACAGATGTTTATTTGACACAGGATGCTGAGAAACGGTCTGAGTGAAACGGTTGACTACGTCACTGAGAAACCATTAGGGTTGATAAGATTGGAGATTCACTCCAAAGCCATAAAATGTACGTAATCAATAAGACTTCCTGTGGGCTCATGGAATTTTACATGTGTGGTGTAACAAGACAGTCAAACCACCTGGCATTGATGGTGGAGGAAGAAAACAGGAAATTCAGATGATTTGTTTACCTTTATGAGGTGCTTGTTCACCCATTTTGTGAAGGTCTTTTTCTGTACTCGGTCCCGCTCATCTGGAAAGGAAACAAAAGTAAAAGGTTTTAGAAATAGTTTTGCCACAACATCAGATACTCAACAACACCTTTCTCTGGAGAAAAGTGGAAACAGGTGACCGCCTGAACTACAATATTCTGTGAAGGGTATGAGGCTTGTTTTTCGTGGGAGATTTTGGTGTGGGGGGTGGTGGTGGTGGGGGGCATTAAACACTGTCCTCAGACACAGCTGTCTCCCATTGTCTGCCTTCTCTAGGAGCGGTTGTCATGGCACAGAGGAGTCATGGTCTGGTGATGATAGTGTGTTGACTTTGCACAGACTTGCTTCTCCTCCAGTCATTATCACTTGCTAGCCCTGCAGCGAGTCATGGTTAGAGAGGGGGAGTGTCTCTGCCTCGTGAAAAAAAAAAACACTTTAGGTTGGAGGGGAAAGAGCTGAGCCAGCCAAAGCACCCTGGGCTTTCAATCCTCTACTGTGGGTTGCGCAAAGCAGTCTGCGCTTCGTTATTGAAAGATCAAATCCCAAGGAAACAAGGAGCTGTTCGCAGAACAGTGGAAGACATAGAGGTGTTACGGGTGAGGGACGTGAAGACGGGCTGTCAGCATGTCAGACTGGGATGACCTGCGATGACACACCCAGTAGCCCCAGGCAGTGGAAAAGCCACCTGGAAACAACTCACCCTAGCAAGTCCGCATCAGTCCAGCCACACACACACAGACACACACAGACATGCTCCGTGACAAAAACTCCGACAGCCGACACCTGATCTCCTGTTACCCAACCCAACCCCAACCCACAGCTAGCTCTTTCTCTGTCTGAGTCACACCACCACCTCTGACACACCTGGACATCACATCATGTGACCTACTCAGTGGCACATCTGATATCTCAGTAAACTCTCCAATCTCAATTATACAGTAGGCATAACACTAAGGCAAATGACAAGATAAGGTTATAAAAATGTGTGATGCCTGAGTCATGACTCATCTGAATGACACTACAACTTGCAGTTTGAGAATCACACACAAATATGGTAGTAAACCAAGATGTGATAAAAAGGGTTTCCTCATGAAAAATAACAATAATCACCGGCTGTTAAAACACACACTGTTGTTAAGGGAAGTATATCCTGGAAATGTGGCTGATTCAGATTTAATGAATATATGGCCACAGGCTACACTTACTGCTTGGTGCTCAGTTGCGATGGTGTTATGGTGTATCATTGCTATGGCAACCCAGTAGGAATGTTGGTGAAAGTGAACTTTGACCTCTCTGAAATCTCACTAGTTTAAGCAGCTTTTTAACTTTCATGAGCTATATGATGGCAGCAAAGGCATCAGTTGGGACATGCTAAGGGCTCCCTCAGCACAAGCCAAAGAGTGACCTTTGACCAGTGTACTCATTAAATAACACTTCTACATATTACATCAGCCACAGGTAATGTTTAAACCAAACAATTAAATCCACAACGGACTCCACCCTTTACAATTGAGTTGTGCAAACCAAGGATAAAGTGCTATATGACAAGTCACTTTTGAAGAATTTTTCTTCTGTATGTATTTAACATTTGAAATCACTGAAAGCACACACTTTCGACTGAGTTGCAGATGTCCAGCATACCCACCAGAACCAGGAGCAACACAAGCCAACAGAACTTTCCCCTGAGAAGAAGAGATATATAATTTGCTCTTGTTCCAAAGTTCTAATTTGGCCCTGCGCAAACCAAACCGTTTGGACGCGATGGCCTCAAAAGCCTTGAGGGAGTGAGAGAGAGACTTCCACTACTGGGATTTGCCATTTTTTAAAAAAAAATATGAGAGAAAGTGGCAGTACAGTAATTGCATTAACCCTCCAGACTGAAGCATCTGAGCTGCCACCCCAGTGACCACAGTGACATTAGAAAAGGCAAGTGAAAACATGAAGTACAGAATTACACAAGACACGGAGAAGACAGTTGGACCAATAAAAAGTCTTACAGCAGAATTATGAAAGTTGTTGCACAATATAGACTGTGCTCTGACAAGTTCAGCACATTATGGAAGTTAATGTACAGTGCAGTCATCTCAGAATGACAATTTCAGTTCAGTTTCAACTTCAGTTGATCACTGACTAGAAAGACTACTGCTGGGTGGCTGGTAGATCAATCAGATCAAACCTAACATTCACAGTGTGTTGAAAGTTCAGCCTACCTAAGAAGCCACCATGAGCAGCACCGATGTGATCTCCGTTACATCAAGATAGCTCACACCAAATGTCAATTTAAGAATGAACTGAAGCACTGATAATTTCAAGCAGGTATACTCAGAGACTAAATGGGAATTTCCACTAAACTGCCACTTCCACACATCCAACTAACTCAAAGAACAGACAATTCTTCTCAAAGTCATACTTAAGAGTCCATGAACCCTGGCTTCATTCATTGAATTTGCTGTGAAGCATTTTTTTTTTTTCACATTTTGGGATGCGACAGAGAGCCAGCAGCATGAGGGAGTTCATTATATCACATAATTACCAATTAGGTCATTCCTGTGGGCTACGGAGAGACAGAGGATAAACCCTGCCCTGTACTCAGAAAGAAAGAGAGAGGAAAGAAAACTTTCCAAGACAGATTCAAAGCAGCAACACAAATCCAGTAAATCCACTGAGATACTGACCAACTCCGTACTAACAAAACAGAACGCCGTGGACCAAATCAGTATCAACAAAAGTCATTAACAAACACAGATTAGGCGTTTAGTTTAGCATCACTCAGCTTAGACTCTCTCTGCCCTGTCCCATAGTACCGAGCGATTCAGTCATACCTTTCCTCTCATCCATGGCTTTGAGCATCCCTTGGTAGAAGCCGTCGTCCGAGGATGTCCTATCCCTGCCATTGTTGTTCTTGTGCTTCTGCTGACTGCTCATACTCTCGAAAACGCGTGTATTACTTTATACTACAGAGTCTGCTTTCTCTCTCTCTCTCCTGTAGGTCCTGTTAGGTTACTGTGTGAATGTCTTGTCTGTCTGAGTGTGTGGGTCTCCTTCTCTGTGTGTCAACCACAGGGCACGTTTCTGATGCTCCTTTCCCAGATGAGACTCTGTTCTGAATGAGAGAGAGAGGCGGGCGGCAACGTGGAGTGTATGGCGGTCGCGTGGGTGTGATCAGGTTCAAGTGGTTAGAGTTCGCGCTCTCTCTCTTTCTCTTTCGTTGTCCCTTTTTCTTTTTGCCTGGTTCAGATCTGCCCTCTCTCTCTCTCTCTCTCTCTCTCTCTCTCTCTCTCTCTCTCTCTCTATCTCTCTCTCTCTCTCTCTCCCTCTCTCTCTCTCTATCTCTCTCTCTCTATCTATCTCTCTCTCTATCTCTCTCTCTCTCTTTCTCTCTCTCTATCTCTCTCTCTCTCTATCTCTCTATCTCTCTCTCTCTCTCTCTCTCTCTCTCTCTCTCTCTCTTATCCGTTTTTTTCCCCTCGTCTGTGGTGCCTCTAGGCTATATGTGTGTACATGTGCTGAGCTGTGTGTTTTTGTGTGTGTTTTTGCGTAAGAGTATTTTCTGAGGGCTGCCAGCACCCCTCCCACCCCTCTTCCTCCCCCCCCCTCTCTCTCTCTCTCTCTCTCTCTCTCTCTCTCTTCCTCCCTCTCTCCATGCCTTGCCTTGCCACTATGGTGTGTCAGAGCCTGATGGAAGAGGTGGGATTAGGAAAGTGATCAAGCAAGGTGTGGCAACCCTCACACCTCTTCCGTTACCAAGCTTCTGCTAACATCTTGCCATACACACTGTCACTAACACAAACACAGGCAAAGACCACATCTAAACCACTCTAGACAGTAAACAAAAAACAAACACACATCCACTTACAAGCCTACACACTCAATCACACAGTGGTGACACGGAAAAGCACTTTGGACTCTCTCCCACACACACACACACACACACACACGCACACACACGCACACACACATGCATGCGCGTATGCACAAACAGCTCTCTATCAGAACTAGCGAAAAGAGGAAGTGAATTTGTGGATTACGAAATGTACACACCCTCACAGTTCAAATATGAATACCTCATAGGGAGAGTCATTATTGTGCTATCATAATTTGTGGCCGGTGCTTCAGAAAACAATGTCATTCAAATAAAGAGCTTATCTCAAGTAATTTCAAAACAAAGAGCCGCACAGACACACACACACTGAGGCAGACTCACAGGCAAAGACACAGAGACACAGATGCACACACACACACACACACACACACACACACACACACACACACACACGCACACACACACACTGTATTTAATAATTAACGACTCACAGCATTCCACAGTGCCACATAAGTGTTGCTCACTCTGGCAGAGGGATGGGCCGATCAGGTACCCACATGCTGCCGAGGCGTTGGCCAACCCCACAGCACTCCCACTCTCCGCACACTCACAGACACACACACTAGACTAGAGAAACAACTGGCCCTTGCAGCTCACACTATTCTACCTTACCAGTAGTATAGTGCCAACACCCTGCACATAGTACATTACCACAGCGTATGGGGCAAGAGTACTGTATGCAGGGTAGAGAGCCTTTTTGTTCAGGACAGCAATAACTGATTTTAGATAAGGCAGTTGTAGTCAGTCGTCACAGTCATGCTAAGCCTAGAATAAAAGTGTGTGAGTCATTATGAATGTTTATGTTACGATCCACTGAGTTTATGGGAAAAGGAAATGTTCTTTCAGTGTTCTTTCTTGGGGATGGCTAAAACTGGCTATAATTTCCAAAAAAACGGAAAGGCAAAAAGCATTGGTCTCTCTGAGCGCCATTTCATCCTGCTGAGTCTAAGATGGCAACTAAAGGATTTGCTTCTCATGGCACCGGATTGTTCAGAAAAGCACTATTCTGAGAGCAGGTCACAATGAAAGACAAAGCAAATATGGCACATGATGGTGAGTGGAGAGGCAGGGCTGGGTGACAGCTTGATGAGGGGGTAACATGGGTGGGCTGAGTAACAGTGGTTGTGGGTGTGTTGAAATCCCCTTCCCATTCATTTGCATAAGCCCCCATCGGAGGTGCAGATGCTGACAAAAATCAGAGCATCTAACACCCTACCTACAGCCATGCACCTAATGCCCAGCTCCCTGAGTCTGAGGAAAGCAATGCCTTACAGTCAAGCATTTTAAGATGAGGGTGCAGCTCCTGTAAATACTTGCACAGACTTGAGATGAAGAGAGTGACTAGATGTGATTAAAATGTGTGTGTGTGTGTGTGTGTGTGTGTGTGTGTGTGTGTGTGTGTGTGTGTGTGTGTGTGTGTGTGTGTGTGTGTGTGTGTTATTTGATATCGCTTGCACAGATGTGGACAGACACACCCTTAATAGTAACTTAAAGGTGCTGTATTGTATCTTGTATTTACAAGCTAAGGAATGAAGGAGTTGGCCGCGTAGACAAGGCAAGAGGGAAAGTGTGAGATCCTCCAGTGCAGTTTAGAGCGTCTATCTCCGTGGTTCACTCTGTCGAAGCTGACGGGCATGATGTGAGATCATATCAATTCCCATATCTTCAACGCCTTCACACAGAGATGAGATACAACACTCTGTTTATGGTTGTGATACAGTTGTGAGAAACATTTACTTAAGATAAAAAAAACGACATAACTTTGATAGACAGAAGTTTCTGGCATTTATGACAGAGTAGCCTATTTTAATATATCATTAACTATCATTTTGCTACGCTTGCTATAACCATAGCCATTCCAGATCACTGGTCACAATGATATAAATGCAACAAGTTCAGAGCAATGAAGTAATCTCTGAAGTCAGACTCACAAGGCACTTGTTGCATGTTTCAACATGGAATGAACAGCAAACAAACAGATGACAAGGTAGTCATTATGTTTTGTGTCAGTGCCTGGAAATGCAGATTTTGCTCTTGCTGTTTGGGCTGGTTCTCAACTAGATGCTTGTTGATATGTAACTTAATCATGTTGTTAGGGAAGCTTGCTTTAACTTCTTTTCTATGCAGCTTGCAGGTGTTTTATAGGCCACCTGATAGCCCTCACTTTATCAGAGGACCCTAAGGGCAACAACAACCTGTTGTCAGGGCATTCCCACAGCTGTAAACTTCAGAGTCATGGCCCTGTCCCTCTAAGTACTGTATACCATGCAGTGACATCATCTCAATCAGCACCCTTATGGGAGAATTCATAGCGGAGGCTTAACCATAGGCAACCCCGCTACAGCCATTCTTCCATGTCAGATAGAGTAGAACATCTTAGACCCATACTGTAGCTGCATGTGTGTGTGTGTGTGTGTGTGTGTGTATGCGTGTGTGTGTGTGTGTGCGTGTGTGTGTGTGTGTGTGCAAGTGTGAGTGTGTGTATGTGTATGCATGTGTGAGTGTGTGTGTGTGTGTTTGTATGCATGTGTGCGTGTCTGTGTCTCTGTGTGTGTGTGTGTGTGTGTGTGTGTGTGTGTGTGAGTGTGTGTGTGTGTTTGTGAGCATGTGAAAAAGACGTCCCGTTACACACATCCTCAAGCGGTCCTTATCCTGCTCACTAATCCAGTCACCTCAAAAACCAGCTGGCAGCGCAGTTAGCGCTCTGCGGGACGCACTGGTGGGAGGGGTGGTGGGGTGGGATGAAAAGCATTTTGCGCCTGAAAATCACATGCTGGGCTGGGGTAATAACTGATCAGTGCTTCTTCAGGCGTGCGTCCCCCAATGTTTTCGCTCGGTGCGTGCCTGGTGTTTTGCGTGCGTCATACGGTCGGAAAGAGAAGGGAGGGACCCAGAGGCATGCTGCAGCCCAGCACTCTCTCTGCACAACCAGGGTTTTTCTTCAAAGTTTTAGCGCTTTATCACACACAGACACAGACACAGACACACACACTCACTCACTCACTCACTCACTCACTCACTCACTCACTCACTCACTCACTCACTCACTCACACACACACACACACACAGAGACACACACTCGAACATACAGTACACACACACACACACACACACACACACACACACACACACACACACACACACACACACACACACACACACACACACACACACAGGACCATTACGCCTTCTCTCACAGGCCAGATTGATTGATTGGCCATTCTCTGATATAAGATACCACAGCTATTAGTGGATATTTCTCTACACTAAAAATAGAATATGGGAAAAGTTCATTCAAAAGCATGTACCATAAACTTGAATTATCAGATCAGGGCTTACACAAATATAGCTGTCAATAAATCAGGCCTGTATTTGATTATTCTAAATTATACTACAATCAATCCATCATACAAAGCATTAAGACTTCAAAGGGAAACACATAACTGTTTATATCATGGGCCCCCGATTTGTGTTTGTACTAAGTGTCCTAAAACTTAAAAACACGAGTGAGAGGCTTCTTCGCAGCTTGTTCAGACTGCTACTGAGTCTACTTCCAAAGAAAACAAATAGAGAGACCCGAAGAAAGGATTGACTCTGTCAGCGGGTGCTGTGATAACCGTCAAGTGTTCTGGAAGAAGGCTGGGCGCGGCCGCCCTCTTGTGCATTCCAGCTTAGGGTGTGTCACCGACCCCTCCCTTCAGCCAGGGGGAGCTACCTGCTCTCAAAATCTGGACACACACACATCATCCCTCATCCTCACTAAGCATGTGGCGGCCTGTGCTGTGTAGCGTACCCCACCCAAAGGCCCTGGAATGCTAATATAATAAGGAGACAAGATGAAGTGCATTTCAGCTGTGTGTGTGTGTGTGTGTGTGTGTGTGTGTGCAGGTGACACACCCTGTCCTCTCCTGCATGTTGAAACAGAGAAGATATTATTCCCAGCAGACAGCTAAAGTGAAGCTGGATTCTAACATATTCATTAAAAAAATATCGTCCCACAGTGAACATTGAAGACATTTGCAATCGACAGTTTTGCCTCTGACTTTTTACATTAATTATGTGGGTCATCTTAGATATTAGATATAGAACATTTACATAAAAAAAAAAAACTACAACATATCTACAACTGCAACAATAAGCAATAATTTCCATTTTGCGAAACATTCATGAAATGCTTTGATATAAATAAAAGACGTGACATTTCGGACAACCTTTAGAACCTTTCACCATCAGTCTAAATAGCCCAACCCTCGGGAGGTCCTGATAGAGCACACCTTTGGCTCTTTGTCTCAGAGCTTTGGGGGCGCCGATGGGTGGCACAGTTTCCTTTCATATCTGAAGGGGGGTTTTAAAAGTCAATGACAGACAGGGATTTGAGGATGAAGTCAAATCTTAATTTAACTTTAGGGGCTCAGTGGCAAACTGATAACCTTAGCAGATGAAATGTTGAAAGTCAAACTGTTCTCTCTCCCTACACACACACACACACACACACACACACACACACACACACACACACACACACACACACACACACACACAAACAGATACAAACACGTACACAAACACACACAAACTTTGTCCAAGCATGGAAAGCCCCCACACGTATTTGCATGCTGATAGTTTAATCTAGAACATATCAGCACATCATAAATAAACCACTCACAGGTCTCAACCTGCAGGCTTGGGGATCAGGAGGCTGGCCAAAAGAATACTACCCCCCTCTACTGGTCAGTAAACGGACATATTTTTATTCTTCTCTGAATTCCTAAGTTGCTCACAGATGAAAGTTTTTTTTTTGTTTGTTTGGAAAGGGGAGTAGAACATTTAATATATTTTTCCTGAGGTTACACCAAAAGCTCGGAATACAATATTTATGAAAACGTCTGAAATGTCACAAGGAGGTTTTCATTTCCTTGTCCTTCCCCAAACAGTTTTATAAATGCTGTAAAAGAAAAGAAAAAATCAGACTGGGGCCTGATGGCTAAATCTGATGTTGTGGAGTGTTGGCCTTGGCTTTGGGGAGAGAAAAAAGAAATATAAGAAGAACCACGGTAGCAATGTAC
Source organism: Alosa pseudoharengus (assembly GCF_046254945.1). Taxonomy (NCBI): domain Eukaryota; kingdom Metazoa; phylum Chordata; class Actinopteri; order Clupeiformes; family Clupeidae; genus Alosa; species Alosa pseudoharengus. Next base: position 17,279,505 of record NW_027468587.1, on the reverse strand, counting down.
CCAAAACACCATGTCGCCATGGCTACAGAAGCTGTATGTGCTGCCTTGCTCATGGGAGTATTTTTAGAAATCAAGCTACTGGTCTTGAATGACTGGGTGGGTATCTCCCTACAACAGAAATTCCCTCCACATCCTAGGAAAGGAGTGACACCAAATCTACTGACACACTGATAAAGTACATGAACTAATCTACTATATATAATGAGCTACAGCATAGATAATTAGATGTTTACATGACCTCAGTATTTCCAGTAATATTATGCAAACTGCTGACTTACATCTCAGACTGGTGTATGAACAACAGTTTGACTAACTAGCCACTAGATGGCGATACAATGCATAAAGCAGTGTTTACAAAGTACTTACTCTATTCCTTGTTTTGTTCAGCTTATAACCTATTGCTAGCCCTGGCAGCAAATGTAATTTGCTGCCGCTAGGGGCGCGTCTAGATTTGTCACATAAATCATTCGTAGTAAACTCCCACTTTAGTATAACTACATTCTTGAATCAATATGCAAGCATATACATCCATGCCACACCTAACCCACCCATATGACTATGTGTTGAAATCATCAGGAAGTACAAATGACTCAAGCTGAAAAGTGCAATCCTTTCCCAGTAAAACACCCCTGCCTAACTGCCTAAGCTGGTACGTCACACATACAACCATAAAATCTCACTCTGGCACTGTGTCCACATATAGTGGTTCCCTTCACAGTCTTCTAAAATATAAAATAATATGCTAGGTCTATGCATAAAAACTAAAGTTAGCTTTATAGTGGACAGCACTATAGTTCCGGGCTCTTCAACTTCCTTCTTCACTGAGTTTTGTCGACAGCTAAAACACCTACATGATGGAAAAGGCACATCTACAGATGCATTGTATGTTTAGCACTTTTCTTTACACTCTATTGCTGACTTGGTATCTGGGAACAACTGGCCAAGTCAAGTTGACGGTTCTCATAACATCTTGCCAAAGGACTACAGTAGAAAATTAGCCGGCTGGCTAACACTGGCACATTTTACAAAAATGTTAATGAATGTGTGTTGTCCTTATAAATAAATACATAAATTAAATGGCACAGTCTGAACATACCTGACTGGCCTCAACTGCATGGGAGTCATTTGAGAGTTGGTTAAAACAGAGGCCTCTCAGGGCCCCAGGATTAGACATGACGCAGCTGGAAGCAATCAAAGAAACTTCCCCTTCAAGACATGGACCCCAGTCTAGGACATTTAGCAAATGCTGTGTCGCCTCTCTGAATAACAGCATCCGACTCTTTTTTTCGCTATGTTTGCCCTTCCTGTCTATACAAATCCTAGAGTTATGATTACCTTGACTATGTTGACAGCATGGTAATTGAATCTTTGTTGGTGTGTTTAAATATTTTTGTTCATACCATGGATTGGTTTCAATATTGCATCGTTGTTGTTGTGTTTGACTATCTTTGTTTATACCATGGCTTCGTTTCTACAGTAGGTTGGTGTGTTTAAATATTTTTGTTGAGACCATGGTTTGGTTTCTACATTGTGACACCACATCATTGAGGCTGTCAATTAATTTTTGATATTTGGACAATTGGCCTAAGTAGTTTATAACTGCCTTGTTCAAATACACTTAATTTTAAGGCAGGGTAACTTATTTTTTTGATTTGTTTACATGTTTGCTTTTTTGTTTAAGTTGTACGTGCATAACTGTAAAATTGTGTTTATTGCTCTTGTAAATAGCATTAAACATTGAAAAGAGACACACATGCCATTGTTATTGCATGTGATCTTTCAGAGCACCCCCTTCTGGCCTGAACTCCGCCTCCACTACACACTGCCACTCACCTGTGCAGCACATCTTCCTGAAAAGCCATTCAGTCCTTTCCCCACGGCTAATCTCGTGTAAATAATTTTCCCGTTCATGATATGTACCGATTTTACATATTTCATAAAATGCATCGCTTGGAGATGAGGATGTTCCAGTCGCCATATTCCATGTGACTGTCGCTTTCATGGATCAGCAGGTTTAAAAGCAGGAAAACATGCTCACATGAGATAGAATGAGGAAAGAACAGAGTAACCAATTACAGATCCAAGTCCAAGTCACAGCCCATTACAGACCTTTCAGCCTTTTACACATCTAAGCCCCACCCATATCATTTAACTGTAATGCAAATATCCTCTATAACGGGGCTCCTCTCACTCACTTCAGGCTAAACCTGCTTGGCACTGTGACAGCATTCTTAAAAGGAATATTGGCTAGCATATTCAGTATAAGTATATATACTCTTTTGATCCCGTGAGGGAAATTTGGTCTCTGCATTTATCCCAATCCGTGAATTAGTGAAACACACACAGCACACAGTGTACACACAGTGAGGTGAAGCACACACTAATCCCGGCGCAGTGAGCTGCCTGCATCAACAGCGGCACTCGGGGAGCAGTGAGGGGTTAGGTGCCTTGCTCAAGGCTGCTACACGCCACGGCTGCTACACGGCTGCATCAGTTATGTTTTGCTAATTATTCTTAATTTACATGTTTGTACACTGTGTAGGCTACTTGGATTGTTGTTAAGACTTCATACGTAAAATGTTAACAGCATAAAAAACATTTAAATGTTCTACAAAAATTACTTGAAAACAGAAATATAGTGTCCGGAAGACTTGTAAACCCTGCCTTACTAACAGTTATGACAGCCTACTATGCTACGGCACTATGAAATGATCATTAAAGAGATTTATAATAGTGTACAACTGATCAAAGAATGCTCCTAGGGTCAACCTCTTTGACAGAACTGCTCTTGCCATCCGACAGCATTTTCTCCAGAGACCAGTGATAGACCCCAATGCGCCCATATTCAAAATCAGTTCCGAAACCACATTCAAAGTCCATATGCACTGCATTGGCTTTTTAATCATCTTAAACTCTTGAACTGCCGCACCATAAAAAACGTCACACAATCTTTCTTTTTGCCATTTTAGCACAGCTCCTGATAAGAGGTGTAGACGACACTAACTGTGGTACCTTTTGTTAACATCAAACGAGATGAACGGAGCATGTTATTAACCTTAGCTTGTCATTGCAACAGTGTTGCTTACTGTATGATCTACAGTAAATGCTACTCAGTTCCTATACACATCAAAGACAGTGAGAACCCACAACAGTAATTCTTCACATTTAAAGATAAAACAGCTTTGACAAAAGAGAGAGTCGCTTGTGTGCCTTTGTGAGAGTGAGTGTCTGAGAACTCTGTGATCGCTTGTTCTAAGGTAAAGTGAACTCCCTGGATTTGAGACTCGACATTTTGTATAAGGAGCAGCTGGTGTGACACTGGATCATTTTGTGCCTTTACTACACTGCACATGGAATCATCCTCGAGGTAAACAGTCGCATAATTCACAGTTTGGTCTTTACTCAACCGTTCGTGATACCAATCTGTGTGTGTACAGTATGTGTGTGTGTATGTGTGTGTGTGTGTGTTTAAGCCTCATTATTCGCGTCCCCTGCCTATAAACCCAAAGCAAATATTGACAAGAAAGAGGGACCATCCATTGAATGAATATTCAATAAGACGGACAAAAGGTCACCAGTGAAGAATAGCCAAGCGTAGAATGTGGGGACCTTTTGGGCGAGAATACAACTTCTTGTTTGCTCAAAAAGTAATAGAACTGTGCGCTATGTACAGTGCAAGAGTCTAGAATTATCTAATAAGCAACAGCACTCTTGAAGGAAGGCAATTACAACATTTAAAAGTTATTTATTGGTATTTTATACTGTATTGCATTTTTATATCATAACAAAGGAAACAAGCTAAGCTTATACAAGTGTGCCAGAGGAAACAGTCTTGTCTGTTTGTCTAAAATCATCATGGATGTCACTTGGCTAAGTGGAAAGCCCTCATCTCTGTCTTGGAATGTTGCATGCAACACTGTTTCCAACCATTCTGTTTTGGTAAATATTAATGATCGTAGCACATTGGAATATGATCCGTGCCTTGAGTCCTCCTCTAACATCACATTAAACGTTCACGTGCATGGCGCTTACTGTATGCCAATCTGCTGAGAAAGCAGATCTCAGATGGTGAACAGTCAGAAAACATGTTTTGGGGATAAATAAATACCTGATTTACATAACAAATAAAAGCAATTCCACTTTACATGTGGATTTAGACTGGACAAATTTAGTAGTGGACGTTTGGATATTGTTGCGCACAACTGTGCTGGATGGTAAGGACCCCAATGGCAGACGCCAAGAGGTAAAAATAAACTCTGAGCGGTGGGCCGGATGCGTACCCTCTCTCCCAGTGAAATACAGCCTCAGAGACACAGACTGTCCCATGATGGCCATTACGACCCCACTGTTCTCTGGCCAGCGCCAATGCCAGATCTATCTAAAACCCCAAAGGACATTAAAACTCATCCAAAACCAACACTTAGACAGTAGTAGAAGTGTTGTGTCGGAATGATTTACTCTCCCCCGAGTGGACACCAAATCTGTTCTGTGTTTGTCCTGAGTTTCTGGAACTTTCCGTTCCAAAGTTCTTTTTTTTTTCTTTTTGCTGTACCATAGTGTGTAGAATTTACAGTCACTGTGGTGAGTGAAATCTTGGTATCATGTGGACATTTTTTGTCCTTGGGAAAATAAAGGAAAGGTGAAGCTTCATAAAACTCTACATGGCTGTAAACTCAGGAGAATTTGCCAGGAGTGTGTCCAAGAAATATATGAGCAGTTCACACATTCTGATTATGTAATGGTCCATTAATGGTCCCTATTTCTTTCCTTGGGGAAAGAAGCTGACTGTATAGTCAACTCTAATGGTATAACCAGGAACATACAGAAGATAACATCCACTAATCTTTCAGCTTTGGAATAGAGATATCATCCCAAAATTATAAACTATGAACTATAAAATCAAAACGTTATACTTCCAATACAGTATACGGGTGATTCTCCAACTATGGTACTTTTTGGACCTGAACATTTTCAGAAAATGAAAATTTTTTAATTAAAATATTACTGGCATAATTTGTTTCCCCAGTATGCCTAGATACCTGCCCTGAAGTTGGCTGTACTGATTTTTATGGAAAAATATGTATTTTTTGACATTTTTCCAGACAATGGCAAAAGCAATGGTCATTTCCACAACCGAACAAAAACAAGCCAACCTGTCTACCTATCACTACCATGGAGACAGATGTGGAAAAGACGGTCGTGGAAATGACATTTTCCCACTTTCCCTCTAATATCTCATGTTTGACTAGCCTGTTAGTGTTAGTTTTAGAGTTAGCATTAAATAATCTCAAATTACACCTAATGAAATGGTAAAAATCCAGAATTTTTCCCATCGGAATGAATTATGAACGGTTCAGAAATGACGTACAATAAACATACTCGCGGTATTTCTCATATTTACCTTGATATATCTCCTATGTATTAACCTCTGCTGGGATCATTCTTTCATTCAGCCATGTGGATCCCTCTGGAGTGTCAGTTGCTATGGTTAATGAGTATACAAATCTAGAATACTGAGCCTGGGATTGCATTTTATGCAGAGGTGTGGAAATGACGGTGAACCCAAGGGACAAGTGTTTAACATGTTTAAAATATGCCAAATCGAAAAGAAATATAAAAACAAATAGTAGATTTCAATGAATTGGGTTATAATGCATACTTTCTGTTTGAATTTAAAATTATATCAGTATTAGATTTTAAGTGAGATAAGGTCGAAGACCCAAAGTCTGGCCTAGGGACAGAGGCAAAATAGTAAAAAACGCATATAAAATGTCTTATATTTTATAAAAAACAACAAAATTGAACAATGATTTTTTATATATAGGTTCCCCTAAATATGTAGTAAGTGTGAAAAAAATAAAAAAGTAGAAATGTTTTTTATTTTTTTAAATATATGTCAAGGACAGAAAAAGTACCATAGTTGGAGAATCACCCACACAGGCATAGCTTACACTTACATTAACAATGTCTATGTAGTGAACTATTGCTGGTATGGTTGTGAAACTTGAGTGAAGGGTGATAGTGCATGTCCCATCATGCTTAACCCTCAAGATATGAACCAAGACCCAGGTGTCCTGCAGGATGCCTTGCTCTCTCGGTCTCACCCAAAACTAAAGACTTTCCAGGTAGAGCAGTTAAACAGGACTGCATACTAGGGCTGTAACGATTTACGATTCGAAACCGAAATCGCGACATTCATATTCACGATACTGTGTCGCGGTGTGAAAAGGTAGAATCGCGACACACCCTTTCTAGTGTTTCACGCAGTGCTTTGCAGCTTATGCAGCCGCAAAAGCAACCCACAACTCCCGCTTTACTTATCGGTAGCCTACGTTGTCCAAAAACAAATAAATAAATAAATAATAATTTCATACCTCTCCTTGCTTTCATTGTAGACTATGTGTGCAACTTTACCAAACAGTATAGAAGTAAACCCCCTCTCCTTGCCCCGCTCTCTCTCGCGCTCCCTCTCACTCTCCCTCCCTCTCCTGCTCAATGAACACGCGCGACTTTAAAACATTCACAATCGTGAAAGCAAGGACGCATAGACGACTAGCTAAATTACTATTAAATCCGCTTAGCATCATTAGCATGCTGCACATATTTGTTTAAAACTCTTGCATTGAAGTTGACTGATCATCTCAATACCAACGTTTCCCAAAAGGGCCTGTCCCAAGGAGAACAAGTATTAGCCTACCTTGAAACTTAAACACACATGGGGAAACTGAACAGTCCAATCAGTAGACTATGATAGGCTAAGCTATATGCTACTTTGTTTACAATATTTCCAGGCTTCAACCAGACAGCTGAATTAAAAAAAAAAAATAGTAGGCCTAGGCTATAGACTAATCTGCATAAAGTGTGCTGTCATAAATATCAGTCATTCAGAAAAAATAATTTTATACCAGGATATAAAATAATAGATATATTATATTGTAATCCTCTGGTGTTCTAAGGGAGGCTATTAAAATGTTATTTAATAAAATGTCTAGCCCCCCCCCCCCAAAAAAAAGGGGGAAAAAAGAAAAATTTCATTATTGATAATTGGTGATTAGCCTTATTTATTTATTTATTTATTTATTTTTATTTATTTTTTTTTGGGGGGGGGGGTTTGAGGTCTGTTGTGTGATGTTGGTTTTCTGCTTAGATTATCTCTATTACCGTTAGGAAATGTCATTTTGTCTTCTAGTTGATTTCTTTGTGAAAAAGAGGTCTGAAGCTGATGACACACAAGGCAACTTTTTGAGCAATGCTGCTGTACATTCCAGAGTTTTACTGATCAGGCACGTTGCCAATGATGTTAGACATTTCCCTCCACTTCCTGGAGAACATGAAAAACATCAGTAAGCAAATTATTATGGTCATACAAATAGAACATGTGGAACCAGTTATGTGGTTTCCCACCAACATTGCACAAAAAAGTTGCCTGATCATCCCCTTTCGATGTTACTTCTCCTAATTTCAAAATTAAAAGTCAATATGGTCACATCATCTAAGTGAAGACCTCACTGAAGATCAGGAAAAGTCTATATGGTCACATCATCTAAGTGAAGACCTCACTGAAGATCAGGCAACACCTGTGGCTTTCTCTTATCTCTGCATCTCTCAGCCATGTGAAGTTCATCTTGAGCGAATACTGTTTGTCTGCCTTGCCGTACTCAATGAGGAAAGATTATCATTCCATTCATTACCAGACACACTTGAGACAACATGTTCAGTCTCTCATTCAACTGGAGCCAAATAACACAATAACATTACCAGGCTAAAAAAAAAAAAACTGTTGCCAGACAAGTTTAAACGTCATGTTCACATTCATCCCCACAAACCTAAACTTAAAGCTACATCCAAAGTTTTGGGGTCCTCTCTGACAGGACACATAAGCTACAAGCTTTTTCTCTGGCATTGCCGGCGATCACGGAACATGGCAACATGAAACCTGCTAGATCAGAGGTCTGTGCTCCCTGGAAATAATGAGTTAAGCCTATTGCAGCTGCAGAAAGGTCAGACACTTGACAAACGTGGCTCAGGCATGGAGTCAGAACCAGTCCAGTGCAGACAGAGGTAGACATACAGGACGGTGGGTGGGGTGCAGATAAACTGGCTGATAGGGATTCAGTCACCACTTTGCTATGGTCCTGACCTTAAACATCCATCTGTTTTAAGGCAGGGGCGTAGAGCACATAAACTAGACAGGAAAATCCCCTTTATTTCTATTCAATCTACAGTATGCTATTGGCAGATATCAGCTGAGAAGTGATATCCTTTCTATTAAATCCATACTTTTGCCAGCTGACAAGTGAGCACATAAACAGTATGTGTACGATCCACCATTGCATGTGCTAATATTGACTAAAAGGGAGAGCTAGAATAATGTATCTGCAAACATCTGGCGTGGAAAACAACAGCAGATGGCAGGCACATGGATCAAACAGTGCAAAAAGCTCTCTGATAACAGGCAGAGGAGGATAGCTATCTCTTGGATATGAGAGTCCTGCAGCCACTCCTCTTTCCAACCACCTGACCATCCAGGACTCAAAGACTTAATCTCAGTCCCTTGAGAGTAAAACACACACACACACACACACACACACACACACACACACACACACACACACACACACACACACACACACTCACAGGGAGAAAGCAGTGAGAAGACCAGCACACTGCAAACCTAACCTTTAAAACTATGCTCTGCACTGAAGGTGACCTGGACTCTACCTCATACAGGAATACAAACAGAAAGACGCCAACCCTCCCTCAACCTCCACCTCTCCCCAAACAAGATGTCCTACCTTGTCTCCGGTACGTCCGTGAGCACCACACAGCTAGCAGGGTGACAGCGTGCCCCAAAACCACCAGGGCGGGGAGCACGTTTTCAGGGGGGCTTGCCGGCATTAGGAGCAAGATAAGACCCGAGAGGAGACTGACCGCAGCGACAGGTGGGATGGCATGGGGTGAATGGGGTGGGGTGGGGTGAAAGGGGTGGGGTGGGGTGGGATGGGTTGTGGGTAGTAGGGGGTGGGTGGCGGTGGTGAGAGGAGGTTGTAGCGCGAGGAACGTCTGCGAGTGAAGAGGGGTTGGGCTCCGACCCTTTTTAAAAAAAGACTGGCAGCTAGAGTTCCCTACAGCTGGACGAGCAAAATGTGAAAAAGACGGAGTCCACACACGCACTCTCACAACCACACATACACCCACAACCACACTCCTTGTGTGCTACTCTCTTACTTCAGGGAAGAGAAGAAGCTCACCTACACTCCCACTTGTGATGGAATTCAAACACTCCCTGTTTCTTTCACCTACTGTAGTAACTTGGCCACACATGATGAACGGCAACATGGCTTTGCAAATAATGACCAAAGACCACCACGATTGCCTCTGCCGTTTCCGATAACACAGGGGATCCTTGCTTCACTCTGTCAGTCATGGCTGTAAACGCTACCTCCTCCTTGACATCCATCTTGAAGTATTTGGAAACCTCTTGTTTATGTCCTCATATTCTATCAGCATTGGTCGTATCCAAGATGAGGAACACAGCTAACACCAACTGTGGCTTTGCTTTTATTTGTAGGCACTTGTTTTTATTTGTATCACTGTATATCATTAATAGTTTTATTAAGAGTTTTTGTCTATCACCACTTACACAACAGCCTGAAATTTGCTTAGAAGAAGTAGAAAAAAAGAAGCAATTCTTGTTTTCAAAGGGTGGAGCTGGCAAGGTATTTTTCAAGGGAAGCCAAAACCAGTTTTAAGCCAAAAGAAATTTGGATATGGGTCTAATAATTTTCTTCCTTACCTTTTTGTTTTCGTAACTGAACTGTGCCCAAAATTGCTCTCTTTCAATTAAGAATTAATTGTTCACTGATAACAGTAAAAGTGTATCAACAAAATTGGCATTCAATTTAATATAACACTTTCCTCTTTCTCACATTCAAACTAGAGTGAAGTTTAAGTGACATAGCAAAGATTGGCATGACCACCCAAATCTCTGTCATCGCCAGTACATCTATTCCAGGTTTATGAGGTGTATCTTCATTTATTTATACCAGTACATTTACGTGGCTTCTGGAAAGACTCTCTGCGGTTGCACAACCTGAGCAAGGTTTTACCACCAAACAAACATGACCCTTCCTCCCTCCCTCACCACCCAGAGACCCGGACACGTCAACATCAAACAACTTGACTTGAAAGACTCTGACCAGGACCTTCCTTGGTCGCATGCTGTAACACAGGTGTGAGAGTTCTATGGATTTTACACAAATAGCGCAGCAGCACAGGCACTGAGCAGAGGCTCTCTGTGGTAACCCCCTAATTCTCAGACTCTCGTTCAACTTTGTCATGGTGCCACAGCTGTCAATCACGTCTGGTAAACACATAGCCACAGCCCAAACCAGCGGAGGAGGGGGACTTCGGGCAGACACCGACACAGGCAACTGGACAAGAGACCTAGCTCTCCGGAAAAGCAGTGTTTTTAAAATAAGCCGCAGCACATATCATGCGTCCACCATAGTGAGAACAGGTTTAAAAATGGAATAGAATTTCAGTACGGGTGCCCGAAGGTCGTGGATGTGTGAATGTGAGCATGTGTGTGTGTTAGTGAGAGAGAGAGAGAGAGAGTGAGTGGAAAGCGTCTCCCTTCCTCTCTGTAGCACAGCAACATTTCTCGCGCCGCGTCTGCCAAAACCACGCGCCGAACAGCCACACACAGAGACACACGCTCGCCGACAGACAAAACAAGACACTCTGCCCGAAGAACCGTCCGACCTTACCGGGTATAATCTTCATCTAGGTGCCGTGTTGAACCTGGAGACACCGCAGGTCACGAAGGAGAGACGGAGGAGCGGTCAGGGAGAGAGTGACACAGTAGGGGATATGAGGGGAGAGGAGAGGCACACTCGTTTGTTTGCTACGAGCTGCCCTGTTTCGTCCCCTTCTTAATTTTGACAGCCCGTGCCTGCTGCTTGGATATGTCAGCTGGCTCCCTGGTGGCTTCGTAATTAGCCAGCAGAGAGCGGGGGTGGGTGGGTGTGTGTGTGGGGGGGGGTCCTGCCTTGAGAGTGGGGGAGTGGGTCTGGGAAGGGGAGGGGAGGGTGAGTGCGGGTGGGGGGTGGTGCATAGGGGTATTAGAGCATGCAGGGAGATATAAATATCTTGCGGGCCGGACTGGTCATGGTGTCACAGTTAGAAGCTGATGAAACTGCCCTGGCGTCGGCTGGGTTGCTGCCACTCTAGGCCAGAGAGAGGCAGGCTTTTCCCCCAGATGAAAGTGCTATTCTGTCCCGATGAGATCACAGAACCCCGGCCTTATACTGAGATTTAGATAGATGTTTGTCATTCTGAGTGTGGACACACTATATACAGACTATAGTCCCAGAGTCAGAAATCTATATATATGTTAAAAACCATATACAGTATGTATTCTCATAAACCTTACCTAAGTGAATGAAGTAAAGGTTGATTCAAAATATTTTTTTTTTTTTTAGCTTGAGCAATAGTGTTGATCTAGCCAATCCCACAGTGTTCCACTAGAATAACCAGTATCCTAAAACATATATAAACTCCACCAAAGATGTTAATTCAACATTATACTTTTACATGAAGTCATGAGTCAAACGCAGAAAGTAGAAAACCAAACAACTCCCCCGACTGCCTCCATGTCCTCCAGCCAAATAACATCTTGTACCCTGACAAAAGTCATAAAGTGAAATCTGACCAACACATAAATTACACACACGACCAAGTGAACAGAGAGCAACCAACCTGCCAGGCGCTCAGCCCAACACAAACAGCCCACTCTGAACAGGTGGTGCTCAACTAGTTTTACGCTGGCTAAAACAAAAACAGCCAGAGGCCTGGGGAAAATAAAACAAGGAACTGAATGACATTATACAGCATACAGTACTGAGGTATGAGCATAGAGCAGGGTAGGGGAATGGACGCGAATGGATTACTGAGTAGCTCAGTCCGCTGGTGGTCTAGTTGGAAAATCTGAGCACAGGTCTCTAAATGCCAGTAAACACATTTATTTTTCTTGCAGGACAGATAGCTGGGATGGCTGGCATGGCTAAAGCTCCCAGTCTCCATAACCTATGGCACCCTCACACTTCGGGGACCCCACAAGACGCAAAGCACCCCTATATATATATAGCATGTTTTGCATTGCTGTGTTATTTTTGCTCCACAAATTACAATTGTGACTTATGGTGCTGACAGAATATCCACTTTTGTGCCTGATTTTTTCCCCCCTGCTGTGTATATACACTATGCTCCACTGTGTCTGTTTCTGAAGCTAGGAGTCTGGGATACGTGGGGCACCTTTCAGAGCAGTGTCGCTGGTAACCACATAATCAGTTCCATGCTTTCTGATCAAACGATCATGGAACATTGCCTTCTAATGTGATGATTAAACCTGTATGCCCTGAGGATGGTCGTCTGACCGAAAGCTTGTTGGTGAATACTCTTGCAAAGGATTTAAGTGTGCAGACAGTTCATTTTGAGATTTTCAGTTTTCGTTTGTCTAACACCTTTTTGATCGTGAGTGCGGTGTAACTCCTCCATAAACCTGTTTGCCCCAAATCATTGGGAGCATACCAGAACAACAATACTCAGTTACAGAGCTGAGTTAACATTGTTAAAAAAGTTGCCTTGTGACTTATCAGCTTAAATGGACTAACTTGTGAAGCTTTCTTAGAAACACTTGGCACAGCATGAACGCTTTGGACTTTATATGCACAACTGCCTAAGAGCCAAGGCATTCACCATCCAATCCAAAAGACACCTGCACTATAAGGGCCACTTCATGGTGCAAAAATAGTCACAGCCATCTAGATGGGGTTCTTCCTCCTGCAAAGTTAAACTGGGCCGGTCTAAAAACTGTCGGGGAATTGCTGAATTAGGAACCAGAGTGGGGAAGAAGCGGCAGTCGTCTCGCTTAACTTAACGAAGTGGAGGTGGCAAATGGTGTGACACACGCAAGTCATCTGAGCATGTGCAAAGGTCAGTGGTGGGGGGTGGAAGGGTGGAAAGGTGGGAGGGGGTGTGTTTCCGTGAGTTGATGTGCATTCCTGTACATCATCAAAGGGAATGCCTGGGGAATCCATAGGCATGAGGAGGATATGTCAGGCTGCCAAAAAAAGGCCGTGTCAACTTTATGAGAACAACTTCCCCAGCTTTGTGCTTTACAGGTGCCCTCATTCGAATATTTGTTGGGCTTCACCAAGGCAGATTAAAATCTAATAAGAGAAAGCCTCTCTCACCACAAGACATCACATGGCTGTGTGGTTCCATCACGCGAGTCTATGCCCTGAACGCTTGCCATGCAGAGTGACATTCATACAAGCCTTTCAATACCCACACAACTGCTGGGGACCTGGGGTCCTCCAAAGGGCTGGAGGCTGGAGGCAGCCTGTCTGAAGCATGAATTCACGACAGAGAGCATGTGCTTCGCCATACATCTCCACTTGGACTCTCAAGGCTCAAGGCTCTCCTTTACTACTGTACACGGAGTCCTCCAAAGAGACTGACTGACCAGCCGGCACTCATTATGCTGCAGTGAGAACTATAATCAAAACTGGTTCCAGCAGCTTTTCTGTCTCCCAAGCCAAAGCCAGAGGCACGCACTGGCAGGCAAAATGAAAAGACACTCACAAGGCTAGCAAAATGAAAAGAGGAAGAGAGAGAAAGAGAGAGAGAGAAAGAGAAAGAGAGAGAGAGAGAGAGAGAGAGAAGGGGAATGTCCAAAGGCCAGACAATCCTGCTATTTTTTATCTATTTGAACACAATAAACATCCTCTAACCATGTACTAATGTTTGTGGCTACCAATTGCCCCCACAATCTACACTGCAACTGCAACAATGTGTTTATGAAATCAACCCTGGGTGAAAATGGCATATCAGTTCCGGGTAAAGGATTTCTATCACAACCATCTGAGTGGGATTGTTTAAGGCGTCCACCTGTTTACCACACGATTCCCACGGGCGATGGGCACGAGCTGGGACACGAGGGGTCGGCATGCTCTTGCTCGCACACCAACACCTGGGCCCAGATTTCTGGTGTCGCTTTCACAGAACTCACGGGTGTGAAGGCACAACAAAAGCTATAGATAGTGTGTGTGTGTGTGTGTGTGTGTCAGAGAGAACTGAAGTCTCTTCTTATGTTCTTTTTTTTTCACACTGAGAAAGGTCACACTCATAATAAGCTTTGGCTTTCTTGAGCCGGGTCCAGAGTGTGAGTCATGCACAGCACCACAATCATATGCCATGAGAGGAGTGCAGGGACACTGAGGCACCAGTGGTCTGGTATTGAATTAGGCGAAACATGGTGGAATGAGTGGAGAGAACGAGAGAGAACGAAATGGCACGACCAACGTAGGAAAGATGGCGCGGCATGATGACCCCATCGGTATGAGGCTGCGGGGGCGTTTCTTCAAGAGCCGCCCTGTGACACCACACATCACACATACACAAATACATGCCTTTGGATTACTAGGGGCATAACACACTTTGACGTTGTGTTGTTCCTAAGGTATCGCATTACAGCTTGGCCCACATGGGCGTAGCTTTGAACTAGATATTACTCATTACCATTTACACATAATCACATCCATTTCTCATTTGAGTGTTTGAAAGGTAATTACTGTGTTCCCAGTCATAAATTATGTGCAAGAATATGTGATTGTTTTATTGGACAAAATGATATAACACTTGTTCAATTGTGTTTGAAAAAACACAAAATAGACAAAAATCTCTTAGCTTGCTACCCAAATGAACATTCCTGTCTGTTTCTGCTTAGACCTCTTACACCCAGCAGCTTTGAGGAGCAGACATTACCTCACAGAGTCTGGGCGTCTGAATATTACTGTGCAGGAGGGGGCGCCAGGGAGTTGGCTTTGAGCACAGCATGGAGTGAGTGCACAAAAGGTAGTCACTGGACCAAAGCTGAAGGTTGATCTCTTTGATTCAGAGTGAGAGAATTGTCTGATCTTTTTGTGAAGTTACGGAACAAATAATGGGCACTACAGAATAACCCACAGAATAAAAAGGCTCATCTTTGTTACAGAACTCCCAAGAATGACTCGTATCCTCTGAGGGAAAAAAAAATATTACAACCTGTGAAATCAACAGACACGCCCTGTAAACGCTGCCAAATCCAGATACACCCAGAGAACTGCGAGCCAAACATCACCTCTGTCTGACAGCCTGAAAACAACACACATGGGGCCTGCTCTGCCACTATTCAAACAAGATGCAAAATTGCATTTCAACCGTCTGACATTCAGAAACTTGACAAATGCTGCATACAGACCTCCAGAATCTCCACATGAAATGCATGTGTCAGAGAGCACATGGTTTTTTGAAAATGAAAACACCATGGAATGGGATGGGATGCGTGAGTGTTTTTGCTCTCTCTGAAGCCAAACACAGCAGAAGAGACTGCTGCCAACACACATTCCGGAGTGTTCCATTGCTCAATCTGGTACAAAAGCGAAGGCAGGCACTGGGTATGAATTAGCGTGGGTGAGTGTGTGAGGGAGTGTGTGTGTGTGTGTGTGTGTGTGAGTGGGGGTGTGATTGCCCTTATCTTTGGCATGCTCCATTGCATAATCTCTGCAGCCACACGAGCAACGCTTTCAAGTGGACCTCGGAGATGGACACCAGAAACCCGAAACCACAGAGCGGAGGGAAAAATCCTGCATGCTTCCTGTTTTAAACACAGATTCTAGAAAAATACAATGGAATGGGGCCCTTTCTCCACTGCCTGGTTCATTTTCTCATTTCCTCTTGCCATTTGACTCCTCTCCTGAGAGAGTGACAGGAGATGCACCTCGATTGGGGCCACCACCCATCTGACTGACAGGCTCAATCATCTCAGGCATGAGGTGTGTGTGTGTGTGTGTGGGGTGGGGGGCAAGCACAACAAAGATAGATCACTCCACCACGCATTGTGACCAGAGCCCGATGGTAAACGGCATTTATTTCCACAGAGCTGGAATTCCCCAGTTCCGCACCGTTGTTTTGGAAATGTGAAATCATGCTGTAAATCTTAAGGAGTTACAAGTCTGTCAGATATGTGCAGTGGTGCGTCTGCTATGCTCTGCTTCTCACTCTTGACTCGATTAAGAGCTTTCAGGGAGTGGCTGTGGTGGGAATCGAAGCCAATTTGCAAATTTTTAGTGAAACACACTTGTGGGCTGTTTTCATTCACGCCTAAATAGTTTGAACCTGACTAACAGGGATGATTGTTTCAGAAAAGTTCCATGGAAAATGATGGGATTTGCAGGCAGTCGTTGGATGACTAACTGACTGCTTTCTCACAAGTTCACAGCAAAACATTTCAATTACATGTTTGTGCTGCTATGGGCTTGGCTCACTATGGTCAAAGAGCTCTAAAGACGAAGACAAAGAACTCTAAAGAGCATTTAAAACTTAGAGACAACTTTCAGACAACAGACAGACAGCATCAAAATCCCCTAACAAGTTTGTTTGTTTTAAATACAAACAAGATGAGCCATTTGCTTCTGTTTCTGTTCTGCACTTGTGAAAACACGTGGTCACTAACCATAACACACCAAATGCCAACTCCATAACGGGCAGTGCACCATTCACCTTGACACTCCCCCCCTGAGCAAACACTCCCAGAAATGGCCCTAGCAACGGCTTCAGTGACATCACAGGTGCAGGACGGGAAGAGGAGAAGGGAGGAAAGAGAGAGAGTGAAAGAGATGAGAGGGGAAACGGAACTGGAACATTCTCAAACCTTCCTGGAAGTTCGGAAAGGTCTTCTCCTCTGGCTCGTCCAGGGAATGGTCCCATTCGTCTGGAGAACCAGCCCGCTGTTCAGCCATGGCCCCACCGGCCAGCAAGGCTCTCTCCATGGCCAGCTGCTCCAAGACATCATAGTCCAGGTCATCGCTCTCGGCTACGGGGGCCGACGGCACAGGCGGTGACCCTGGCGCTGTCGGGCTGCCAATCTGCTGCACCTCGATCACCTCCTCCACAACAACTATCTTCTTTCTCATGGTGCCGTCGGTGTCGGCGTCTGCGTCTGTCTCTGCCTCGACTTTACGCTTCTCTGCTTCGGAGCTCTCTCCCTTTGGCTGTGGTTTAGCAGCAGCAGCAGATGGGAGCTCACTGACGGCGATGACAGGCGGTGGTGGCGCTGACTGCAGATCCTTGCCCTGCTCGGAGGCCTGGGTATGGGAGAGCCTTTCCTCCCTCTCTCCTCTCTCAGGCTCTGCTGTAGCAGCAGCGGCAGCGAGAACGGCTGTGTGTTGTGCAACACTGGGAGGCTCCCCTTGCTCGTCGCGGGGGCTGGTCTTGTGAGCTGAGCCTGTTGCTGTTGTTGCTGCTGACGCTAGAGCTGCTGCGGGTGCTTTCCTCACAGAGGAGGATGTTTCCGCTCTCAGGACCTCCCGCTCGATTTTTTCTGCCCCATTCGTGGCTAGCTCCACCTCCCCTTTGTCTGCCGGGGCTTCGGTCTGCACAGCTGCTGCCGGACAGATTTCCTCAGGGCACATTCCTTCTGAAGGTATCTGCGGAGGGTCATTTGTCATTGTCGAACCTCGGGCTTTGGAAGACTCCACCTTTGTTGCCTTTTGCTCCACCACTACAGGTGGAGGAGTTGGGAGTGTCTCCTCAACAGGAGGAGCCGTTTGTTTTTGCTTTTTCTTTTTTGATTTCGAAACCTTTGGAGTAACATCACTCACAGCCTCAGCCTCGGGGGGAATATCAGCTGGTTTTCGTGGAGGTGGTGATAATTGAACGGGAGACGCTTCAGACTTGGCAGCCTCCTCGTGTTTCTTCAATTCAACTTTAACACTCTTCTCTTCCACTGTTATTTTTTCAACACACACAGTGGGTGGTCCTGCCTTTTTAGCGGCAGATGACGCAAAGGCATCTTCTGTCGCTTTCACTTCTAGCATGGCCTCTGCCTGATGAGAGATTGCAGGTGTCATGGCAGCCTCCAGGGATAGTCCCTTTGGCCCCTGCAGGTCATGACTAGCGCTAACCTCTTTGACCTCTGCCTTCTGCTGGACAGACACTTCTGCCTGGGGCTTGGCCAATTCTACAGGAATTTGTTGGCCAACGCTGTTTTGCTGAACAGGTTTTTGCGTTATCTTCACCTCTGTTTTCTTTTTAATGCTGTCTTTAGTTTCCTTTTTCGATGCCACTACATCAGTCTTCACAGCTGCTGGGGCTGCTACATTGACCACTGCCTCTGTTGATACTTTAGGGGGATCTTCTTTAGGCCTGGCATCAGCAGTCTTCACTTTGAAGTCTTGTCGTTCAACCTTCACCACCACCTCTTTGATTTCATCAACACCGTCTGTGAGAGTTTCGGCTGGTTTAGTTGTCTTGGGTTCCTTTGCCTTGGATTCTTTGCTTTTCTTCTGCTTCTCCACCTTAGCAGAAGATTCCACCTGAGTGACTGCGGCTTGGTCTGGTTTGTTGCTGGCCGTTTGGGTGAGTTTAGCTGTTCCCTGGGGTACTGGGGCAGGCACTTCTCTTTTGGACACCCCTAATCCAACTGCTGCAGCTGTAACTGCGGCTGTGGTGGCAATTTGTGCTTGATTGGAGAAAGTCATATCAGAGAGGGCTGTTGTGCTTTTGGTAGCCTGAGTGTTACCTCTGTGGTTTCCAGACACAACCTTCTCCTGCACTGTAAACATTGAAGTTGATTTGGTACTAACAGCATCCGTCAAAGGCCTCTCGGAGGCAGTCTCCATGGTGACCCTTTTCCCATAGCCCTGTTCCACCACACGCTCAGGTTCTGGGCGAAAAGCCCGTCCATTTCTCATAGGAGGCTGAGCTTGGTTCCCAGAATTCCATGATGCATTGGGCTTCTCTTGTTCCATAGCTATTGGGCGGCCTCGGAACCGAGGGGTTCTGTCAGCTGGCATCCCTTCTTCTGCGACTCCTCCCATCCTCTTGTGCCGGTATCCTTGGCGCTCCATCAGACCTTCCTGGCTTTCCATTCCGGGCTTGGGAACGTAAGACGTTGGACCCTCCACTGACTGGACCCGGGCAGCACGTTGGGCAAGGGCCAGGGTGGCAGCTGGCCGACGTACCCTCTGGAGAGGAGTTGGCACGATCTCGGCGGGCAGGTGCAGGTATTCCCGCAGGTAAACAATGCCCTCGTTGGTGAGATACCAGTAGAAGTGCCTCCACGCAAAAGTCTCCCTCACGTACCCCCGAGACTTCAGCGAGCCCATGGCGCGGATCACCTGCAGATTCTTCACCCCAGGGACATCGGGGTGCTTGGTTTGTGGGCGCTTGTCTTTCTTGGCCACCATGACGCCATCCCGAAAAAGCAGCTCGTAGATCGCCCTCAGGTCAGCGAGGGGCATCACCATTCCAGCCACCATTGTTGCTCCTCTGTCTGTGTGCCTCAAACAAGACTGACTGACTGACTAACTATGGCAAAAACCGTGTGTGCACACACACACACACACACCGCCCGCGCGCACACAACTGCCAAAAGGGAGAATGAATTAAATAATGACCTCACTCTTTCTGTCTGCTAGAGAGTCCAGTGGCAGAGCCGGCTGCCACGTGCTTCCAATGCAATAAAAAGAATGTATGAGTGTCTGCTCTGTTCTGTCCTGTCCTGTTGTCTTCCTCTGTCCTCTTCTCTTTGAGTGTCCTTTTTTCCAAGAGCGGGAAAAATGTCGCTTCACTCTCTTCTGAAAAACTTCCTTGAGGGAAGAGCGAAGTCAAATAAACTCCAGAGACTCGAGTCGAGTTCTCTCCTTCTCTCAGCCTTCCTTGGAAGTGAACACAGTCCGGGGTAGCAGAACAGCAGTGACAGCCGAGGGAGGTGGTGAGAGAGAGCGAGTGAGGGAGGGAGGGAGAGAAGGGGGGAGGAGAGAGAGAGAATAAGGCAGAGAAAAAGAGAGGGAGCAAGAGAGTGAGACAGAGAGAGAGAGAGAGAAAGAGAGAGAGCACACAGCCCCTCCTACCTTTCCTCAGCACTAAAAAAAAAATGTTGCCCGAAATAAAATCTGAGCAGGATGACGAGAACGTGGTCGGCAAGAATGAATGAAGCTAATGAAGTAAGAACAAGTGACGTACTAAAAATAAAAGAGAGATGGAAAGAGGCCGCGAAAAGCAAAAAGCTAAGTGAGAAGCACAGCTCTGAAGAGCTCCAGCACATGCAACTCACTAACTCCTGCTGGAGACGCCTACCCCACACTAAGGCAACATGCGTAACACACCCCTCAGTGTGTGTGTGTGTGTGTGTGTGTGTGTGTGTGTGTGTGTGTGTGTGTGTGTGTGTGTGTGTCTGTCATTCAGTGGCACTGGAAGAGAGAGTAGGTTGGGCTACGGGAAGATTAGGTATGAGGAAAAAGGAGACACCCTTTTCACATACCACCCTACATGTGAAACACACCACCAGTCATTCCCTCCCCTCCCAGAGTAAACTTTCTTTACACACTACATATCGAGTGACAGGCCTGCCTCTTGCCCTGCAGACACACAGAGGATATGCTGAGAGTTGTCGCAGCGCAATCAGAGCTAGGGCTGTATAAAATACAGGCTGTATAAAATACAATACAAAGACACTAAACCAAAATCATTCTGTGTGCACATGTGCATGTGTGTGTGTGTGTGTGCGCGCATGTGTGTGTGTGTGTGTGTGTATGTGTGTGTATGTGTGCGTGTGTGTGTGTTTGCTTGTGTGTGTGTGTGTGTGTGTGTGTATGTCGTATGATGGGAATGAGGAAATATAGCTAGGTAAATAATATACCAGAATGCTTACAAAAGAATGATTACTCAGGCAAAAAACTTTTTCAACAACCAGACAGTGATAAACTGTGCCTTTGTACACATTGTCCTAGTCCTGCCGTTGGTATGGTAATAACTACATGAGCAGAAACGACTAATAATATACTAAACAAACCTTTTACTCTTCAGCCCTTTAACTCTTCAACACACACACATACACACACACACACACACACACACACACACACACACACACACACACACACACACACACACACACTCTTGGGTCACTTTCAGGACCTACTATTATGTTTAACTGCACTAAAAGAGTAGGTTAGCAATGTGACATGCAACTGCATGTGGTCATCAGGTATGGACATATTCAATGTATGCACCACAGAGAGAGAGACAAGGAACAGGGAAATAGAAGGGTTGTGGTGGGAATACTCTGAAATGACACCTATAAATGTTTGGCTGAAGTGCTTTATTTAAATGATGCAACAGGCTGAAAGCTCCCCTGCTCTCGAAGTAGACTCCTTTATGGGCTTGTGGTCTTGATATAGACTCTGAACTCAAATTGCCTCTGAGGGAGTTCGCTATATAAAGACCTGTACATTACCCCTAACCTTTCCTAGCAACCAGGAACATGATATCAGATTTCTAATGGCCGTATAATTTCTCGTCTTCCAGCATCTGTCTCTCTCTCATCTTCTGTCTATTGGTAAGTGAGAGAGAGAGGAAGGAGAGAAGAGAGAAGAGGGGGGAAAGAGGGAGAGAGAGAGAGAGAGAGAGAGGGAGAGAGAGGGAGGTAATGGGTGACTAAAGATTGTGTGGTTTTAACAGAGTGATCATGGGAACAGTGAAGGCAACATCCATACTATTTGCAAAAACCACGTTGTACTTGTAGAAAAAAAAAAGACACACGCTTCCCTTTTTCCTGTTTACTGTTTAATCACCATGGTGACAGCCATACAGAGCGGCCAGCTCCAAGAAAGCCAAATATCCTCTTCCAGAAATGTCTCAGACCATAAATATGTGCACAAGACAGCTGCTACGGACACAGTGTCACATCTCAACAGCTGCCCACATCATCACCGTACACTTCATCAAACTATGCTGAAGTACAGCACCTGAGGCCGTCAAATACACACCCAACACCACCATAAAATGCACAACCCGCACAACTTTTACCACAACCGTACACAGTGGAGTGCTCATTTAGCAATTTTGCCCAATTAAAAAAAGCTGCAGCAAGTAGCCGCCTACATAGTAAGGTAATTACAGTCTTTATTGCCCATTCAGCAACAATATGCTTGTTACCTTCTCAGTGGCACTGCCGTTATAACCGTGCCAGACGGTTACATAAGCATGTAATTAAGTGGGCTTGCTATGGGCAAGTACGCATTGTTTTAACACTGATAACTTCATGAGGGTGCATGTGCGTGATCACGTATGCGTGGACATGTTCCTGCATATGTGTGTTTCAGACCAACAGCAACATTATGTCAATATCAGACCCATGAGCATGAAAGCAAAGGGGGGAATACAGGAAGTATATATAACATCCACCACCACTCTCTCTTAGTAAACTAGGACTGCGAGAGGCAGTGTGACCTGTGAACCCGGTAAGTCCATACAGAGCACAAAGTGAGCCATTTCGCAAGAACATCTATCACCAGCTCACCTCCCACTCCCACCACAGGAATTCAGCGGGAAAACTCTGAATTCGATGAAGAAATCAGACGTCTGAGAGATCTTACCATGCTGTGATTGATGTATTACACACCAGGTACTGTTCTTAAGGAAGTGGAGGTGTTAAAGGTGTTCCATGACTAATGATTGTTATGAAATTATCACCTTTGGTGGGGGTGGGATGAAGATAACCTACAAAGCTTTCTTTATCTACATTTTCCAGCCAAAGGCTACTCTTATCAGTTCCTGTTAAACTATATCCTAATCAATAAACAAACAAGTCATGTTAGAGATATATATATGGTACATACTACATAGGCTAGATGTCTAAGGTCAAGTAAAATCAAGCCAGGTTTATTTATAAAGCACTTTAAAAACAACACCAGTTGACCAAAGTGCTTGTCAATTGAAAGTTCGGAAACCTGATATCAAATGCTAGTACCTGTAGACGATCGGAAAGATAACAGAGATAGCACACAAGAATAGGGGGAGCAGTAAGACCTGTAATAATAACAAAACAGAAATTCAAATGAATGTAATTAAAATGAAAAAAGAAAAGATGAGATAATTATAACAATAATAAAAAAATGTCATACAAAGAAATCAAGAAATTCTATATACTCACTGCAAATTGCAACTGCTCATTTCAAAACCAAAACACTTTATTCACAACAAACAAGTACACAGAGATCAGATTTACAATATTTGGCTCTATTCAAACAACTTCCTGAAACTCAGACCACCTCTTCACACCAGCCTCTCACTGTCCTGACAACCTCCCAGAAGTCACCCAGAAATAGTCATGTGATGCTTCAGTGCCCGTGTCTTCCTGCCCAGTCTTAGTAGTGGTCATTGAGCTAAATTTGCATCAACATGCCCTATGGCCCCTTAACCACAGATTTTCCAAAATTGTCCTCTGTCAGGATTTCACGCACTGATTGCAAACAGAGCAGTCATGGTTGTTCCGTTGGCCAGGGGAGTGCACCAAATGTCTTCCTTTACCACTTTCTCTTAGCCTTGTGGTTGCCAATGGGAAACTCTGAAGGAAGAATATAAATAGTAAGGGTGTCATGAGCATTCTCTCTCCCTGGTAACAACCTTAATTGAATTCAATTCTCTGCCACTCTGCTCACTCTCTCTCTACTCTGCCTAACGAGCTCCACCTGGCTCTGCCCCACTCTGCTCTAATTACTCTGCCAGCTGCACTGCATTTCTCCACTAACCTCTCCCAGTATATAAAGCCCTGTTTTTCAGCCAAGCCCTGTCAGATCGTCTTCAAACCTGGACCAGTAACCTGCCTGTCTGTCTACTCTCTGACTCCTACCTGTGATTCGGATCCATTCTTGACTGCCTCCCTGTTCTACTGCCCCGGTTATCCCGACCTGCCTTCCGGATCTTCTCGATTACTCTCCGATCTTCAGCCCCCCCGGTAACTCGAATCTGCCTTCTGTCTCTCACCACGTTTAGTGCCTAGCCCTGGTCTGTACTACTGCCTGCTGTTCATCTTGCTGTTGTGTGTGTGTTCCCCCAGGCCTCCGACCACCAGACGAGTGAGCCCAGACGCGTCACCACCCTCAGCCCGAGACGCCGCTCGATCACTGGGGGACACACACACTCAGTACCTTGGACTGGAACCCCTGACACCCCTGGCACTCCTAGCACCCCTGGAACCGGAACCTCCAAGACCTCACGATTCTCTCACTCCTCTTCCCCCCCTGAACCCTTCAATAAAAAGACTCTGAATTTGAACTTGCGCTCTTGGGTCGTCTTCTGTCCGTGACAGAACGATCTGACCATCATGGACCCAGCGCACTCCCTGACCACTATGGAGGAAGAGCCCGAGATGTCTGCCCTACAGCGACTGGAACGCACTGAGGGAGACATCAATCGGATGGCTGGCGACATCGCTTCCCTTCTCCAGCTAGGCAACCAACAACAACAGCAATCCAACCAGCAGCAACAACAGATCCAGCAGCAACAGCAACAGCTTCAACAGCAGCAGCAACAGTTTCAGCTACAACAGCAACAGTTCCAACTGCAGCAACAACTGCTAGCCCAAGCCCTGCAACTACTCTCAAACCCGGCTACTCCACCTGCACCCACCCCTGGTTCTTCTGTTCCTGTACCACCGGCAGTGCTGCCACCAGATCCCCACGCTCCTGAACCAAAGATTGGGAACCCGGAACGTTTCGATGGAAACCAAAAGCAAGTAAGACCATTCTTGAGCAGCTGCCGAATCCAGTTCGCACTACAGCCCAGGACCTTCTCAACGGAGGGAGCCAAGGTGGGGTATGTCATCACCCATCTCACCGGCCGAGCTCGGTTGTGGGGAACGGCGGAATTCGACCGGCAAACCCCAGCCTGTGTCTCCTTCAGTGCCTTTGAAGAGGAGATGTTAAAGGTCTTTGATCTAGGCTCGCCAACAGCCGAAGCGTCACAAGCTCTGCTCACCATCCGTCAGGGCAATCGGACAGTGGCAGACTTCTCCATTGACTTTCGTACCCTGGCCAGTCAAAGCTCGTTTAACTCAGAGGCACTGGTGCAAGCCTTCCTCCACAGCTTGGCGGACTATATCAAAGACGAGCTTGTTTCTCATGACCCGCCCTTAACGCTTGATGCCGCCATTGACCTTGCCGTCCGCATTGACCGCCGTATACAGACCCGGAGGAGGGAGAAGGGGCGTCTCAGTCAACCTGCCATCCGCACTCGGGTCGATACCTCCTCTGTCCAGCCCCTGCCTGTCAAGTCCCAAGGCCAACTCAATCAGCCTGAGGCCATGGAGATTGGCCGTGCCTCTCTGACTCCCGAGGAGCGTCGGCGCCGTCTAACCTCCAACCTTTGCCTCTACTGTGGTGGTGAAAATCACCGTGTCGCCACCTGTCCGGCAAAAGCCGCAGCTCACCAGGTGTAGGGGAGATCCGGGTGAGCTCAACAAATCTTCAGTCTCCCTCCATCCGAAAACCCCTGCTTCATCTCCGCCTTCAGCTTTCCGACACGACTCATACATTGGCCGCCCTTGTGGATTCTGGAGCCGAAGCAAACATCATGGACCCTGAGCTTGCACGGCAACTGGACGTGAACCATCATCAACTGACACAACCCATTCCTGCACGAGCCCTGGATGGACATCATCTGGGCACGGTCACTCACATCTCAGCCCCTGTGACAATTCTGCTGTCAGGAAACCACCAGGAGTCCATCCAGTTTCACCTCCTACACTCACCTGGCCAACCACTCATTCTCGGATACCCGTGGCTCCGTCAGCACAACCCCCACATCGACTGGGAGACAGGAACAGTCCGTGCGTGGGGAAGAAGTTGTCACCAGACCTGTTTAAGGGGGGCCACCCTGCCCGTTCACCGGGAGAGATCTGGCGCTACCCCCGACATATCCAATGTTCCGACCTGTTACCACAGCCTGAAAGAGGTGTTCAACAAATCCAAGGCGACATCTCTACCCCCACACAGACCCTATGACTGCGCGATTGATCTCCTGCCTGGCACAGCACCTCCCAAGGGTCGTCTTTATTCACTGTCAGCCCCGGAAAGAAAGGCCATGGAAGACTACATTAATGACTCTCTTGCCGCCGGGATAATCAGACCGTCTTCTTCCCCCGCAGGAGCGGGATTCTTCTTCGTCGGTAAGAAGGACGGTTCTCTTCGTCCATGCATAGATTACCGGGGTCTGAACGACATCACGGTTAAGAATCGCTACCCACTGCCCTTACTTTCGTCTGCCTTCGAACTGCTGCAGGGAGCCACCGTATTCACGAAGCTGGACCTTCGCAATGCCTACCATCTAGTGCGGGTGAGAGAGGGAGACGAGTGGAAGACTGCGTTCAACACATCAACCGGCCACTATGAATACCTCGTCATGCCATTTGGCCTCACCAATGCCCCAGCAGTTTTTCAAGCCCTAGTGAATGATATCCTCAGGGACATGCTAAATACATTCGTTTTTGTGTACCTTGACGATATTTTAATATTCTCAAAGACTCTGTCAGAACACACGCACCATGTCCAGTTGGTCCTGCGCCGCCTGCTGGAGAACTCTCTTTTCGTGAAGGCAGAGAAGTGCGAGTTCCATGCCAAGACCGTTTCATTCCTGGGGTATGTGGTGACCGAGGGCAGCATTCAGATGGATCTCACGAAGGTGTCGGCTGTCACGTCCTGGCCAGTCCCTGAGTCTCGGAAAAAGTTGCAACAGTTCCTGGGCTTTGCGAACTTTTATAGGAGGTTCATCCGAAACTATAGCACAGTGGCTGCACCACTCACGGCGCTAACCAGCACTAAACAACCGTACCAATGGACAGCAGCTGCTGATAAGGCCTTCAATAGCCTCAAGACACATTTCACTTCCGCTCCCATCCTCCAGATGCCAGATGCAGCAAGGCAGTTTGTGGTGGAGGTAGATGCTTCGGACGTGGGAGTGGGTGCAGTGCTTTCTCAGAGAACAGCCGAGGATGGCAAGATGCACCCCTGTGCCTTCTACTCCCGTCGGCTAACCCCAGCCGAATGCAACTACGACATTGGGAACCGCGAGCTGCTGGCCGTCAAGCTCGCCCTTGAAGAATGGCGGCACTGGTTAGAGGGGTCAAAGGAACCATTCGTAGTGTGGACAGACCACAAAAACCTGGAGTATATCCAAACAGCCAGGAGGCTGAACTCCCGTCAACAGCGGTGGTCTCTGTTCTTTACCCGCTTCAATTTCACGCTCTCCTACCGCCCGGGATCTCGCAACATCAAACCTGATGCCCTTTCCCGGATGTTTCAGAAGGACGAGACCACCGCCATGCCCGCCCCCATTCTTCCCAGCCACTTTGTCGTAGCGGCCCTCACCTGGG
Organism: Alosa pseudoharengus; assembly: GCF_046254945.1. Classification (NCBI taxonomy): domain Eukaryota; kingdom Metazoa; phylum Chordata; class Actinopteri; order Clupeiformes; family Clupeidae; genus Alosa; species Alosa pseudoharengus. The sequence continues at coordinate 17,252,246 of NW_027468587.1, read as the reverse complement.
AGATCGAGAAGCAGGTCATGGAGGCGCTTCGGAACCAGCCAGGCCCAAGCACCAGCGCCCCCAACCGTCTGTTTGTTCCAGCAAACCTCAGGTCACCTGTGATTCAGTGGGGGCACGAATCCCGTCTGGCCTGTCATCCCGGCATCACTCGCACCCTTCATCTGGTCCGCCAGCGGTTCTGGTGGCGGCGGATGAGACAGGATGTCCAAGAATTCATCCGAGCTTGTCCCACTTGTAACCGAAACAAGACCCCCAACCAGCCTCCTGCTGGGTTGCTGCAACCCCTACTCGTACCCAAGCGGCCCTGGTCCCACGTTTCACTGGACTTTGTTACGGGTCTTCCGCCCTCTGACGGACACACAGTCATCCTTACCATTGTTGACCGCTTTAGTAAGATGACCCACTTCGTGCCTCTTCCTAAACTACCCTCTGCTAAGGAGACCGCCCAGGTGGTCCTGGAACATGTGTTTCGTATCCATGGCCTACCCCAGGATATAGTGTCAGACCGGGGGCCGCAATTCTCAGCAACCTTTTGGAAGGAGTTCTGTCATCTCCTTGGGGCCACCGCCAGCCTATCATCTGGATTCCACCCGCAGTCAAACGGCCAAACTGAACGCATGAACCAGGAGCTGGAGAAGGCACTGAGGTGCGTGGCCTCCCAAAATCCCCGGGCCTGGGCTCAACACCTGCTCTGGGTGGAATATGCCCATAATTCACTCACCAGTTCCGCCACCGGGCTCTCCCCCTTTCAGTGTGTCTACGGGTATCAACCCCCACTGTTTACCAGCCAGGAGGCGGATGCCACCTGTCCGTCTGCTCTTGCGTATGCCCGCCGCTGCCGCCGCACTTGGGCCCAGGCTCGCACTATGCTCCTGAAGTCTGGAACCAGCTACGCCGTCGGTGCCAACCGACGGAGGGCCCCAGCACCTACTTACCGGGTTGGTCAGAAGGTCTGGCTGTCTGCCCGGGATCTGCCGCTGCGGGTTGAATCACGAAAGCTGGCCCCTCGCTTCATTGGTCCTTTTCCTGTGCAGAAAGTCATCAGTCCAACGGCGGTTCGGCTTCAGTTGCCCACTTCCATGCGGGTCCATCCCACCTTCCACGTCTCCAAGGTCAAGCCGGTCCATGAAAGTCCCCTGGTCCCTGCATCTCCGCCGCCGCCTCCTCCGCGCCTCTTAGATGGCGGTCCGGTCTTCACCGTCCGGCGGCTGCTCCGCTCTAGGCGACGGGGTAGGGGTCTCCAGTACCTCGTTGACTGGGAGGGATATGGTCCGGAGGAGAGGACCTGGATCCCGGCCAGGAGGATAGTGGACCGGACCCTCATCACTGACTTCCACCGACTACATCCTGATCAGCCTGCAATCCGTAGGGGCCGTCCCAGAGGGGTCCCTAGCCGTCCTGCCCGCCCGGCTTCCTGTCCTGTGCCTGACCCTGATCCTGTCTCAGTACCTGTCCTGTCTCCCGACCGTGACCCTCCAGCTCCTTCTGAGGATGAGGAGGTTCACTCGGACCGCTCGGAGGAGTTCTGACCCGCCGCCTGCTCCCCTCCACCCTCCCGGCATGATGTTGTTCTTGGGACTTCTGGGGCCGTCCCTTAGGGGGGGGGTCCTGTCATGAGCATTCTCTCTCCCTGGTAACAACCTTAATTGAATTCAATTCTCTGCCACTCTGCTCACTCTCTCTCTACTCTGCCTAACGAGCTCCACCTGGCTCTGCCCCACTCTGCTCTAATTACTCTGCCAGCTGCACTGCATTTCTCCACTAACCTCTCCCAGTATATAAAGCCCTGTTTTTCAGCCAAGCCCTGTCAGATCGTCTTCAAACCTGGACCAGTAACCTGCCTGTCTGTCTACTCTCTGACTCCTACCTGTGATTCGGATCCATTCTTGACTGCCTCCCTGTTCTACTGCCCCGGTTATCCCGACCTGCCTTCCGGATCTTCTCGATTACTCTCCGATCTTCAGCCCCCCCGGTAACTCGAATCTGCCTTCTGTCTCTCACCACGTTTAGTGCCTAGCCCTGGTCTGTACTACTGCCTGCTGTTCATCTTGCTGTTGTGTGTGTGTTCCCCCAGGCCTCCGACCACCAGACGAGTGAGCCCAGACGCGTCACCACCCTCAGCCCGAGACGCCGCTCGATCACTGGGGGACACACACACTCAGTACCTTGGACTGGAACCCCTGACACCCCTGGCACTCCTAGCACCCCTGGAACCGGAACCTCCAAGACCTCACGATTCTCTCACTCCTCTTCCCCCCCTGAACCCTTCAATAAAAAGACTCTGAATTTGAACTTGCGCTCTTGGGTCGTCTTCTGTCCGTGACAAAGGGTCTATATATTTTTCGGAAGTTGGCAAAATGAGAAGTGTTGGACTCTAGAAAGATTGGGAAGAGATTGGGTGATTGGGACCGCAAAACTAAAACAAATGATTCTAAGAGATTAAAACTTAAAAATTGTACTCAGTGCACACCTAGCCTACACATACACAGAGATTTAAGAGAGAGAACGAAGTAGACAGATAATTAAATCAAGGCCTTTCTAGACAGTGTTCAGATCTCATCTCTGGCCAGTCTATTCCAGTAAAGTGTGCCAGAGAGCCAAGAGTGCCCAGAATAGAGCTGTCAGCAGCCACCCCAGGAGTCGATGGCATCAGGCCCACTGTAAAGAGTCTGCAAGGACTCAAGGGAGGGCAGGGGGGCATTTATCACTTAGGACACGTGCCACCCAAATCTCAAAGCAGGCTCATACAGTAGGCTATGGACCAATGACGACACCACTTAAGTGTCTTTTCATGTTAAATGTTAGAGTATATACTTTTATCATGTGAACTGTTCCAAAGTCTGTTTTTTTTTTTATTAAATCTATTCTCTGGAGAAGAGCAAACTTCAATGGATTGTTAACTTGGAGTCTAACTAAGAAAGGGAAACAAAAAAACGGATGTGCCCAATAAAATGTTCTAGCACACGAAATATGGCCCCAATGAGTCTGTCTCTTTGATTAAAATGCACTGACTCTGTGGCAGCTTCATCAAAATGATACTGCATTAGAATTATAAGTAAAACTTGCTAGAGCAGACATGACGTTGCTTGAGCTAATCTGCATGAGTTATGTTCCTCTCCCTAGCCACAGTAAGGATGTTCTTGAGTTCTCGCTGGATCAAAAAGTAGCTGGAGGGTATAGATGCCTATTGCATAATTGAAACAGAATGGAGCATCAAGCACACTCTTGGAATTCTCTGAGCATAGCAAAACATGTTGCCAGCAAATACATAAGGTAGCTATTTGCCTTGTTACATTCATTACATGTAAGTTGAATTTCACAACACTGCTTTTGTTTCGCTGTATTGTATGAACCACAGTGGGGTAGAATAACTTTTTTTTTTTACATTTCTGCTTTGCATAACATTTCTTTTCATCTAATATTTCCTGAGGTAAAAATGTACTGTCATAGTGCCATTGTCAACATTTCAAAGACATTTCACATTTGCATGACTTCTGGGCACACTATGCAAACTCAGGTATAAATGTAAATGGTTCTGTTTTATTCTTTGACCACTGACCATGGCTATATCAAACTGAAAGGATCATGCATACAATTGGTACAAGCTAAACTAAAAGGACAAAAACTGTAAACAGGTCACACAGGGTTGGGCAGCGCCTAGAATGAGTCAATTCGAACACGACACTTTAAAATGCAAAATGCAGTCCCATCCATCTCTTTAGAATGGCGTTTATGTGCTGTGCAGTAGAGATCTGCCTTGGCCTCCTTTGACCCCTCTCAATGGGGACAGTTCTCTTCATCTGTCCCCTCCAGGGAAATTGCTGACACCCGTCTCCCCGCTCACCTCCCTCTCCCCCCCTCCCTTATCTCTCTGGAGGACAGAGGGCAACAGCCGGCCGGTGGTCTGTCTGGTCGCACCTGTTTACAGCTCGCAGCCGTCGGCGAATAAGAAAGCAAGCCATGCTCTACAAACTTGGCCTGCCCATCGGAGTCATCATGGCCCTCAGGATATGAGCCTCCCTGGTTATTAAAATGATAAAAAAGAATAAACAATATGACATGCTTATAGAGTCTCCCACTGAGTATCTTCAAAGGCCTATTGTATTGAGGCTAGCACACTGTTGGCTGCAGACTTGAGCTTTGTCAGTGCTTGACAGCTCTCAGTTATATTGCCCCGAATTTTGAACTATTGTTGAACCACGTCTTGTCCAAACTATGACTGATAACCTGACTGAAAGTATTGCAGAAAATGTAGTTGTGTATTTGACAGGAGGAATTTGTATATTTTAAAAACTGTTTTAAAGTATTACAAGAGACATACTGGTGTGCATTGCATCAAATTACTGCCTGCATATTAGATATTTGGCTATGAATGAAGTGGGCTACTAGATGTAAGCCAGTATTTCCCTTCTGTTCCAGGTATACATTTACCAGGAAAACTGTCTCCTGATGAGCGGCCTCAGCCTATCCAGAAATGCCAGGGAGTGGCTTCACCCATAAAGACCAATCTATTCATAGCAGGGGGACAAAAACTGCATCACGTGCACCTTCACTGCATGGTTATTTACGCTTGCCTCACCTGCCATAAGCCCATATTACACAAACACGACACACTAGGCTATGGAAAAGGCTCTGTAAGAGTATTCAGTCTGTGTTGGATTGGACTGGATTGGATTAGATTGGACTGAAGTCTTTATTGTCCACGAGGGAGGAAATCAGCCTTCAACAAGTAGTCAGCACCAATGCATACAAAAGAATAAATAAGGACATAAATACAGGCATACACAATCATATGTGTGTATGATATGTGTATGATTGTAACAATCACACAATCATATGTGTATCTACTTGCATTAGTGGCGGGACGACCTCCACACAACTCGTGTCCTCCTCTGGCTACCCCAGGACCCAATTACCACCTCTGCAAATCCTGACTAGGGTACTTTGAAATGCAAGAGCCCCCCCTGACCAGCAGGAGATTATCAGTTGGCTCAGGCTTAGGAATTCATATGGGATGATGCAGCAAGACTGAACGAGGGGCCGAGCAAGGGGGGGGGGGGAGGGGGGGGAGGGTTGGGGGTGGCTCTCTGGCACTGCCCGCTGAGCAAGCTAAGGGAGAGGAGGTATGCTCAGTGGGGCGGGTGACGGAGCAGAACTTCCAGCCTCCTCTATGGACAGTATGCCATAGAGGCCCAAAAAGACAAAGAGGACTCTGTGTCGCCACAGGCATGACCGAACAAAAGTCGTGTCCGACGCATTCCTTACATTCACATGAAAAATAAACAAATGTCTTTTTCAGGGTTTGCTCAAGAGGGTGCGAAGACTCTGATGAAGAGGAGTCTTCGAGTTCCAGAGGAAACACAAAGGACAAAAGATTTAGTTAGAAAAGAAACTTCCACACACTTCATCCAGCTTCTTACTCTGCCAAAGACAGACCGCTTCCAAGCAGTGGTCAATAAATACTTTACAATTTGGGCAACTGTGCACCGCTCCCAATTTTAGGGGCCCTGTTGCAGTCCTTGCCTGAAAACACAACATTCTGTCTTTTACGCATTGGTGGTGGTTAGTGAGGTTCCTCTTACTGAAAAGCTCTTTTTGGGCGCCTTGAAAAAAGCTTGAAAAATTCAATGTGTTGTTGCTGCTGCTGAAAAATTGGTTCAGAAAACATCAACAGCAGTCAGAGCATTTTAAAATCGGCACTGCCAAATCCAAAATTTATGACATGTTGCATAAGGCTTGACAAGAAATCTGCCTCAAATCTGCACTGACGTCAATGGCCAAACACAGAGGGTGGGAGGAGATGGGAAGTAAATGTGCATGGCCATTCTCAGCGCCTCTGAACCCAACGTCCACCTGGAAAAGTTGTAAAACGTGAGTGACGCTCGAGGTATACTGTATAGTGTAGCTCACAAGACTCACATTGTGTTCGCTGCCTCGTGAGTCAGAAAGAGAGAGAGAGAGAGCGAGGTGGCTTCTCCTTTTCCAGAGTGGAAAGAAATACAGAGTCACCGATGCCCCCACCACCACACACACACACACACACACACACACACACACACACACACACACACACACACACACACACACACACACACACACACACACACACACACACACACACACACACACACACACTAACATTTGCCACTCACGTCACCTCTACAACCCCAACTCAAACAAACACACACTACCACAAGAATGAGAATGAGCAGGAGCACTTCAGGGAGAGTGCTTCAGCACCTCTCTCTCACCACCTCCCACTCTCCTTCCTTTTGCTCTCCCTCTGGTTCTTGGCTGTTGACCCACAAGGTGTCAAAGGTCTGCCCAAAGTTCTGGTGCCCCCTGCAGCCCACTAGAGAGGTGGACGGTGAGAAGATTCCTCCCCCTCCTTCTGAAGGTTGAAGGTGGTGATGGTGAAGGGGGATGAGGGAGAGAGCTGTCACTCAAACAATGATTCAACTTAACAGAGGAGTCTTTCAAGAAAGTGGACTACTACACATCCTGAAAGTACATGAATGCTATTTTCCAATCATATAGAAACAGTGGGCACGGTGGTCTTCCTTTGCAGTTTAATATGTTCGAGACGTGCTCGAGTGGCGCAACATTGCATCTCTGAGGTAATGAAAGTCAGGTTTGGAAGCTGCAATGGTACATTGTGTTCGCCAAGCTTAGCGAGGGAGTCAAAGGAAAGAGAGAGAGAGAGAGAGAGAGAGAGAGAGAGAGAGAGAGGAGTGGAGTGTACAAAAACGCTTTGTGAGCAGTAAACAGCTCCAGGAGAAGGATCTCATTTGAGGTCAGAGGGGAATTCAAAACAGTCCCCACTCATTCCCCTTCCTCCCTGACGGGAGCCGTATATATGTATTATATATTTATATATATATATATATATATACACACATACCCAGCTCAGAGGCGGCTGCCAGAGCAGAGGGATCAGTGTGTTAGAGGGGAGGGAATTCCAGCTCCGCTCAGGCTAATTAACCAGAACTCAGAACTGGGCTCTGGTTTCATGGAGTACGGGAGTCTGTTCCTAATCACGCATCCATGAAAAATGCAACCCCTCTTGCACAGAGTGCGTTGTATGTAGAGGAGAGGCACTGTCTCCCTGAGGGGAGGCGAAAGATGAAAAGAAATCTCACAAATGTGGCCAAATGGTTAAGAGGCACATCACACACACCCTCTTCCACACACCCACACCTATTAGAAACTACAAAGAAGCATGCCATCACATATATGCAAATACACAAGTATTGCCACAAGACTTGAGAAGCATGTAGTCAGACATGGTATGTGCTCAGTGTGCTCTGGCATCAGCCCACTCTTTTCCCATCTTCTATAAAATGTGCCCAAACCTCAGTGCCACTCCCAAAAATGTGTCTTCTTCAGAGGTGGAAAAAGTATGAAAATGTTGTACTCAAGTAAAAGTACCAATACCTTGATGAAATATTACTCAAGTACAAGTTAAAATACCGATCTTAAAATGTACTCAAGTAAAAGTAAAAAGTAGTTCATTTAAAATGTACTTTAATTAAACGTTACTTAGTTACTTTTTATTTTGGGGGGGGAGGGTGGGTGGGTACCAGAACAACCAGTTTTACCAAAGACTTTCTAACGAGGAGATACTGCACTCAAAAAATCCTCCATAGTAATGCATGGGGTTAGTTTGTAATATGGCAGTTGTCTACACATCATATGTCTACACATATCACAACCCTTCCGCGGCAAAACGTCGACATGTGAATACATTGAGCCAATAATGTGGTGTGTTGTAAAATACATTGAGCCAATCATTTGGTGTGCTGTGAAGACATCGATCCAATCATCTGTTGTGATCTCGCTGCTGGAGCAAGATTGGTGTCGTGAAGCCTTACGCACACACATTTCTGCTGAAATAGATGCACGATAAGTGCCCAAAAAGTGTTGCAATATGGCCGCCAAGTGGAGATACTTGCATGAAAAGGATGTTGAGAAATGGAGATCTATGTTAAAAAATTACCGCAGTTCTCCTTTAAGTTTGAGCAGTAGTTGATTGAAGTTAGTTGCACTCATCCTTGGGTCGCTTTGCAGTGAACAGTAATCCAGCACAACTGAAAAGCCCCTCACAGGCAGCTGAGGCAGGCAGGCCAATATTGAGTTGCAGAGAGTTTTTTTTTTTTATATTTGGAAACGAGCAGAAGGTTCAGCAGATTAAAGGGTGTCGTACTGGGGGGGAAAGTGGGAAGTATAGGGCCCCAATGGAGGAGAGGGCCCGTGAAAAGTGGAATACAGGGGGCACAACATTTTCACCAGACATTAGTAATAACTCAGGTAATCCACACATAAAAAATCCAAACAACTCCATAAGTAGAGTCAAGTAATGAAGTGGAATAACACAGGGGACAAGTATTGGACACGCTAAGAAAAAGCACTAAGGCAAGGAAAGGGAAGGAACCAGCTGGAATCTCTATAGAGAGTAGTTATCCTTTCTATCTGTGCAAATTAATATAAGCTTGGTTAGTAGCCTACATATTAATGGGCTATAAAAAGGTTTTTCATTACCAAGGTGTCACACAAGAAACATTTAATGATGGATAAAAGCAAAAAGCTCTCCCAAGACCTTTGCAACCTTATTGTTGCAAAACATATCAATGAAACTGGTTACAGATGCATTAAAAAAAATCAGAATCTTCCAGTAAGCAGCATGGGAGCCATTATCTGCAAGTAGAAGAAACATCACTGCATCATCAACCGGCCATGCACAGGATCTCCTCGCAATATTTCTGACCAGGGAGTCAGAAGGATAGTCAATTCCAAGAGCCAAGGACCACTCGGAGAAAGCTCCAGAAAGACTTGAAGACAGCCAATTCAATTAAATAGTTCTGGAAGTAACTAAAGATCAGGATTCACAAGAGGGACCCCTGGAATCTGTTTAGAACAATGGGCCAAAATCACACCTGATACTGCGACTAATACGTTTTGTCATACAGGAAATGTATTGGAAATGTATAAGTATTGAAGAAATTTCAGTAGGCACGTTCAATACTTTTTTCCTGTGTCATTCCACTTTAAAAAACAAAACTCTTATGTTTGGATTTTTTATATGTGTGTTAATATAATGTGTGGTGAAAATTTCCAATAGATTCACTGGAAGTTTAGACTAATTACTGAAAAAATAATTAAGCGTTCAATACTTATTTCCACCATATATTTATTTTACCTGAATATTTTAACTTCCAAATTAAATGTCAAAATGAATGTCAGACGAAATTTAAAGTTTGACTGACTGGATTTTGTATACAAAACATAGTGAAAACTGTGTAAGGTCACTCTCACTCTCCCTTGCTAAAGAGCTAAATGGTTTAGTCCGCCTGCACGATTCATAAGGTAGTCTATCTTTTGTTTATTTAGTTGAGCATCGCTAGTAGTGGACCGCTAATTGTTTTGCTGCTGGTGCAATGTCTTTCTCCAAGAAAGCCAAGTCAGGTTACTAAAAACAAAGGCCAAAACAGGAAAAAGAGAGACATCAAAATGAGGGGAAACAACTGCTAATAAACTTCTTTCCAAAGAAAGGTGAGCACAAAATTCAAAACACGAAATCCCATGGTGTTTGCTTAAATATCTCCGCAATCATTAGTGCTAACGAACTGAGACAACCGATTGGAACAGCGGAAAATACACTTTCATAGGTTAGGCTAATCTGATGCATCTCGTGATCCAGCTCCATCACTTTCAGAAAGACTGCATGGCGCCAGCTTGATTCATGTCCTGTTGTAGGCTACATGCTGATCATTATCACTAGGCTAGTGGTTTAGGGCGCGATTTTTTTCTCTCCCTTTCCGTTTTCGTTAGTCTTAACCTTTTTTTTTTACTCAAGTAATGGATGGGATTTTTGATGTAGCGAGGTACAATACTTCACTCAAAATGTAATCAAGTAAAATTTAAAATACCGATTTTATAAACTACTTAAAAAATAAAAAATACACAGAAAAACTACTCAATACAGTAACGTGAGTAAATGTATTTCGTTACTTTCCACCTCTGGTCTTCTTCCACCAGCACCACCCCCACCCCCCCCCCCCCCCCCACATACACACACACACCTTTTCTTTCCCTTCCTACCTTTCTTGTCGCTACGCCAGAAGCGGTCCCCCAGCACGTCTCCCATGTCCGGGGAAACATGCCTTGTTGCGGCTACCAGTGCTGCTCCTGTGCTCGAGGCCATGTCTGCGCCTGACCGCTCTCTCTTTCACCGGCCAAGGCCTGGTGGACAATACCGACATCCCTTTCGTGCCCATCTGAAACCTATCACCCCCCGAAAGCAGTGTGGAAAATGGGGCTGACGGAAGTGGAATGGCCTCTGTGTGTGTGTGTGTGTGTGTGTGTGTGTGTGTGTGTGTGTGTGTGAGTGTGTGTATGTGTGTGTGTGTGTCTGTGTGTGTGTGAGAGAGAGAGAGAGAGAGTGTGGGAGGGGGGGTTGTTAAAGGATGGAACAACAGCTTCTTTTCATCCTCTGCCCGCAAACACAGCGGCATCAGCTCCATAAATCTCAGAGGGCCCACATATTCCCCCCCTGCCCCCTGCCTCCCCCATCTCCCCCTAGTTCCCACCACCAGCACCCCTCGGCCATGCATCCTCCAGGCCCCGCCGCATTGTTCCAGGAGCACTAACTCAGACACAAACACTGGACGTCTTGTCCAGCGGCCACAACAGATTTAGGCCACCGTGATTAAGACAGAGTGAGCACATTGCCATGGCGTGAAACAGAGGTCCAAAGAAATGCTGGAAAAAAAACACTAGGTGCAACTGCCGAGCTGCTGTTATTTATTCCACTTAACAAGAAACAGGACCTCATATATACAGCTGTAGTTTGTATCTCCTATTGTTATTTATTTACAAAATCAATTATTTGTTATCCACTATCAAGTAACGGATTTCTTATCATCGGAGGATCTCATCGATTACCTGTTTGAGTGATTGTAGGAGTGCGCTCTCTATATGAGAGGTGTGTGGTATGAGGTGATTGTAGGAGTGGGCTCTCTACTGTATATGAGAGGTGTGTGGTATGAAGTGATTGTAGGAGTGCGCTCTCTATATGAGAGGAGTGTGGTATGAAGGGGTCCCAAAAAAGGTCTCGAGAGCCATTCAACTTTGTGGAAGCTAATGTCTCCACCTGTCTGACACAATGTTGTCTGGCTCATGATGCCTTCCCCATAGTAACCAAATGAGAACATTTAGCTCTGATGGATCTGCTCTAAGGTTTGTGTTTCTGTTTTTTTGTCTGTGTGTGTGTGTGTGTGTGTGTGTGTGTGTGTGTGTGTGTGTGTGATAGTTGGCAAATGCATTAGCACTGTCAGTGAAGACTCCTTTTTCTAAGGCAACTACAATAACCCTTTAACGTGATTGGAGTAATGAACTCCGACTGGCCTGAATCTCCAGTTGACCCCTCTAATGAAATACACTCTTGAAAATCACATGGTAGGCCTTCAGCTTACTTGCTTGCTTAATCATCACACTATCTGCACAGTGTAATCACTAGCTGACCATTTTGTCAAGTCATTGGGACCCAAACATACTAATTTGTGTTTAGGGCGATCTCCCTTTGATGTCTAGCTCTAAAGCTTATAATACACAGGGTGGCATTTTGATCAGTGTTCAGTGTGTCTGAGAATGTTTTGTTCAGGCACTTTGCCATTGATATTGGCAAACATCTTTTTTCCCTCTCTGGAGAACTTAAATCATCAACAGGCTACCTGTCATGATCATCCTATCAAAACATTATGAACTGGTGCGTGATTGCTGGGCAACGTTGCTCAATTAGTCAGGGCATATCATCATGACAAATAGTGTCTCACCGATAAAAAGAGCCAAAAAAATGTACAAACCCCAAACTCTGCAACAGGTGGCTGCTTGTACGATTCACAGTTGAAATACACACGGGGTGACATGTCTAACGAACTGCAGCCCAAGCAGTTTACAGCAAAAATGAGAAACAGCATATCTATGCCATGTCATGCCTTGTTGATATCGTATGCCAGGACAAACCGATGCCCCCAAACCGCCCCAGGGGATGGTCCATAGAAGGAGCGACAGGTGAAAGGTTAGAACTTCCAAGAGATTTTATAAGTGAATTGTGAAAGGGCATGATGAACAACATAGTAAACTCACCTTCAAATATCAGGATCCAGTCACAAATGTTCAGTCAATGGTGACAAATGGATTGTGTATGTACAACAAAAAGCATCTTTTGAAGCGATTACAATGTTTTTTGGTATATCCAGTTTTTAATATATTTTTTTCCTTATGCATGCTTCCTGCCAAGACTTTTACGGGCTTTTCCCAAATCACGGAAGTAACATTGACGCAGCGGTTACAGAAAGTAGCAGATAATAGCATCCATCAGGCAAGTGTTATTTAAATAAACTCCTGGTGTACTTACAAACTTTTCAATGCCTCGTTTTATGAGTAAAGAACATACTGTAGAAGTTTCGTACCATTCAGGGCATTATTAGTGGGGTAATTTACGAAAATTACGATTGGTTCCATTACACCTGCAGAAACTCATTAGTTTCTAATGAACTCGACCAGGGTTCGACCAAGGGAAAAC